>NC_135281.1:13988889-14292222 GCF_051311805.1 Agelaius phoeniceus
GGATGGGGGGAATTATTTATTTGTTGAGTTTCATTTGAGAGGAGTGCAGAGGAGAAGGGAGAGAGCAGAGATCCTGCCCAGAGCTCTGGGGTGTGCCTGGCAAGGGCACAGGGCGGCAGCCACAGACCCAAAGCAGCCTCATCCAGCCCTGTTTTGTTGGTGTCCCTGTCACCTTAAACAAACCTGAGGGGAAAACTGATTTTGGAGAATTGTAGCTGATTCTGCTTTCAAAACAAAAAAAAAAAAAAAAAGAAGGTCTGTTTTAGCTGTTTTAGCACTGCTTTGGTGTTCACTGGTGAGCAGCGTGTCCATTTTTGCTGCTGCCTTCCCCTGGAGCTGAGTGTTCAGCTCACAGCACAATGCAGGGGTTGGTATTCTGTATTCTGCCTTGATTTGTGGTTTTGGATAGCCCCTGTTTCACTGACACACAGCTGTCCTTCTGGAGAAATGCATGGGCTGTTACATAAACATCAAAGACAATGCAGCTCCCTTTGTGAGACAGCAGTCAAGTGTTTGGGTTAAGTTTTGTACACCAAGCTGGATGTTCGAACACATTAATTACTTTCTTAAAAATAAATTTACTGCATGCTCCCTATTTGGTCCTGTCTCCTTTCTGTTGTGTTTTGACAAAAGTTTTGGATTCCCCAAGCCAGTTCCTTTCATGCAGAGAAATTTGGAAATGAAAGATGACATTTATTTACTGTCCCTGTACCATTTCAAACCCTGAAATTACGAGTCCTTGATTTAGATTCAGACCTTTCCAAGTACACGCTGTACAGTTTTAAGATTACTAAAGGCAAACTTCACAAGTAGCACATAATTGACCGTAAGTAGAGGCAATAAAAGGCTGCAAGTGCAAGGTCTGGTGTTTTGCCCAAGTGCAGAATAAGCTCAGACTCACTTGGAGGGCTTTGGGAAGAGGTGCTTTGGTCTCGGAGGCTGAAGGCAGGAGTAACGTGCAGGCTTTGGGAGATCAGACAGGAACAAGGATGAAGTCTGGCTTAATCAGCTGCAGACTCCTGATTTCACACTTCTTGTGTCCTGATTGGCACCAAAGATATTCACCCTCAGGCCTGGCCCTCTCCCACATCTCAAACATCCCCAGGTGCACCCAGGGCTGTTTTCCACGCCTGCTCACACTGTGTCCCCACCCAGCCTTCTCTTGCCTCTCCTCTTTTTCACCTGATCTTCCCTTTGAGGTGTTCACCCCGGGCTGAGGAAAATCTGCATGGCACTGCCAGGAGGAGCTGGTGGTGTGCTCACATTCCTGGCTGCAGGCAGGGCTGTGGGATCATGGAATGCTCTGGCTTGGGAGGGACCTCAAATCCCACCCAGTGCCACCCCTGCCATGGCAGGGACACCTCCCATGTCCCAGGTGCTCCAGCCCCAGTGTCCTTGGGCACTGCCAGGGATCCAGGGGCAGCCACAGCCGCTCTGGGCACCCTCCCAGGGCAGAATTCCTCCCATTTAACCCCCTCTATTTCACTTTGAAGTCTTGAATCATCCCATAAGGGTGGATTTTCCCCTTGGATGTGGGGCAGGGAGCTGGGGAACAGTTGCTGTGCCCCTGCTGGTCCCCTGGTGTCCCTCGTGCTGTCCCAGGGCTCTGGGGCTGAGACTGGGCTGCAAACAGCAAAGGGGTTCCCAGTGTCTCTGGTGGCACCCATCTGCTGGCTCCTCCCAAATCACCTCAGTGGTTTGGGTGAAGGCACCAAACAGCAAACCCTGCTCCCCACCCAGGCCTCAGCAAATAGAAACCTTTTATTTGAGTGGCAATGCAATGTTTGTACCAATGGTCTGAACAATGGCCTTGTTTGACTGCAGAGCTCTGTGCCTGACTTGGTTATTTGCCCATTAATACAAATGCTGTCAATTATAGAATATTTAGACACTAATTGATGGAGAAATTGCCTGCACAGTGCTGAATTTCATGTGAAAGAAACAAATCTGTCTGTAATTGGCAGAATATGCTGTGTGGAGTTGACTTAGCAGGATAACTCATGTTGTTGGGAATTCAAATATTTGTCTTAAATATATGAGGATTTCCTAGCACGTCTTTGAGCAAATGGCAATCCTACAGTGTCTGTGAACTTCTTGATTTTCCTGCAGAAAAACTGACTCAATAAATCCATAATAATGATACCTTTAGATGCAAAATATATAATTTCGCCTGCCATTTCTTAGACCATCTGGGGGGAAACTGCACATATCTTGTTCAGCCCAGCACTCTCCTCAAGGAAGAAACATTTCTTAGTAGGAGCAGATTATATGTTGGCACACAGGTGGTGATTATGTGCTGGTGTACAAGTGGTGGCATTTCACTGCAGCCCTGCCCAGGGGCAGATTCCCAGCTGGAAATGTTGCTCTGCTTGCACGGTGAGAGGGGCCCTGCCCTGGGTTTGGATGCTGTGAGCACAGCCCGAGGTGCAGGGCTGGGCACTGGCCCTGGCTCTGTCTCCTGGGTGGCTCCTGCTGGGTTTCTGTCCCTGGGGGTGGCTGAGCACCAGTTCCAGGCTCCCCTCTCATCACCATGTTTGTGTCTGTCCTACTGGGTGCAGTGCAGCCCTGTTCTTCCCTTCCACTCCTCTTCCATTTCCCTTCCTTTTCCTTTCTTTTCCTTTTCCTTCCCTCTTCCTTTCCCCTTCCTTTTCCCTTTCCCTTTCCCTTTCCCTTTCCCTTTCCCTTTCCCTCTCCCTTTCCCTTTCCCTTTCCCTTTCCCTTTCCCTTTCCCCTTTCCCTTTCCCTTTCCCCTTTCCCCTTCCATTTCCCTTTCTTTCCCCTTCAATTTCCCTTTTCCCCTTTCCCCTTTCCCTTTTCCCTTTTCCCTTTTCCCTTTTCCCTTTTCCCCTTTCCCCTTTCCCTTTTCCCCTTTCCCCTTTCCCTTTTCCCTCTTCCCTCTTCCCTCTTCCCTTTTCCCTTTTCCCTTTTCCCTTTCCCTTTCCCTTTCCCTTTCCCTTTTCCCTTTTCCCTTTCCCTTTCCCTTTTCCCTTTCCCTTTCCTCCCCCCCTGGCTCTGTAGCTGTGAGTATTCCCTCTCTCATTGCTGTTTTGGGGTTCAGCCCCATGGTCCTTCTCTGTTTCCCCTCCCACCAGGGAAGCCCTGGATCCATCAGTGCCTCACAGAATTCCAGAGCAGGGCTCAGGGTGTGCACAAACCCTGGGGCTGAGCAATCCCTCCCTCCCTCCTGGGTCACCCGGTGCCACAAGGGGTCAGGGATCTTTGGGGGGGTTTTATGGACTCTCTTCCTGCACATGGCACTGAACATTTGGCTTTTCCCTCTCATTTTTGTGAAGAGTTCCAGGCCAGGAGCAGCCTGGGACAGTGGGAGGTGTCCCTGCCCACGGCAGGGGTGGCTCTGGCTGACCAAGGTCCCTTCCAACCCAAACCAGTCCATGATTCTCTGAATTAAGAGGCTTTTCCCCACTGTTAGACCCTGTTTTCAGTTTTGTGAGCCCCCAGACCGGTTTGCTGCGTGTGTTGCTGTGACAGAAGCAAACACGATTCCCAGTGATCTCTCCAGATTTTATTCAGCAGAGGATGTTTTGCTCAGAGGCGAAGCACTGAATCAGTCCTGCTAAAATTGCTTTTAAAAGAGAAAAAAGTAGGACATCAGAGAAATAAGGAGGACATCAGGTGCAGCAAGAGCTAAATACACAATAACCTGAGGCAGAACATTGTGGCAAACCATGCTCCAGAGTGTGGGGATACAGAACACTGAGGAAAAGCAGAGATTTTTTACAACAGGTAGGCACAGTCTGTGCACACCACAGGAGTTTTGTGGTTTCCCATGCTGATTTCACCTGCATGTGCCACATCAGCTGCTGCAAGGTGTGACAGGCTGGGCTAGCAGGACACAGCTGGGCGCTGCTGACACACACATAAAGCTGAAAGCTTTTGGCTTTGCCATCAGTGGGATTTTCTTTGGTCTCTTCTTGAAACAGGGAGAATTTCCATTTGTGCCTGCTCTGCTCCACAGTGAGGTTTTGCTTTTTTAAAATTATTTTAATTTGGCCTTTCTAAAATGAAGGGTTATAGGATTGGGTAAGTGCTGGAACAGAGGGAGTGCTGGAAAGGGGGAAGTCTGGAGGGTGTGATTATGAGAGGAGGTGAGAACTCAATCAGGGAATTTTGGGTGTGACCAGAGGGCAGGAGGAACAGGGAATGTGAGGTTGGTTTGAGGTGGGACAGAGTGTGGCTGGAGCACAGGGAGAGCTGGTTCTTGGCTCCAGGAGGATTATCCAGCCTATAAGATTGGGAGATGGGGCTGTTCCTGTGGGATGCTGAGGATCAAACACTGGCCAGGAGGTGCAGAGTGGGAAATGTGACTCCCCACAGGCAGCAGGGCTGGGTCTGGAGCCACTGGAACAGCAGCACCAGCGTGGGGCAGAACTGGGGGCACAGGAGCTGGGGAAGCTCTGGGTGCATGAACAGATCCTCATGAACTGATTCTCACCTGGCAGAGGGCAGTCCCAGGAAAAAACCAATAATAATAATAATAATAATAATAATAATAATAATAATAATAATAATAATAATAATAATAATAATAATAATAATAATAATAATAATAATAATATCAACCCAGCAACTCCACCCAAAATAAGAAGAAATAAAACAGAGAGTTTTAAGTCAAATGAGATTTTTGAGATGTTTGAAAGCATCAGATACCTCTGAGGGTTTGGGGATCCCCCCCTGCTGAAAGCAAGGCACCAGAAAGGTGCCAAGCAGCCCTTAGGATGGCTCAGGATGTTCTCAGCCTGTCCCCAGGGTGGTGCCACTGCCTGTGCCCATGCCTGCAGCAGCCCCTGCTTGGTACTGTGAGCTGCTTGAAGGCACCTGCAGGGTTTGTGGGTTTGCTCCTGCAGAAAGCAGAGGCAAAGGCTGAGCTGGTGTAGCTGCAGGAGCTGGCTGAGCATGGCACTGACACCCAGGGGGCTGGAGAGGGTGGCAAAGAGCCCCGGTGCCCTCCTGTGCCCAGGGCAGGAGCACCCAGCCCCTGAGAGCAGCCTAGAGCTGCACATTTACATTGTCCTGCCCCAGGGGATTTGTTTCTCAATGGGTAAAGTCCTCTCTGCCACACTCATCTGATTCCTCCCAGCTGCTGAACTTAGAGGTGGATATTTCTAAGGACTCCCTGCAGCTTTTACACAAAGCTGCATTCAAAGTGTTTTGCATTTTAGCTCTTTCTGCTGCTCGGATCCGTGGATCTCATCAGTGAGGATTTATCAAAAGGAGGCTGCTATGAGTTTTTACAAACGTAGCAATTACTACATTGATCAGGGCATTCCAGCTTTAAAAAAATAATCAAAAATTCAAGGGTATAATACTCTTATATCACAATAAATAATGCAAAAGCCTTCACATGAGTCAATCCTATCAGGCAGCTGTTGAAGCCGTGCTGTCACTGACACTGTAGTGATAACTGACTTCAGAGCAAGAGAAGTGTTTGCTTTCACCCTTTGAAAACTGTACTCAGGCTGCAAGCAGCAAAAATGTCAGTCTATGCTTTCATTAAAAGGCGGGTGTAGAACAATGCTGTTACCTGTTGGTGTTTGGGAAAATAGCTTTTCACAGAGGTTACTAATGGACTCTTTTAGAAAGCACTGACTTGTTGGCAGTGGCACTGAGATAAAGCAACAGGCACAGATGAATGCTAGAGGGAATGTTATCTCAGTCTCTAGAAAGTGGCATTCCCTTTCAGGATTCCTTTCTCCCAGTAAGTTTTTGAAGCTGTTTTGTAAGCCACTCTGGATTTCCTTCCATTATAACCATTTAAAAAACTTCAAATAATTCAGCTGAAACCGGTTTTCACTCTAAAAAGTAGGAAACAAGGCATCACGTAGGAGGCTTTTGTCTTTCCTGCACCCTTCCTTCAGGCACTGCGTTTAAAGTGAGCTGCTCTGCATCTCAACATATACATAAATATATTTATATTTATATACACCTATGGCGTGTTTTTTCCACCCAAAACCAGGTGTTTTACAGCATGCACTGTCCCACACTCATGCCATAGCAGCAACACACAATTTCTTTGAAAGTCTTCCTCATCTCCAGGCTCCTGAAGGCGTAAATGAGCGGGTCAATGACCGAGTTGCACATGATCAGCACCAGGTAGGTGTTGAAGTGCGCCGTGTAGCAGATGCAGTAGGGGTTCATGGGGCAGGAGATGATGAGGATGAGGTGGAGGAAGAAAGGCGCCCAGCAGACGATGAAGACCCCCAGGAGGATGGTGATGGTGACGGCGCCCTTCATGCAGGTGCGCTGGGGCGGCACGCCCTCGACGGGCAGCGCCGCGATGCGCTTGACGTGCAGGCGGGCAAACAGGAACATGTGCACGTACAGAGAGGCCATCAGCAGCAGCATGGTGAAGAACATGGTGATGAGACACACAATGACAGTTTTGCTCTCCGAGTAGGCAATGAAAATGATGCCACAGATGATGCACGCCACCCAAATGAGCACAATGAGGGTCAGGGCTTTCTTCACCGTCATGATGCTGTGGTAACGGAGGGCATAGAAAATAGTGATGTACCTGTCGATGGCTATGACCAAGAGGTTGCAAATGGAGGCTACCAGAGAAATACAAATCATGGAGTCAAACACATTGTCCATGTGCTGGATGAAGTGGTCGTCGATGACCAGGTAGCCGTTGCTGAGGATGGCGATCATGACGGTCTCCAGGGCGTTGGACATGCTCACCAGCATATCTGCCACGGCCAGGCTGCAGAGGAAGAAATACATGGGAGAGTGCAGGTTCCCGTTCTTCAGCACTGCCAGGATGACAAGGATGTTCTCCAGCAGGCTGATGATCCCCAGAGTCAAGAAGACCTCGGCTTTGATGAAGACCTGCTCGCAGAACCCGTCGCCGCTGCGGTTGGTGGGGACGGAGTCGTTGAAGTCCTCGGTGGTGTTCAGCAGCAGGGGCTGGAAGGAGAATGCAAAGCGTGTGGTGTTCATTGTCAGCACAGCAGCTGGGCTCACCCCTGCCTGGGCACCTGAGGCAGCACAGGTTAAAAAGAGCAAACAAAATAGAAAAGGGAAAACGAGTCCTTCCAAGCTGCTGCTGTGCATATGGGGTGCAATCAAGCAGGACTTTAGTCACTTTTACAAGGGCAAACATCAAACAATCTGCATTTACAGTGAGTTTTATGCCAGGCTGCTCTTTCCTTTAGAAGAAAGTGAGCTCCCAAGCCCGTGGGCAGCGAGCAGTTGTGTCTGCAGGGAGGAATCGGCAGCAGGACATTGCGGGGCTCAGCTCTCCCGGTGGTGAAAAGCAGGGAGTTTCCCCGTCTGCCGGGGCAGCGTGCTGCAGCTCAGCCCAGCATCTGCTGCTATTTCCGTGGGAGGAAAGGAGCCGAGAACTAAGGGATTTATACATGCAAGAAAGAAAAACCAACTCCTACTCCAGCCTGCGAGCGGAGCGTTGGCCATTGGAGAGCGAGCGCCTCGGTGAGTGACAGCTGGAGCACCTGGAGCAGCATCCCGCGCATCCCAAACTGTCTGGCGCCCTCTGCAGAGGCCGAGCAGCCTGGATCTGCCGGAAAAGCCCTCTGGAAAACGTCAAATCCACCCCGAAAAACTTTCTGCCTGCTCCGTGGCAGGGTTCGGGGCGGGCAGGGTGCTCCGTGCACCTTTGGGTGGCCACTAGGACTGGTCTTAAACGGGATTGTTCCCATTCAAACCTCTGCAGGACTGAGGAGATTTTCATTTATCACACGTGAGCAGGCAAGCATAAGGTAGATTTTCCTTGCACTTCGTTCCTTGTATATTTCTGTGCTGCAATTTTCTTAGTTTGATTGTTTTAAAAGCACTTGCTGATGTCTAAACCCTTCCCACCTCATGTTTTTGCAGAAATACTTTGGAATCAAGTGCAATGTCACTTATAGTAATGTTTGGGGCTTCTGCTGCAGGTTTGTTAGCTTTAAAAAAGTCACAAATCTCTCCCAGTTTCATTGTGAGCTCCCAGAATTACTGCCTTGCACCCATAATTCAATACCAAGAGGCAACACTTCTCAAATTTAACCTCCAGGTGACAGATTTACAAGGACAGTGTCCAGTGCAGTAGTTTTAAGTGAAAAAAATAGCTGGGGATTTGATCCCCAAGTTGCACAGGTAATATGCTGGGACAGGAAGTCATTAAATGTGTTGCATCATGAATTTCTGAATGTATGTGACAGCAGGACAAGCTACCACTTGCACTGAGGTGCAATTTGAGGTGGAAATGGAATGCTGTATACCCAAGTGGATTAATGGCACCATCAGCTTTGCCATTAAGCACTAAAAATAGTGGGATGGAGCCTCCTGTGTGACAGCAAACCCACACTGGCTCTGAGGCCAGTGCTGAGGGGGGGAGAAGCTGTGTCTGCACCAAAGACAGCAACGTGTCAGCCCTTATTGCCAAAAGGATTTATCTGCTCAGCACTGGAAAACCTCAGTGATCTGAAATGCCATTAAATATTTTGTATTCTCCTTGTTTTCCAAAGGATTTATCTGCTCAGCACTGGAAAACCTCAGTGATCTGAAATGCCATTAAATATTTTGTATTCTCCTTATTTTCCAAAGGATTTCTCTGCTCAGCACTGGAAAACCTCAGTGATCTGAAATGTCGCAAAATATTTTGTATTCTCCTTATTTTCCAAAGGATTTATCTGCTCAGCACTGGAAAACCTCAGTGCTCTGAAATGCCATTAAATATTTTGTATTCTCCTTATTTTCCAAAGGATTTCTCTGCTCAGCACTGGAAAACCCCCATGATCTGTCACAAAATATTTTGTATTCTCATCTAATAAATTGCTGCTCCTCAGCTGCCAGTTCCTGCTTCATGTCCAGGGATCCAGGGAGCGACTGGAATTATTGCAATATAAAAACAATGGCAATTGCAATTATTGCAAAGCAGGCAGGTTGCTCTCACATCCACCCCAGTGCTGCAGTGGGTTTGTGTCCTGGCAGTGCTGCTGTGCACCTGAGGAGTGGAAAATTGCCAGAATGATGTCCCACAATCCTGTCCCCAGCCTCCTGGACAGAGAAGTCCACGCACCTTGGAGAGGAGAGCAGAGTAAGGGCAGAGCATTGCCCCAATCCATGGTGTATAAAATGAAATTACAGCTTGGTTTGTGTCCCCTTTCCATCAGAACCTGGTGAAGAGAAGGCTGGAGAGTTAAGGATGGCAATATCTGTGTTTATTCCCCAAGTTTTCCTTGTCCAGTGCTCTCCCCCCTCTTTGCCAAGGCCTGGAGGGAAGGATCTGCAGCCTGGGGCTGCTCTCAGAGCAGATCCACCATGGGCAGCACAGCCTGGCTGGCCCGGCCAAGGCTGGCACCCCTGGCTTTGCTGGCTCGGTCAGGAGGCTCAGGGTCCATCTGGGGTTTCCTTGCAGCTCTGGCAATGCCCGGGAAGTGCCACCATCAGCTGAAAGCAGCGTCTGAAATGCCCTCCCCACCTCCTGTCCTCAGTCCCTGAGCAGAGCTCCCTTCACAGCTCCAGGCACTGGGCAGCACACGTGTTTGTCACCAGGGAGCAGAGTCCCCTTCAGCTGTGCTCCTGTTCACTTCCTGATCCCCAAAAAACCCCAAACCTGCTGTTTTTCCATGCCCTGGTCAGTGAACAAGAGGAGCCCTTGTTGCTGTCCCTGTAGTTGCTGTGCAGCTTCACCTCCTGGCTGTGCTCTCCTGCCACCTTTGAGTCCCAGGGGAGAAGAGTCCTTGGGAGGAAAAACCTCCCTTGCACCATTGTTCATCCCCTCTCTGTTTCCCCTCTCTAGCTCCTTCCCATGTTTTATTCTTCCTGACCTGTTTTGTTCCCTGCAGGTGGAGAGGAAATGTGCATTTCAAAACCCTGGCATGACTCAGGCTCTCATAGCTGTGCTCATCAAACAGGTGGGAAAGAAATTTCTGTGGGTTTGGCTGCCAGAATCACCCCCTCCTGAGCATTTCTTAGAGGTTTTCAGACCCCCAGAGGTTTATAGAGACAAGGGGGGATTTTCATGCTTGTTTTACTTGACCTCTGGGTTGATTCTGGTTGCAGAGGAGCTTTTCAGCCTCCAGAGTGATTTACTGAGGTGGCTTCTGGAGATGGGCTTCAGAAACAGAAACATTTTGGGATGCACCTCAACTTCAAAACTTTTCTGTGTGCAAACTCCAGCACTTGGGGAAGCTGCTGCAGTTAAAACCTGCTCTCTAACTGGAACAGTTACTGAGGAAAACACCCCTGTGCTTCTATAATGATTGTTTAAAAGCCCGTAAAAATGATGTTAAAACAGGTCCAGATTTGACAATATTTATCAGCAGCCTCATCTTTTTAGAGTGTGTTCAGGGGAAAATGCCTCTGTGCTGTTCTGGATTCAGGGCTACTGACCTGTGCCCCTGCCAGGGATGTGCAGGACCCAATTCCCATTCCTTTCTTGGCCAGAAAAATGAGATTTCCCCGGCACAAAGCTGGATTTGTCAGCTCTGCACTGCCAGACCTTTCCTTAGCAGCAGCCCCTGATCCAGCCCTGCCACCATCTCTGCTTCTCTGCCCACGCCAGGGCTGCCCTTCACTCTCTGAGTCTTCCAAACTTGAAATTATTACCTAGCCCAAGAATCTGTGATGGGAGTTTTGTGTGCTTCAGTCATAGCAGATGGATCCCTGAAAGAATCCTGAGCAGCCCTGAAGTAAAGGTCAGGACAGCCTGCCCTGAGCCCACAGAGATGCAGTGGGTTAAATGTGGAAATTAGATTTATTGTGATGTCTCTTACATTACTCTCATTCGTGTTCTGTCCTAAAATAACTCCTTTTCTAATAAAGAATAAGCTGTAAATAAGAGGATGTCAGCAGAGTTAATGAAATATTGGCTGTGATGAAGGCAGAGCAAAGGTTTGGCTGTTTTATCCACCAGCAGAAATGAACAATTTTCCCAGATAGAAACCTCTGCCATGTTTTACAAAGCAGTTAAAAGCAAGGCTGGTTTGTTTTTTTTTTTAAATACTGTTATTGCTCAGCTGTTTCTTCGCTAGTGAAACTATTTAATCCTCAGGGAAAGGTAAAGTAGCATTTACTGCTACATGTGGATCGTGGAATTTCCTAAGAGAATTCCCCTGTGCTGTTGTTGAATGAAAAATCTTGTTTAACACTTGATATGAGACTGGGCTGATAATGGCTGATAAATGTGTATCACTTTCCTTTATTTTCACTCTTTTTAACAGTGGTTTCTGCCAGACAAAAATGGAAATTTTAAAGGAAATTAGAGGGAAATAAGCAGATATTTTCTCCCATGCAGCAGGGAATTATTGTTGTCCTGATGTTTCAAGTAGCCAAACCAGTGAGTGGAAAACTCTTGAATACCTTTTCTCTGTGTCATTCCTTATGGAAAAGGACTTAAAAGATGAAATATTTTCTCTCAGCAAAGCCAACGATGCTGATTTTGAATTCTGTGCACATTTCTGGAGGGTGGACTCGGGTTTGATGGGGAATATCTGTGAGCCCAGGCTGGAATTCATCACTTGGGCACTGCACAGGGGCTGCTCAGTGCTCAAGGGCTGCCTCTGCAGAGTTCGAGTCCTTGATAATGGAATACTTGACAAAACAAAGGAAACTTCAGATCTGATTCAGCACTTGTACAACATGAACTGCTTGACTACTGACTTAACTCAAGGAAAAAAAATCTCTTTAATAATTTTCACTGGAACATGGAGAGATCACTCATTATGATAAAGAGCAGAAACACACTTTGGGACGTTTTCTATGATTGCATAAAATGATTATAAAATATATAAAATGATATAAAATGATTTCTAATTCATGATTATAAAACTCAAAAAAAAATCTGGACTTAGGAGCCTCACAAGAACCTGGCAGGTGAGGAAAGCAAAGTAAAGACACAGTGATTTACTGAACTACTGTGTTTTTCTTCAATGTGCTGAGGTAACAGCTTTCCAAGAGCAATTCTTGTCCTGTCAGAGTCACAGGCTTCAGGATCACTTGCCATACCAGGTATTGGATGTAATAATGGAAAGATTTCCATGTCTTCCCCCAAGAAGTTGTAGTTCCTGCAGCTCCCAGCCATGCCCATAGCTAATAATGTGATTTTCCATTCTGAGGCAAGGATGAGTCTGACATCAGCTGAGGTCAGAGAAAGTTCAATCTGTCTGCACCACATTGCTGGCAGAGTTTTCACACTGGGAGAGTAAATCCTCACCTCACCCAGGAGCTGAATCCCTGCACCAGGGGTTTGCATCCTTTGGGATGTTATCCACTGCATTTCCCTTCAGCCCTGCCAAGCTGTCATTAGTGAGGAGAAGGAGCACAAAATCCTGATTGCAACGAGGGGGCTTTCAGATGAAGATTTCTATAATTTCAGCCAGTTAAAAAGGTTAATTTAAACAGACTCAACTTTGGGACATTTTGGACAATTTTCCTTCTCATCCCTGCCTACAAGGAGACAAAGCAGACCTGATTGCAAAACACTCACCAGCACCTGCAGGTGCTTCTCGTGTGAAAGGGAAGTGAAGTGTTTCAGACTAATAATGCTCAGTGTCAGTTTTGTTCTCTCATTTGCAGAGTGAGGGACAAGCAGATGTGATTGATCCAGCTGCATTCTGCTCTTCAGCTTCATCAGGGCCAAATATCCCAGGAACATCTTCCCCATCTCCCTGGAAGCTTCAGAACCCTCCTTGCCCTGTGCTGCTGGGGCTGAGGGATGGGTGAATTTGGCATTTTCAAACCCCACTGCTGCTGCTGACTGACCTCATTCCTGGACCAGAGACAGCTGAAGGATTTTGGAGGCTGGCAAGCTTTAAAGATGATTTTACTGAGCTGTGGGTGGATGGATATTGGGACAAATTGCTCTGCTAATGCTCAAAGCTCCTCAATTTGTTGCTGCACTTGCAGTCCAGTGTTGCTGCTTTCCAGACAAAAAAGACAGAAAAAAGCCCCACAACCAGACCCAATCCTTTAATTTTATTCACCAGTTAGGTCTAACTTCTGCCTTTCTAATTTTGTCCAAGGGTTTCCTGCTCTATTCTTTTTGTGTGTCCTATGGTTATAAAAATTCCAACTTCAGTGCTTTTATCTGTGTTGCTTTTGCCAGTGACTTCCAGGACAGAGAGAGTCTGGTTATTTGTTATGGTTTGGGGATAACAAGGAATTTGCTCCCCTTCAAAATGTTGCTCCTCAACAATAAAATGGGATTTCAATGCTCTTCAGGTTTAGAGGAGTTGTTTTTTCTTCAGATTCTGCAGTTTGCAAAGTGAGCCAGCTGTTTTGAGTAATGTCAGACTCAGGGTGTCAATACAGAATATTTTCTGTCAGAAACAGAAGCCCCTTGATTCAGAAAGCAAAGCAGATTTGGAAAGCCAACATGATTCATGTAACCTCTCATGAATTTATTACGGAAAACAGAAGTGACAACTAGTTATTCTGCCATTTCTTTCCTTCTTTTTATTTTCAGCTGAAATCTCCAAGGTTATTTACACATCTTTGAGTTTAATAATAATCTATAGTTAGGCGTTTCTGCATAGCACATTTTCCTGTTTGGCACAAAAAGAGAAGCTGAGGTTAAAGTTTTATTTGCTCTGAAAATTGTCTTGAAAAGAGAAGGGACTGTCATGAAAAGGTTACATCATGAAAAGGTTATCACTCGTCCTGCACTACTTCTGATGGCAGAAATAACAGAATTGCAGCCGATTCCACACTTTTGTGGCTGCTTGGAAAGTTCCCAAAGTGTTTTGCAGCCTTGCTCTTCCAGGCAGTGCCTTGGAGGACGCAGGTGCCAGAACCTGCAGGCAATCAAGCCTGACCTGAGGAGCTCCCTGCTTCAGAAGGGTTTTGTGTCACAAAAGGTTCTGTGCTCCTATTGCAGAGGGGCAGAGTGACCCTTCAATCCCCTCCTACTCCCCTCATCCCTCTCCTTCAATCTGGGGTCTATTGTTGTCTTCTGGTAGTCATTAATTATTTTTGTGCATCAATCTGTCTTGCTTTGAAAAGGCAGATTGATACACAAAAGGCAGGAGCCTCCCTTGAAATTGAAAATTTAAACCCCCTCTCTCCAAATGGTTATAATTTTGAAATTAAGGGGCTCTCAGAGGAAAGATATGGGAAGAGAATGCACATCTTGTAACCTAAGACAATGTGCATTATGGATGTGTCTAGATACAATATCTAGAGATATTATCACTTAGGATTTTCTTGATTTGAGCCATGGCAGCTTGAAAGGCTTGTGTGGCAGGAGAGCCTCTGTGCTAAAGGAGTCCAGAGATCTGTCCCTGCTGTAAATTCCTCCCCTGCCTCGTGGGTTATTGTTCCTTCCCAGGCTAATGAAGTGTCAGGGCACAAAATACTGCTTTTAGCCCTGAGATCCAAAGCCAGGTACACCATTCCTGTATTTTAACTAGAAGACAGGGTTGTTTTTTCTCCTCGTGTAGTTCTCCTTTCCCTCTCACTCCATGAAAAGCAGAGCAGGAAGCTTGTTCAGCCTGGGATCTGAGCTTCATGTTTTCTCCTCTGTAGCAGGACAGGGATTTTTCTGGAAATTTCCTTAATTTCCCCGTGGAGAGGGAAGTGAGGAGTGAACACAGCCAAGCTGTGCAGGCTCCCCCTGCTCTTCCCATTCCTTAGCAAAGAGCCTGGAGATAAAAAAGAGCAAAAAGAGCCTGAATAACTCCCCAAAACTGAGGCTGGAATTTCCAAAAGCTCTCAGTGACAACCTGTGGCTGGCACACATTGGTGGCCAAGGTTTCCTAAGAGCAAACACACAGGAGAGGGCAGAGCTGAGTGCTCCCTACACTGTAAAACAGAGGATAAGGGTGAATTCCTGCTGGGCCTGGGCTCAGTTCAGCCCTTTCCAGTTCTGTGGCTGCTGCTGCCCCAGCCCCTGTGCCAAAGGCGAGGCTGATTTCCATGGATTTCCCCCTTTGAGCAGTGCCAGCATTCCCGGAGCCATTCCCTGGCCACAGCCACTGGGAGCCCCTGGGTTTCTGACTCTCATTTAAACTCACAAACCCTTGGAAGCTGTTGCTTTCTGATCCACTTTCGAGCAGCCTGGAATTCAGGCAGTTTCTGGTGCCACCTTGTGTCGCAGGGGAGCAGATCTGTGGAGCTGCCACTTCCCCTGGGCACTGGGACATTGTGGGTTTGACTTCTTGACTTTGGGGTGCAGCATCAGAGTGAACAAGGTGACACCACCAGGGAGGTGCAGAGGGTGAGACTTCTGCATGAAACGAGTTTGAAGCAGTTGGAAATGAATTAAATGATGAATTGGTGCTTTGGCTTTTCCTGGAATCGTTCAAGGCCAGACTGGACAGGGCTTGGAGCAACCTGGGATAGTGGAAGGTGTCCCATGGCAGGAGATGGAATGAGATGAGCTTTAAATTTCTTTTTCAACCCAGAGATTCTGTGATCCCATGATTTCCTTTATTGCTGTTTGCTGCTCACAGTGAGGAGCCCAAAGGGAATTGCTCAGGGAGATGAAGAATTGTTATTTTTGGCAATGTGTGGGCTGTCCTTTCCCTTGATGCTGACCATGAACCACTGTCAAAGGCAGAAAGCTGCTGAGAACATTTTTGTTGTTCCAAATTCAGCAGCTGAGTCGTTTGTGTATTATCAATCAAGGGAATTGCTAAATGCTCCATTGCTAATTACTGATTTGCTTAATTTATGTGTCAAGCTGCCACTGTGCTTTGCAGATGTATTTTACAAATAAGTGAAAAATAAGAAAAGAAGCCAAAAAATGACACTCCCATCCATCAGACCTCGTGTACCAATTTCTTCATTGTAATGAGCAGATGAATTTTCTCTACCTCCAAGTTCCTACTTTTATTTATTTTCCTTTTATGGATGCCCCCATTATGCATTCAGAATACGGAATTAATTAAAAAATTAACTCATATTACCCAAAAAAATTAAAACTCACATTTTATGGGAAAATATTTATTTTATGGTGTATCAGATGAAACATATAAAAGTTTAAATTTTCTTCATGAGTGAGGGTGCTGCAAAAATGGGCAGAATTTTGCTGAGCATCACTAGATGTCACCCTCGACCTGAATTTAGTTTCACAGAAGTTTTATTTTAAATTACTCATCTTCTGTTCTCATACTCCCCCCTCTTTTCCCCCCTTGCATTTAATGCATCTCCCAGTTCAGTGCAGCACAAACTGTTGTGCATCAATATTTTCCTTGCTTAAAACCAGAATCAAAATTAGGCCAAATGGAAATTGCTGGAATTTGCAACACCATCAATTTCTGTGCTAGATCAGCACTGAGGGAACAGAAAAAGCAAAACCTCCTGGGCCAGGGTTTCTGTCTAAGGGGTCTGGCTGGATTTTGTTCAGGTCTTGCTGGAATCTCCATTGTGGGAAATGAAGAGGAATGCTGAGGTCAAACCCCCATAAAGTCACAAGGAGCTCTCACTTCTCTGTTTCAGCACCATTTCCATAGGAGAAAAAAAAAAGAAAAAAGAAAAAAGAAAGGGCCCTTTTATAAAACAGGTGTAGGCAGCAATTTTCAGGTGAAGCGAGTTTGCAGGGAAAGGCTTTGTTTTTCAACTCTGAAATTCCTTGTGAGAGCATTCCAGCCCTGCTGGAACATTCATGCTTGAATGAGAGGCAAAAATGTGTTTATGAAGTTCATGCTGTATTTGTGTATTTATTTAAAGAATAATTTAATTCAGCTCTCATTTTTTTAACCTGAAATAACTTATTTCATGGTGTTCTTTTCTTAGGTGTTAAAAGGTTTAGGAAAATTCTTTAATGAAATGAAAAAGAGAGTTTTGCCTATTAAAATAATTAAATAAAAATAATTAAAATAAATAATTTTAATTTAATAATTAATAATTAATAATTTTAAAATAATTTGAAATAATGAAAATAAATATTACATATTTAGGTTGACTGAACACATACTGGTCATAGATTTAGGAGGTTTTTTTCTTTAGCTTCCACAAAAAACCACAAAACAATGAGTCCACAAGGGGTTATCTGATATTGGAAAACTCTTTGGGGTTTAAAATTTCAGGGAGCAGGCAGGGAATTTGGTTTCTGGCCTGTGAAGTCACTGTGAGATAACAGAGACCAGGAGTGGGTGCTCATGGCTTGTGGCTGGAAGGAAATTTGGGAAAAGGTGTTCAGAACCTCTGGGAGTAAATCTGAGAGAATCCATTCTTTTTCACCTAAAAACCATGAGGTTTAAGGAGAGAATTGGGATTCTTCAGCCTGGAGAAGCTCTGGGGTGGGCCCAGTGCGGCCTTGCAGGGCCTGGAGGAGCCAAGAGCAAAGATGGGGAGGGAGGATTTCCAAGGGATGGAGGGACAGCACCCAGGGAATGGCTTCAAATGGACACAGAACAGGTTTGGGTTGGGTATTAGGAAAAAATTCCTCCCTGTGAGGGTGGTGATGGTGATGCCCTGGCACAGGAATTCCCAGAGCAGCTGTGGGAAGTGTCCCAGGCCAGGCTGAACAGGGTTGATGTTTTTCTACAGCAAAACTTGCACTGCTGGTGGAAAACCTTCACCTGGTGCATTGTTCAGACCATGCACAAAGAGTTCTTGTTCTTGCAGGTTGGTTCCCAGCCTTTCCCCATCATTTCCATCCCCTCTGCAGGGTGGTTTGTTCCTGCAGGGAATTTTCCTGTGTTTGCTGCAGCTCCTGATTCTGGCAGTTGCTGGAATCCATTCACTGAGAGCAGAGAAAGGGAAATTACACCAGAGCCTTTATTCAAGGGAGGTGTAATTAAGGGCTTCAGATTAATTGAAGATGTTTGCTCCAAGAGTGGCAATTGAGCTGTTCTGACTAAGTGCTTGCTCCCAGCCTCTCTCATCCCTGCAGAACCTTTGGTGAGAGACTCCTGTCATTTCCCCACCCTGAAATGTTCTGTGCTGCTGCAATCATGTTAGAAAGAGAAGTTCCTTGGGATTCTTTAATTTCAAAAGAAAATCGTTGTTCCTCAAGGGCTGAGGATTCTAAGGGGGAGCAGGCCAGTGCTAGAAATGTGACTTTGAGTGAATTAGTTGCTATTTTATTTTAACCAAATGGCTTCAGATAGCTGTCAAAGAAATGTGTTTCCCATGAATCCTTTTTCTAGTTTAGTGAAAAATTTCCATCTGCCACTCTGGACATAGAGCACTCAGAATTGAGGGCGTTGAAAGACAATCTTTTATTAAATATTTCCTTAGAAGACCTGGATTTAGTCAGGCCCTGTTACATTATTGGCTGTGTTAGGCTAACACTCCATCCAAGACTTACTTTAAATCAGTTCAAACGATTAAACCCTGCTTATATCAGCAGGTATTGACCTTCCATTTAACTTCCAGTGCCTCGAGTGATCTGGGAGAGTTCATTCCCAATCCTTTCTCTCCCATTTCTTGCTGCAGAGCTCAGGCACTGATGGATGGGGTTTGTACTGTGAGCCAGAGCCCACCCTGGGCTCAGAGTGATCAGAGGCACCTGCTCTGCCCTGGCCCCTCAGCTTCCTCTCTTGTTTCTGTTATAAAGCTGCTTTTAGAGCAGCAGAGGAAGGACACCCGCTCACCAACCCCTAACGTTTTCAATTCCTGTTGCTTCTTAAAAACTCTGCTTTGCATTGACACTTCAGAGCTTCTGATTTTCTCCTCTGCCTCTGCTTGGGGGAGAAGAACTTTCAAAAGGTGAAAAGTTCCACCTTCCAGCTGTGTCTGCTCAGAACTTTCAGTGTCCCCATTGGTTCTGACCCAGGTTTGTGATGTTGCAGGAGCCACCACAGGAAGGTGGGCAAACCAAGGTGTGTTTCCCCTGCAGCTGCTGAAGTGTTTTTGTCAAGGCTGGGGTTTGATTTCAGGAATGCTTCGCTGGCAATTCCCTCTCCTAACCACGATTCTCTCCACCAGTACAGACAGCAAAGAGCATTCAAATGCACAAGATTCCTCTAAAGATGCACAAGATTCCTCTTAATGCACAAGATTCCTCTAAAGATAAACAGTATTTAAAATGCTGTTTATCTTTGGAGGAATCTCGTGCATTAATCTGCAGGTGCTTCCCCCCAGTATGCAGCTCCCCATGCTGGGGTTTGGAGATGTGTTAAAATTGCTGCTGTGCATAAAAACACTGCTGGGAACGTTCAGCATTGTGTTTGGAGCTCCTCAGGCAAACTTCCTTACATTTACATGGAATTTATGTGGGAACTGACATGTGTTGTGTGTTCAGACAGACGCAGTGTAATCAATCATAATAAATAGTAATAAATCATCATTTCAGTATTTAGCTCAGTGATTTCAGGAAGGCACTGGAACATAAACATCAGTTTAGGAAAAGCAAACAAACAACTTCTACATTTTTTTGGTCTTTCCACAGAGCTGCCATGAGGAAGCCAAGCATCATTATTGTTTCTTTCAGTTCTCAGCATAAAAGGAAGTAACACTTAATAAAAGCCATTGGCTGCAAGATTTCATAAGAGAGAGAGGCAGAGAGAGAGAGGAGCAGCACGCTGTGCAGAAGCAGGTGTGATTCATGAATAAGCTGCTCTTTGGCACCCTGTAGGATACTGATGAAACAAATAGAGTTTCCCCAGACATGGATAATACAAGAACAGCAGACACTTTTTCACAGGTAAAGCACAAAGTGTTATGGCTGGTGTGGAAGTGCTGCTTGTTGTGTGTAGCTGAGATGGTTTATCAGAAACTGGGGAGGACTTGGTGCTTTATTGGCAGGGCATTTGCAGCAGGTTTTGGTGTAATGGGCTATTATGTGATGTGAGCTCAGCCTGCTCTAATCTATCACAGAGTGTTTGCAGAAGGTGTGCAGGAGACAACATTTTTCTGTGCTTTATTCTTGAGAAAGTTGAAATGTGCAAAGTTTTCCTGATACAAGGAGAGGAAATCAGTCTTTCTCCTGCCATGCTAGAGAGGTTTTATTAACACTTTATATTATCTGTGCTAAAAATTTCCATAAGGTAATTGGAGGGGAGAAAAAAAGTGCTTTATATTACAGGCAAAAGCAGTCTTTTGATAATCCCACTGGAA
This sequence comes from Agelaius phoeniceus, assembly GCF_051311805.1. Classification (NCBI taxonomy): domain Eukaryota; kingdom Metazoa; phylum Chordata; class Aves; order Passeriformes; family Icteridae; genus Agelaius; species Agelaius phoeniceus. The sequence goes on from NC_135281.1 coordinate 14,008,855, forward strand.
TCTGAGGTGATTGATATGCCAGGATTGAATATACATCAGCTTGCAGCACCGTGGGTTTGTCTGAGTGCCTGCCACACACAGAGACTTGGAGCATTCTGCTTGTTTCAAAATTTGGGAGCACCTGGGGAATTGAGGGAAGATCCTCTGTGTCTGGGAGAGATGATGGGATTGGCAGAGGGAAAAGAGAAATCAGGGAAAAGGGGAATCAGGGAAAAGGGGAATCAGGGAAAAGAAAAATCAGGGAAAAGAGTAGTCAGGGAAAAGGAATCGGGGAAAAGAGGAATCAGGGAAAAGAGGAATCAAGGAAAAAGAGGAATCGGGGAAAAGAGGAATCAGGGAAAAGGGGAATCAGGGAAAAGAGCAATCAGGGAAAAAAAAGCAATCAAGGAAAAGAAGAATCAGGGAAAAGAAGAATCAGGGAAAGAGCAGTGAGAGAAAAGAAGGGCTGTGCTGTGTGCAGGCTCTGAGCTCTCCTGGCTGGCAGGGGTGAGGGCTGGGGAGGATCCAGCCGTCCTTGCTTGGCTCCCCTCGTTCCCCAAGTGTGAGAGATTTGCCAGGCCAGGCTCTGGCAAACCCCAGAGCAATCCCACAAACGAGGAGGAAAACAAAACCTATCTCTGGCTTTGTGGTTTGTCACAGGGGAAAAGGGCAGGGGCTGCCCTTGCACATTTTCAAAGTTCTTCTCCTCCAAGCAGAGGCAGAGGTGAACGATCAGAAGGGCAGGGGCAGGGATGGGTGATCCAAACACTGAATTCTTGAACTGGGGTCACCTCAGTGATCCTAACACTGAATTCTTGAACTTTCCACACATTCATTGCTGCACCTGAAGCGCCATGAAACTGCAGCAGGTTTTGGTGTGATGGGCTGCTCTGTGGGCTGTATCAGCCTCTCCTCCAGCTCCCACCTGGCCCTGCTGCAGGAGATGCTGAGGTGCTTTGGTGCCAGAGGGGCTGGGAGGGCACAGTCCCAGCCCTGGCAGGGTTTCCCCTCTCCCTGCTGCCTTGGCACAGCTCAGCAACCTCTCACCTTCCCTCTTGCACTGCTGGGGGTTCAGGGGCTGTGGAAACAATCAAATGTTTGCTGCCAGAGAGGGCTCGGCTGAGCGAGAGCAAACAGGAAACCACGGCCAGGTGGTGCCACTTGTCACCGACTGTCACCCCCAGGAAAGCACATGCACAGGGCTCAGCTGTAGGAGCACCAAAATACCCACAAAGACAAACGGTGCCTGAGAAAAGCGAGATTTAAACTTCTTGTGAGCTCCTTTGAGGAGTTCATGTCTTCCTGAGGCTTCTCATCTGAGAGCTGCTCAGATCATGGTGCAAGGCCAGACCCTCTTGCTTTTCCACCCTGCTTCACTTTAATCAACTGCTCTAAAGTACTTTATCCCCATGGATTTCCCCTACAATTTTCATTAGGCTTTTTCTTAAAGGCCACCTCTCTTAGATGATTGATTTTTTTCCCTCTATCTTTTTTTTTTTTTTATTTCCATGGTCTTTTCTAAGGTAGCTGAAAGTGGATTTTCACTCTGTACTTACCAAGGGATCAATTCTATTTAAATATTTCCATATTTTCTGATCTGTGTATTCATGAATGTGCACCCAGCAGCTCTGGTGGCCTGAGGGACAGGGATGAAGCACATCCTGAGGTGTGTTCCCTTCAGTATCCAAAAAAAGTTAAATTTCTTGCTCCTGAGCCATTTGGAGCTCCTTGTCCCATTCTCAATATTGCCAAAATTCCTTTGAGGTTTTGATGTTGTTACCATCAATCTCTCCACACCTTTATACCAGTAAGAAATAAATTACAATAAAATATATTTTCATATACCAGTAAGAAATAAAATACAATAAAATACTGTTCTTTGGGATCTTTTATTGTATTTTATTATTTTAATATTATTTATATATTTATTTGATTTTTTCCTTCAGCTCCTCCAGGAAATGGCAGAATGAATATTCTCAATATTCATACTTCCAGGAGCACAATGAATATCCCCAAGCCTTTTTTTGAACAGAAATTATTTTCTGACTTTAGGACCCAGCTTAAATAGATGTCCAGGTAGCTGATCCTGAGGAATCTGCCCATTTGAAAAAATAGTGTATTTCTAAATTATTAATGTGTATTTTTAAAGTATTGAGACCAGAACAAAACCATTTCTAGAGACAAGGATCACATCCTGCTGAATCTGTCAGACTTCAGGAGGAGATGGACAAGGAGAAATTCACCTCAATGTTTTTCCAGGATGATTTATCAACACCCCAGGAAAAGCCAGGTCAGAAATTATACATCAGCAGATGGGTGCTCGTTGGGTTTTTTTTTGTTTTTGGTTTTGCTTTTTTGTTTTTTTTTTTTTTCAAACTCTTAGTCCGTGTTTTGATTAGAACATAATGAAGGGTTTGTTCATTAAATGTTCCAGGTAATTACCAGGGAACTCGTGGCGCCCCTGGATCCTCAGTGAAACGTGCATGAAATCAGTGCTGCTTTCTCTCTGTCACCCTCACTCCTCTTGCTTAGCAGGTGTTAATGTGATTTAATAAACCTCCAGCAGGGTGAAATCTCGTGTTCAGCATTTAGCAATTTCAGCAGCCCAGAGTGAATCTTTCTTTTACGAGACATGAGGGGCCCAAGGTGAGATTGTGAGCAGAGGGGTGCACGTTTTTCTCCAAAAAAATTAGATGTGGCTGTTAAGTAGCCCAGCAATCTTTGTTTCGTCACAAAATTAATCTGACCCTCACGTTAAAAAGCAAATATGATAATCCTTGATACTTCTTATCACTGTGGATTATTTTAATTACAATCACTAAAGGCACAGAAGGTTATTATTTTAGTAGCAAACTGAAATGCTCCCGTATGAGCCACCTCCTTTATTCTATTTCAGTCCCGTTTGTAGCAGAGCATTTAAACTGTCCCTCAGTACACCAAGAAACTACTGGGTAAGTTCACACTGAAGGATTGCTTTGAAATCAAGTCTAATTTAAAATATCCAGGCCACAGAGTGTGGTGGTGCTGAGGCTGGTTCTGATAAAGCAGCAATGGTGCCTGAAGGAGATTCCCAGGAAATATCTCTGCCTTGGAAATAAAAGCTCACAGGCTGGATGGAGTTCTTCAACATTTTTAAATCTCTGCCTGCCCCTTCCCCCTGGGAAAGCAGTGGGGGAACCTTCAGTCCTTTGCAGGCTTGCACTGAATTAAAGTGCAAAACCAGGTTAGACGTGGCCCAAAGTTTAATCCTTCTTAAGAAGAATTTATTTAATTGTTTCATTTGTTTAATTCTTCTTAAGGATGTGTAGTGGTGGGAGACTCCATCATTTTCCTTGGATGGCTCAGTGTTATCCTTATATTTTCCAAACATCTCAGCAGAACCTCTTTTGCTGTAATGTCTCTCTTTTGCTGTAATGTCTCTCTTTTGCTGTAATGTAATTTCTCTCTTTTGCTGTAGTTTCTCTCTTTTGCTGTAATGTAATTTCTCTCTTTTGCTGTAATTTTCTCTCCTATTTCTCCTTACCCCACCACAGAGGGAGCCTCCTGCTCCTTCCCTTTTGGCATCATCTCTTTGTGACCCTGTGCCTGCCCCAGGCTGTGAAACCCCAACCCTTCCCTTGGAAATCCCATTTTTCCAGAGCTCTGCTTACTCTCATTATCCTGAGCTGGGCTCCTCCAGCTCTGTTCTGGAGGCATGGAAATCTCCCCCCCTGTTCCAGCAGGATCCCCTGTCAGTGCTCAGCACTCTTATTTCAGTGTTTTGCTGCTGTCTGGAACCTCCCCGAGGGAAATTCCCTTTTATTGCAGCAGCACCATGCTGGGAGCTGCTGTCACTTTGCAAGCTGCTCAAACTTCTGGGCTTTTTCTGCCAAAAATGTGTTCTTCAGCCAGTGCTTGTGAAGCTGGCAGCTCCTGCTGAACATCCAGATTTTATTTTTTTTTCCCTTCCCTCTGCTTGCTGAATTATAGATTATTGCTGCTCTCATTTGTCAAGGCTGTTTGGAATTCCAATCCCCCTCGCAGTTCTTTCCAGCTGCCCATCAAAATCTGCAAATTTAATAAAAATAATCTCCAGTCCTTCAGCAGATCACTGATGAAACAGTGATCAAATAGCACAAAACTACACCAGTCTCCTGTGCAAGCACTCAATTTATCCTGAATTTTCACAGTGAAATTTCTTCACAAGTGTCATTTCCTGGTGAGTTCTCAGGGCTGATGGAGCAGGAGGCTCCTTGGTGATTGAGGGAAAATCTGAAGGGTGAGACCTAGAAAGTGTCATTTTTTCAGAGGGGATTTTAAGAAATGTCAAGGCTTTGAGATTCCTCAGTATGGTGATATTTTCAATATTGAAAATAGTTTAAATTGTTGGTATTGTGCTATGGACACATCACTGGGCACCAGTTTATATCTTCATGGTTTTGAGAACTGTTCTTGGAGAATTTGATGTTGTTGCAATCAATCACTCCATACCTTTATACCAGTGAGGAATAAATTACAATAAAATATCTTTGGGCTCCTCCAGCTCCTCCCGGAAGTGGCAGAATTTCCAATGTTTTCAAGGAAATCAAGCTCCTGCTTGATGAATCCCTTCTTCTTTGAATAAATGTTGACAGATACTATTCAGCCAGATGTGGATCTGCAAAAAATAATGCAAAACATTATTACAGATGGATAATTTATTTGATGAATAGCAGCTCTGTTTGACAAATAATATCAGTCTGTCTCTAGGCTACAGGATGTGGTATTGCCACATAAAAATGCCACATCAGTCACCTGGTTTGAGATTTCATGGAAATTGAAACTGGAGATACCCCAGTCCTAGGAGAAAACCACTGCCCTGGAAATGCTTGGCAGCACTCAGAACATTTTGGGCCGAGTTCAAACCTGGTGAAAGTGAGTAAATTAGGAGAGGGAAGTTGATAACACCAAGGTGGAAGTTTAAGGCAATCCAGATTATGTCTGTTGTCTTGAAAATCACTTAAATGGCACATTCAGCGTGCAGGCAGGGTGAAATTCAGTCAGATTTATGCCTCAAAATTAATGAATTCTCTGTAAAGCAGCAATCAGCCCTGCTCCTTTTGCTTGGAGGGGAAAGTGCCAGAAGCTGCTGTGGAGGGCAGAGGATTTGGAACAAGCCCTGCCAGCCCCTTCCCTGCATCCTGCACAGCCAGGGAGCAGCTGAGGATGTTCAATGTTTCATCAGGACGAGAGTGAGGAATGCTCAACAATGAAAAGCTTGACTGGAGCTGAATGGAAACCTCCCTGTCTGGTGCAGGGAGCAGGATTTCTGCATGGCTGGGCTTTGTTGTCTCAGGAGGTGGCAGAGCTGGGCTGGGTGAGCTGTGAGCTGCCCCTGGGATGGCGTGTGACCCTGTCACACCACAGTGAGTGACACTCCTGCCGGGCTGGGGCCACATTTCCAGGGCACACATCCCAGGAGCATTTCTGCAGCGGGATCCAGGCAGGGTGGAACAAGAGGAATAAGAACAAAAAGCCACAAGTGGCTCCCATCGCTCTGCAGACGGGGCAGGGAAGGGCTCTCAAGGGGCAGTGCAGGTCTGCAGGGTGGGATTGTCCCCTGGAGAAGCCCAGAGAGCTCAGGGGGTGCACAGGAGCCAGAGCCATCCTGTGTCCCTCTGGGCAGTGCATTGCAGGGTGAGGGTCAGAGAGAGCAGCCAGAGGGGCACATTTGGTGTTTGACCCCTGAGCAGTGCCCCACGTGCTGGGTGCTTCCCTCCTCTGCCCTGATCAAGAACCACTTGGATGATGTGGCTTTAACCACATCATTTCCTTCACGGGGTCTTGGCGGATCTGGGATTATCCCAGTGATATTTCTGCATGCACACCCTCTAGGGGGTCCTTTTGGGTAAATGGGAGAGGCAGGAAGGCCTGGGAGGGGCCATGGCAGGGCAGCGCTGGCAGCTGCCCCAGAGCAGGGCAGAAATCTCCTCTCTCCCCACTGAACACATTTTATACCAGGCCAAAAAGATAAAAACCTCACCTCCCCTTCCAGAGAATGTCTGGAGCCCCATGCTCTTCCTTCAATTGTGAATTCTTTCAAAGCACTTGTGTGGCTCTGCTGCATTTGGGAGGGTGATGACAATTTAATCTGTTTTAAACAGGCTGCTGTAGCCTGGCAGGTAAGTGAGGGCATTATTAACATAATCTCATGTATTTCCTTAATGTGCCTGCTTTGTAATAGAGGAATTTTGCCTCCCTCCCAACCTTCCTGACCCCTTCCCAACCCTCCTGCCTCCTTCCCTGTGCCTTCCTAACCCTCCTGGCCCCTTCCTTTGCTCCTGCACAGCCTGTGCTGGGCTCTGCACCTGGGTGTCCACCTGGAGAGCTTGGGAAGAACCTTTGGAAAGCCCTGGAATCTCTCCAGGTGGTCAAGCCATTCTCAGGGCACAGGGAACCGCTCGGATCTTGAAGTCTGGATAAAAAATGTCCAAGTTCCTGAGCTGTGCTGCTAAAACCTCCAGGCTCCTCCAAGCTCCCATCTCTGCTGAGGAGTGGCTGCCACATAGGGTCTGGCTCAAGGCAGGGTTGGTTTTTCCCCCCAAACCCCTGGCACTGCCTTGCTGCACTCAGGAGTGACACAAATTCCTGTGTGGGTTCATTGGCAGCTCAAGCTCCTGTTTTGGGGAGAGAAAAAGGGGAAGTGGAACTCTGGCTTTTCATGTGCTTCACTGAGTCCCCGTGGCAGCTGCACCTCCCTGTACCAACAGCAGTTTGCCCCCTCTTCACCCTGAGCATTTCAAATGCTCCTGGTTTTTCTTTCATGTTGTCCTGTGTGCAGGGCTTTGCACTCAAGATGAGACAGACTGCCATGCAAAATTGATGTTTTCACTTCTTGCCAGGGTTTCTAACTCAAAAGGGTTTCCCCCTGGCAGTTCTATCTCCAGATATTACCACCACATCTCCTAAAGTTGTAAAAGCCCCTGTATATTTGATATCTTGTGGACTTTGACCAGGTTTCAAAGGGAGATTATATTTGCTGGTCAGCTTGTCAGTAGAATATAAAATATGAGGGAAATTGTAATTTTATGGCAGCTACTGTGACTGTGTCATGAGCACTCTGTATCCTCCACAGCCTGATGAAAAACCAGTCTCTAAAAACATTTGATTGACTTTATTCTTTTTTCTAGTTAAGCCAGGAAAAAATCCTCAAAATCATGAACATGGTGAAAAATAAAGAAGTGAGCATTGAAGGAGCTCTGCATTTGGCACAGAAGGAGGTGTATGCTGAAAAGGTAAGGCTGCTCCTTTGATGTGCTCGGTGATATGTTCAGATGTTCTGGAGAGCCCTGCTGAGTGAGGAGGGTGTCTGGGTTGCTCTCAAGGATACACTCCTGGTTTGGGAGCCACAAAGAGCCCAGTTCCCAACCCAGCAGGGCAGGTACAGCTGGCTGTGCTGCCTGTGCCCTGTGTGATGGCTGCTCCATGGAAATGCTGGCATTGCCTGCATTGGGGCACTCAAACCCATACAAGGGTTGTTATTCCAAGGGTAGCAGCGAGTCCTGCATTAATAAATATGGGGCAGAATCTGGAACTGCAGCATCTCAGACTGGGTTGGGTTGGAAGGGACCTTAAAGCTCGTCCTGTTCCACCTCCCTGCACCTCCCATGTCCCAGGTGCTCCAAGCCCTGGCCAGCCTGACCTGGAACATTTCCAGGGATCCAGGGCTGCTCTGGGTAACCTGTGCCCGCCCTCCCAGGGAGGAATCCCTCCCCAGTATCCCACCTAACCCTCCTCAATTTCAGTGTGAAGCCATTCCCTGTGTGCCATCCCCTGTAAATCCTCTCTCTCCATCTTTCCTGCAGCTCCCCCAGGCACTGCAAGGCTTCTCTCCTCCGGGGCCTCATCACCCTCACAGTAAAGAATTCCTCCCTCAAATTCAATCCAAACTCACTCTCTGTCAGTGTGAAGCCATTCCCCCTTGTCCTGTCCCTGTCCTTGGGAATAATGTCCCTCTCCACCTTCATTAAGGTGATTAACAAAAGTCAGGAGGGTTTTTCCATCTGCCTCCACATGGAATCCTCCAGGGTTGTTTCTGCTCACAGAGAGAGATTTCACCTGAGCACAGCAGGATTTGGGTGTCCCAAGGTTATCCCAGCATGGGATGTGTTGCTGATTTCTGTTCTGTTTTCCAGGATCCCCAGGATTTGTTAACTGGGTCCCAATTTAACTTCATTATCTACAAATACAAACACTACCGGTGGCAGAAACGGATTCTGCAGGTAACCCTAACAATTCTCACCTTTGGTGCAGTGTCTAAAAATCCAACAAAGCCAGCTTCTGATAATAACAACACCTGATGGTGATTTCCTGCTTTCATGAAGTCAGGGACTAAGGTTTCATGGTTTTTTTCCTGGATTTCAATAAAACTTCTTGTAGTTTGGACAGCATTTGATAATGAACAAGTCCAAATCATGCATGCTACAGGGTGGTTTTTATTTACTACATCTTAATTGTACAAAATGTAATTTTTCCAGCATTATCCACCCTTTTTTTGTAATGAAAACTTATTTCTTTAGACATAAAGTGGAAAAATGGAGAGACATGTTGTAGATGTGGAAGTTATCAGTCTGGGAATCTGGATTAGCTTAATTTCAGTTCTCTAATTACCAGCAGCCTTGAAAAGTCAGAGATAATCTCGAGAAAAGTTCTGCTTTGGACATTTCCTGCTATAAACAGGACAGAGGGAAAGGCCACAGTGTGGGCATTTGGTGGTGTGGTCTGTACAAGTTTTAACTTTTAACTTAGCACTGCTTTTCAGAGCCTGAAGGAGTGAGGAACTGGGTGAGTGGTTTTGCTGTTAGTTTGTGCTGAAGGGGAAGTTTGTGCACTGGCGTTTGAGATATGGAGAATTTAAAAAGAAGTAATATTCCAGAGCGATAAATTGATGCATATTCATCAAAAGAGACGTGTGGAAACACAGCTTACAAGGAATATCTGGGGGTTTTTGTCACTAAAACAAATACTGGGCATTTTGTCACTAAAACAAATATTACATTCTTGGTGGCGGAATGTAATTTTTCAATTCTATTTATTCTGCTCTTTTATCTAAACACCATAACGTGGCAATACTGGCATTCTGCCTTTGCCTTTCAACAAAGACGTCCTCGAGTGATGCAGAATCTCCTCTTGCAGCTCGATTTCAGCAGCAGGACCATTTTCAACATCGAGAAAGGCACTATCAGGAAGCAGTTCCCTTTCTCCCAAGTCAGAGGCTGCGAGGACTCGGAGAGGAGGCGTTTCAGCATCCTGTTCCACGGCAGGCAGCACTACGAGCTGGAGGCTGTGTCCCTGGAGGACAAGAGGAAGGTGGGTTTGGGACAGCCCTGCTGCAATCCCAGCTGGGGCAGGGGCACCCAGCAGGAGCCAGGCACTGTGCAGGCAGCTGGGGCTGCAATTCCCTTCACAGAGAATATATATATATATTTATATGATATATTTATATGATATATTTATATGATATATTTATATGATATATTTATATTTATATATTTATATTTATATGATATATTTATAATTATAATTATAATTATAAATATATAATACATACTGTAATAATATATAAAAATAAAATAGAATATATTATAATAATATATAATACATATAATAATATTATTGCAATATATAATATATTATAATAATATGTATATTATATATATTATATTTCTTTTCTAGAAAGAAAAAAATTCTTATCTCATATTCGGAAATGTATATAATATTCAATATACAATATACAATATACAACATACAATATATAATATATAACATATAACATATAAAATATAATATATAAAATATAATATATAATATATTATATAGAACATATAATCTATTATATATAATAGATTATAGATTATATACATTATAATAATATAAGATAATATATATTATATATTTTAATAATACGTATATTATATATATTATATTTCTTTTCTAGAAAGAAAAAATAATTCTTATCTCATATTTGGTTATATATATATATATATATATATATATATATATATATATATATATATAATATTTGGTATATATTGCTGCACCTGTGTTGTGCCAAAGTAGAATGCAATATGGAGATTGTTTACCCAGAGTGATGGGGTTTTGTGTCCTTGGTCTGTCAGGGCCAAGCATGTGTGCACACTGTGGGTCAGCAGACAGGCACAAGATTCTGTTCAGAGGAGCTGAGTGCTTGTTCAGATTCGATTTGGATGTGGTGTAAGAAAATAGAGAATACTGTAGTGTAATGAAGTAATTAATCAGCCTTCTGCACCAGTTGAGTGCTCCTCACCGTTCCTCCCGGCCCTGGGGGTCTCTGAGCGCTCCAGGCAGGGCAGGAGGGGTGGGTTTGTTCTGCAGGGCCAGGGGGCAGAGGCAGGGTGGGCTCAGGGGGCAGCCTGGCCCCGGGGCTCTGGCTCAGGTCGGAGGAGCTGCAGAGCCAGCCCCGGGTGGGGTGGGACACTGGGGGCAGCTCTGCAGCCACAGCAGGGGTGGGACTGCTCTGGAGTGTTAAAACAGGCAAACAGAGCTGGGGATGTGCTCAGCCCAGTCCTCATTGGAGCTTTCCAAGCACTTTTTGTTCTCTGTATAAGGTATTTCATAAAATGCCCCATTTTGAGGATGAATGAGGATTGTCCTCATGCTGAGAAAAGACCCAGTGGTTCATCTTTGAGCATTGTCTGAGATTTTCAGCTGAATCAGTCGAGTGCTGCTTGGGCTTGAACTGAGCTGAACAGAAACTTTGTCCTGGACTGCTTTGTATATGAATTAAAAAGTGCTGGTTTACAGTAACCCCTTCAGAGTAAAATTATATTCTCCTTACACTGACAGGTTTAGAACTGTGGGCATAAAACCAAATTGCAGTTAAGGAGTTTTGCATCATAGAAAGACCTGGGTTATTTTATGTTGATTTATTTGACCCATTTGACTGTGGCTTTGTACTTGTAGAATCCAAATATTGGTGTCTTATTCAGGGGAATTAGTGTGGAAAATATTTGTTTCTCTGCTGCCACTTATTATCTAGATAATGTACCTGCTGAGCAGAGTTACCCAGAGCAATTCTTACAAGAGACCAGTGGAGTCCTGGCCTGGGAGAGCTGCAGAATGTGATGTGATCCACGAGGGGCTGCTGGATTTGCAGCAGAACACCTTAACCTCCACTGAATGGGTGAAGTATGAACTCTGGATTTCCTTAAAACTTCTGATAGATGCATTTCGATTTGAATGTGCTGATAATAACTTTATTATTTAGTTGTTTGGGTTTTTTTGAAGTGTAAAGGTAGATGCCCATTCTGCATGAGATGGAAGCACTGCAATGAGCTGTCAGGGCAGGAGTGGTACCCAAAAACCCAAAGCTGTGATCTGGAGCCTGCTGGGAGCATTGGCAGCACAAATCTCCAATGGTGATGGTGCTCAGAATAAATTTGATGCTGGGACTTTGTATCTCTCATTACTTTTCCCTCCACTCTCAGTAACCCAGTGGTTTTCCATGGTTTGTTCCCCATTCTGCCAACAAACCTCACACAGCTCCTAAAACACCTGGAAATTTCTTAAACCATCAAAGGAGAGAGAGGAAAAAAAATTCTGTCTAGCTAACGAAAAAAAAAATTCACATTGTAATTATCTGCACAGGGTAATTATCTCAAAAGACTTCACACTTCACAGAAAATTATTTTAATTGCTTTAAAAGGCTGCCACTGTGTGTGTTGTAAGCACTATCCTCCAGTGTGTCCAGGATTTGTTACCTTGCAACACTGAACAGGTTTGTTAACAAACAAAAATTGATTTCTATTTATCTTCAAACCCCTTGTTGTTTTCTTCTTGATATTAATCCTCTCTCTTCCTCCTTTATTTTTCTTTTCTGGCAAAGTGATGGTGGGAGCACCTGGGGGTCCGATTAAACCATAAGTCCCTGCTGGAAGAAAGGAGAGATCAATAGCACTGCCAGCTCCATTAAACAATTCTTATCACTTTGACTGCTTGTATGGGAATTGATGCAATTTTTATTTTATGTTTAATTTGTTCTGGAGCAGCTAAACTTACTTAAATTCTTCACAGAACACCTTAATCAACCAGCCACACCTTGAAGAGAGAGTGGAGGGAGAGTTTTGTAGAACTGCCCAAATGATAAAGAAAGGCAAAAACCCTCCAGAAAAAGGAGAAGGCAAAATGTTAAATAAGAATAAACCCACAGTAAAGCCCAAGCTCTTTGTTAAAAAGAGCAGGGCAGAATTCCAGAGGAGAGGCCAAAGCACAGGACTGCTGGAATGGAAGCTCTGCATGCTCAGGCCACTTCTTCCAGGATCAATTATAATTTAAAGAGCTTTTCCCCAAATTTTGGCAGAGTCACTTTGCTGGAAGCCCCCAAGAGCAGAATATTTTAACCCATTCCTTCCTGGGAATGAGAAGTTCCAGGATGAGCTGCCATGCAGTAACAGGATTTCCAAGAGAGGGGTATTGGGCTGGATGATGGGGAACTAAACTTGGTGATTTGTTTATAGCTTGGTGGAGTGAAACCTGGAAGACACAGAAACTCTGGAGCCTTATGCACTGCTCAGCCCCAGGAAGATGCCTTTAAAAGCTCAGAGTCCCAAAGATCCACTACCCCAAATAAACAAGAGGAGTAAATGGAGAGGGAGGGACAGAGCATGGCTGAAAAATTAACTGAAAAATTAACAGGACTTGGGTCATTCTGAACTGATGGTCAGGTTTAATTCTAGCTCTCACTGGGCATGGCAGGCTGTTCAGATTTTATGTCACACTTTCTTTAGGTGTCAGATGACAACAAGAAACTCTCAGATAAGGACATCTCAAAGATTTTATGCTCCGCTATTGATATTTTTGACTGTTCCATGCAGAGTGCTGTAAAGACATGGAGATTTATTGGCATTGGAAGGTGCTTTAACAAGGGCCAGGCTGTGTAAAGAAGACACCAATGAGCTGTGTGTCCATCCCTTGTCCCCCAGGTGCCTGGCAGAGCTGCGGGAAGGAGAGCTGACCCTGTACAGCCTGGGGCACAGGAGCCCTGCAGCCACCATTGCCCTGGCAGCCGGGAGCCTGGGGCTCAGCAGGGACAGCGCCTGCAGCTCCTTCTCCCTGCACACCAGGGAGCAGCACTACCTGTGAGTACAGCTGATAACCTGGTGAAGCACAGCTGGGGCTGCATTTCTCTCCACTGAGAAAAGCAAGGCACAGCTTCCCAAGCATGTTTGATGGGGATCGCAACGAGGAACCTCAGAGAGAGAAAAAAACAATTTTTATTTCATTTGCTGCGCCTGTGTTTGTGCCAAAGTAGAAGGCAAGGTGGAGATTGTTCACCCAGAGTGATGGGGTTTGATTTCTTTGAGCAATCTCTGCCAGCTGTGTCCCATGGGTCAGGAGACTGTCACAAGATCTGGCTGGGTTGAGTGCTTGTGCAGATTCAGTTTAGATGTAGTGTAATATATTGTAATATAATATAGAATAAAATAGTATAATTCTTATCTCATATTTGGTAATACATATATAATATAATATAATATAATATAATATAATATAATATAATATAATATAATATAATATAATACTGGTTATATATTGCTGCTGCTGTGTTTGTGCCAAAGTAGACTGCAATGTGGAGATTTTTTCCCCCTAAGTGATGGGGTTTTCTTTCTTTGAGCAATCTCTGCCAGCTGTGTCCTGTTGGTCAGGAGACAGTCACGAGACCTGGTTGGGTGCTTGTGCAGATTCAGTTTAGATGTAGTGTAATATAAATATAGAATAATAGTATAATATAGTATACGTGTTATATATATACATAGATATACACACACATATATATACACACACACACACACATATATATATATATACACACTATAAAATAATAGTATAATATAGTATAATAAAGTCAATAATTAGTTTTCTGATATCCATGGAGTCCTCCTCATCATTTCTCCCTGCCATGGGGGTAGCCTTGGCAATCCTACACAGAGATGCTGCACACAAGCTCAGGCAGCAGAGGATGGCCCGGAGTAAAAGAGCAGCCCTGGAGAATGAGGCCACCAGAATCCCCCGGGTCACCCTGTGCCGGGCAGGGCGCTGCTCACTCTCGCTGCTGTTTCTGGATGATTTTTTTCCCTTCCAGGCTGCGGGTGCCCCTGAGCGTGCAGAGCAGCAGCCCCGAGGCGGCCGGGCGGCTGCAGCGGGAGTGGCTGGCCCTGCTGGAGCGGCACTGCCGGCCCGGCCGCGCTGCCGCCCTGCCATCCTCTGAGGATCGCAGCTCCCCCGAAGCTGACTATGAGGAATTTGTGCTGCCTCTGCCCGAGCAGAGAGAGGAGAGTGCCCCCTTTGGAGGGGGATCTGCGAGGAGCAGCCTGAGCGAGCCCGCAGAGCCCGCAGAGGGACGGGCGGCCCCAGCAGCAGCTCCGCCACCTGCCCTGGGCAGGGCTCAGGTGCCACCCGCCCCACCTGCCCCGCCACAGCCCTGCAGTGTCCCTGCAGCAGCCAAGAGAACCAAGGCCTTTCACTGGGATCTCGTTCCTCTTGACAAGGTGGGGATGAAACTGAGGGCAGCTGCCGCCCCGGTTTTCTAAGATTTTCTAAGCCTTCTGATGTTGGCATTCTTGCAGCCAACTTCCTCACACACTTTTTGTAAATAACTCATTGTTTTGCATTCCTTTATGGAGAAAGAGAAATTTGTTGGTTTGTCCAGTGTCATTGGAGAGGTGGCACTGTCACCCTCCAATCCACTGTCACTTTTGGAAAACTGTAAATGTTGGAGTCAGAAAATAAACTCCCCTTTTTTCTTCTTCACCCTGAGAGCAGCAGTGTGCGCTTGTGGTCTTTCATGTCCTATAGCGACAGGCAGCTGTTAAAGAGAAAAAACCTAAATATTGTGGGCATGTGACATGGGGAGTTATAGGAATGCAGCTGGGCCACAAAATGACCTGGATGCCCCTCTCTGTGCTTGCATGGAACAAAGGGCCTCTGTTCTCCTGCCTTTCTGTTTACCCTGTGTCCCTCCTGTATTTTTAGATTCAAAAATCTGTCTGGGGATCGTGTGACCCGTGCAAGAGGAAAATAGACGTGTGCAGGCTGTGTGAGCAGTTCCAGATCCAGGACACAGCAGTGCTGCTGGGCAGCGAGCCTCCAGTGAATCAGCACATCCTGCTGGACAGAAAAGTTGCACACAACTTCAGTGAGTGGATCAGCAGGGGCTGTGAGCTCCTCTCTGGGAGCCTGGGCTGAGCCCTGCCTGCATTTGCTGTTTGTGCTTTCTGCCACTCACAGGCAGTGATCCAGGTTGGGTGGAAATCCTCTGTTAATTCAGTGCTTCTCTCTTTGTAAAACAAGGCTCCACTGCTCCCAAGTGCCCTTTGCTGTAGAGATAAACACCCAAGCTGATTTTTTCATCCAAACCTGTCTGTGCCACAGAGCTGCGATGCTGCTGTCTTGGGGCAGATGTGTAAAGTCATCCTCAACACCTGTGAAGTCAATTTAAGGCTCTGACTACAAAGGCTTTTCCGATTTAATGGGCTGCAAAGTCCCCCGGAGCAGGCTGGGAGGCAGGACCTGCAGTGCTGAGCTGCTCTGGGGTGAAGGATCCTGTGCAGGGGCCTGGGTTGGGCTCAGGAGCCTTTGGGGCAGCTCCAGGCAGGAATTCTTGGCCTCTCCCAGGCTGAGGGCTCAGCATCCTGTTCCTGAGCACAACCCTTTGCTCTCCTGCTCCAGGTGGGATTCCACCCAAAGCCTGGCCTGGAACAGCCTTTCAGAGCTAATGAAGCAGCTCAACACCCAGGCCTGCTCTTCCTAACAAAATATTGTAAAGCTCTCTCATCCCCTTGATGAGAAGTGGTAGATGTTAAAGGAGCAGCAGTAATTGTTCTTCAAAGAGCACTCTGATTTCTGCTACAAAGATGCCTCTCCAAAAAATTTCTATAACCTAGAGATGCTTTAAGATGGTTACATGTGTAAAGAATTTGGGGCAGTCAATTCTGAAGTTTTAATGATTTCATCTTGGTGAATATGAATAAGAAAAAATGTATTTTGGAGAGCGTGTAAAGTTTTAATTGGGACATGTAAATGAAGATAACTCGGAATTATTGCATCCCTTGACTAACAATTTGAAGGGTTAAAAGGAAGAGTGATGGCAAAGTGCTGTTGCAGATAAAAGAATCTTGTAATAGCATTTTATCTACTAAATTATTGCAGTTTCTTTGAGGAAATGTCTTTCTTTTGCTTTGCAAATAGCACAATTCCTCCTTTTGATCCTGTTCCTCTCACAGCGTTTTTCACAGAGATGTTCTACATCCCTTTCTTAATCTTATCCTCATCAGTGAGAGTTTTGGCATATCCTTATTATAATGGACAGTACTCAGATCAAAAGTTAATTTGATCCTGAGAATTCTGATTAATCTTCCTGCAAGTGCTACAAACCACAGTCCTTGAATTAATGAATAAAAAGATGAAGCTCCAAAATGCCAGTAGGTTCAAAATTCTGGAGATTTTGAGTGGAACACCAGAGGAAAATGAGAGTTCTGAGAGATCTCCACACTAAATTCAAGGCCAGTGTAGGAGAAAATATAAATTAAAATTAAGTTCTCTAATGGATTATTGTTGAAAAAAAAGAAATTCCTGCCACACAGGCAGCAGGTATCAGTAAGAGACAAGAAAATCATCCTCAGATTTGTTTTTCCTTGACGACTGCTTTGTAAATTTAAAGAAAATATGAAGAATGAGATTTTGCCTTATGATAGCAGCTGCTTAATATTTTATATTCTGGTTGTTTGGGGTTTTTTCCCTTTCTTTTTTAATTCTGCTAAGTATAGGTAAGATACTTCAGTGATTTCCCTTCCCTTGAGCACTTCCTTCCAAGTAACCCCGGAATCCTTTTTCTCCAGACATTTTTCTTAAAAGTTTCCGTGTAAAACCAAGTGAGCTGAAGGACAAACTCTTCATCATCCACGAGGAGAGTGGGGGGCTCACAGATGAGCAGATCACAGCACTGAGAAGGTAATTTTGGGGGGAATTGTTTGGGTTTGGGACCTTGTGGAGAAGGCAGAATCTTCTGCAAATGATGTGAAGTTTGGAAAGTTGGTTGGGAGAGGGGGAAGGCAGAAAAGAGTTAAAGGAGATTTGTGGGGTGATGGGATATTGGGAATATTTGTGTCTGAGTGGCAGGGATTTGGGGTTTGGAGCACAGTGGAGATTTCTGGAGCTGGACAGATTTCAGTGTGAGCAAACTATTGGTGTGTGAAATTCACAGGAATTTCTCTTTTTGGGTAGTTTGAGATGTAGAAAGAAAGGAAAGAAGTGGGATCTGTTCCATCCCAGTCCCCATGTGATACCTGGGCCATTTTAATAAACATTTTTACATGCAGAAGCTTGGTGTGAAACTGATTCTTGTTTCAAAATGAGACAAAGAGTGTTTGCTCAAGAAAACTGGGAAGAAGAGGACACTGACAGAGAAAGTGAGGAAGTAAATAATTGATGTTTCTGCTTCTTGTGGAATCAGTTTAATTTTGGCCTCAAAATCCTGATCTGAGGCAGTAATTTAGAAGTCTGCAGAATCCTATCTGTGCTTGGGAAGTGATGTGAAGGACATGAGACATGGAATTAATGTCATTCTGTGTGATGCTTTTTGAGCTGTGAAGGGACATGGGTGGGACACTGGCTGTTTAAATGGAGTTTGAATTTTGGAAGGCATTTCCTTGCTGTCCCACAGCTCTCCCAGTCAAATCCACAAATTAGGATCTGGTGGAAGGTGCATTCCCCACTGAGGGGACTGCTGAAAATTGGCCCTAAAGGTTCAACAAAACAGAAATATTTTATTGCAGTGCTGGAACTGGGCAGGAAATAACTGCAGGGAAATGCCTTGGACATTGAGGAGCTCTCCAGAGCCACAGGGGCTGCTCCTGGAATGGCAAAGGGAAAGGAGATTTCTGGAAGGGCAAAGGGAAAGGACATTTCTGGAAGGGCAAAGGGAAAGGAGATTTCTGGAAGGGCAAAGGGAAAAGACATTTCTGGAAGGGAGAAAGGGAAAGGAGATTTCTCCAGCCCCTTTTCCCAGCTGTTCCCACCTCAATTCAAAGGGAAGCACTGAGCCCACTTTGCTGCTCAGGTGTTGGAATCTGAAATGCAGAGAACTCTCAGGATTTGGGGCCTGTGAGCCAAAGCTTAGAATTAAACACAGGATTTATTCTGAGACCTTGGAAAAGGCTCCCAAACTTAAGTGTAAGAAGTGAGAATGTGGATTTATAGTTTAAAGCAGAGACACAAGAAGCTAAGGAAAGTTTAGAGTTTAAGAAATTAAAAAATAAAATAGTTACAAAGGTAAACAAGGAGTTTAGAATGCAGTACTCCAAGTTTGTGTGTTATCACATAATTAGCTAAGAAAGCTTACACTGTAACATAGGTCCATTATACAAAATAAAGATTGAGTTAAAACCATAAATATCCTTGGTAGCAGTATTTTATTAGTCAATAACTCCTTAAAAAGTCTTGTAACTAAGGGTGTTGTGACCTTCTGAGCCATGCCTTAACGATGTGAGCTGAACTAACCCTTCCTACTTGTGCAGAAAATCAGAAAAATAAACAGCATCATCAAAAATCAACTCAAAAGTCTCATCTCAAATTCCTTCCAAAATTCCCCACAAGTGAATTATCACACTCAGGATTCAGTCCAGGATCTCCAGGCTGCTGAAATTGCTGTGGCATCACTGATTTATGGCCTCTGGGCTCTTTGCCATCAGACAATAATAATAATAATGATGGCAATGAAGCTTGAAATATCATATTTTTTTTTCCTTGAAGTCTTTCTCTGATGGCAATAATGCTGAGGGAATATTCCCAGCAGTGGAATGTGTAAGGGATATCGATTGTTGTATTGCTCTGTGCTGTATAATTTCAAGGATTCAAACCACGCTATCTGGCTCAAGGGTTCTGTCCCTGGGATTGTTATTTACTGCCAAAATCGATGAACCCATGTGCAAATCTTGCATTGAAAGGAAACTGAATTTTTTTCCACCCCAAGAGTTTTGAGTGTAAAAGTTGAGATTCATCCCAAAATGAGACCTTGGATTATTCCCAAGGCCCTGGGGAATGGCAGGAGCAGGCAGGAATTCTCCTGGAGCACCACCCCTCCAGGTCCCCCTGGCACCAGGCTCTGTGGTGGGCTGGCACTGCACGAGGAGGGCACTCAGCACTTCTGGAGAGCTCCCACTCAATTCTGGAGTCCCAGGGCAAATTCCAGCTCTGCAACTGTGGCCTCCAGTTCATTGGAACCCATGGGCAGGACAGGAGTCCAAACAGGACAGGACAGGGCTGGAAAGTTCTTCTCAGCGCAAATTGTACCTGTCAGGGGGTCTGAGCCAGGGCACAGGGTCTAAATCCTACCACTGGAGAGTGAAAAATATTTAAAGATGTCAAAATCCTTTTATTGGAGTGATGCCTTGAGAGGCTGAGCTGGAGCAGAGACTGGACAGAGCTACAGAATAAAGCAGGGATTCATTCCAAGCATCTCCTCCATGGATGCACCTTGGGCAGCACCAGAGCCCAGCCAGGCCTGCACCCAAGATGAACCAAAATGGCCCCAAAATGCACGGCCGGGCACGGGGTCTCTCCCTGAGATCAGTTCTGCTCCATTTGCACCTTGCAGTTCATTGTCCCATTCCAGCTTTAGCCCCTGCAGTCCCATCCTTGTTTTTCTCTCTCCAGCCCACGGGGTTTGTGCTCTTGGGCTGAGATTTGGGTCATTTGTCCTTGGTCCCCAGCTGGAGCAGGAATTGTTTTGTCTCCCTGCTCTGTGCACAGAGCTCAGCATCCCCTGATCTGAACCCAGACCCACACACTAAAGCAGCACAGAACCTGAAAATAGAAAAGTCAAACCTGAGGCATCAGGAGAGGGAAAAATACTTAAAGTTGTCAAAATCCTACTGCTGGAGAGTGAAAAATACTTAAAATCAAAGCCAAAATTCCATTTTCAAGGCAGAGTGTCCTGTTCATGCATCCAGTATAAGTGGTGGGATATCTTTGGCAACTTCACGAATGAATTTGATACAGAAACCTCTCCATCTCTGGATGATTCTTTATCCTCAGGTCTTACCAGCAAAGCACTCCATGTCTCTCTAAACTTAATTTTTTTTCCCCAAAGAAATGGGAATATTTTTCATTGTGCAAATTCCATTAGAGCTGCATTCATGTACAAAGATATTTATGGAATGCATTCACGTGGTTTTGTGCCTCCTTTCTCATGGCTCCCTTTGTTTAATGCTTTAAGCTTTAAACCTTCCAGATAATCTGTTATTTCCATTTTCTATGCATAATGCAGCTAAAGAATTTTATGGGGTATCAGACTTCTGATTAAATGAAGATGTTTGCTGTCACCTTTTAAAATACGTTCTATGAATTTGCTTAAAAGCTCAAACTATTTTTAATGATGAGTAAACACCCTTTCATTTGCCAACAGCTAACTAATTTTTAAATGAAAATTCATTTTTTTTCCTTGATGGTAAAGTGGGCTGAAAGGTTTACATTTTCATCTGCTACAAACTAGAGCTCATTCAAACCCCAGCAATTTTACAATTGAAATGTCATATCAATTATTGACAACAGTAAAATAAATCTTGGTGTTTGTCCTGTGCTTAAGGTGCTAAAATATTTGCTTTTTTCCATCTTTGAGTAAATTCCCTGACTTTTACTGGAAATGTATAGCTCTACCCATGAATGTTTAATCACTCCTGCAGCAAATTTAGAAGTTTGTTTTAAGAGAAAGAGAAGAGAGGAGACCTGAATACTTATTTCAGCTTCTTTGCACTGCTCACATGTGAGCTGCGACATGGGTTTGGTTTTTCTGAACAAATGCTGTGAATTCCCCCAGTGGTGGCTCAGACAGGCAGGCAGAGCTCCAAAGGAAGGCAGCTGTGCTGCTGTGTTTGTTTTTCCAAGCTGAGGCATATCTGAAAACATCAATATTCTCAAAATCTGTGGCCCTGGAGGATATTCTGTGACCTTGTGAGGAGGAAGCTGTGGGTCTGTGGTTTGTGCTGTCACTGCTTCAGCAAGTAAAAAACCCTGTAAAAATCAAGGTAAAGAAGAGAAACCCCCCAGGCTGGGATTGTTGGGGTGGCTGTGCAGGGCCAGGAGGGACAGGGTGATCCTTGTGGGTCCCTTCCAGCCCAGAATATTCTGTGATAACAGAGATGATCCTTGTGGGTCCTTCTAGCCCAGGATATTCAGTGATAACAGAGATGATCCTTGTGGGTACCTTTCAGCCCAGAATATTCTGTGATTTTGAGATATTCTGTGATTATGAATTAACAGAGATGATCCTTGTGGGTACCTTTCAGCCCAGAATATTCTGTGATTCTGACATAACAGAGATAAGAAAGGATCCAACCTCTTTGGAAATCAGGGCCTGAACTCCTGTGTCTCGTGGTTTCACCTTTTCTAAACTATTCTGTCATTCTAAATTCTCTGAATATCTGCAGGTGGACATTCTGGCTGTTTTCAAGCCTTATCTGCATGGAATCATTTCCAGATATCCAGAGGTGTCTGCAGATCACTTCTGCTTCCCATCTCCCAGGTGGTTCCAATGCCTCCAAAGGATAAGCAGTAAATATGAGCACATAAACCACACAAAATGCAGGAAATTCCAGGGCAACGAATGGCAGAATTATTTTATCAGAATACAGAATGAAGAGGACCCCTAATTTTAATTTTCTCTCTACAGATATTTGCCCACAGCCAAAGATGCAGAAAGGTACCTGTCCTTCAAGGGGCCTTGCTCAGAGCTGCACGTGGTTGACCAGTTCATGTTAGAGGTGAGGAGCTGCAATATTAAAAGACACCACATCCTATTTTTAGGACACTCTCCAAGCTAAAACCACGGCAAGAAGCTGTTGTTTAGAACTTAAATTTACAATCTCACCCAGAATCAGTATAAAAGGATTATTCTGCTGAAGACTTGGGACAGGTAGATAACAAAAAGAGAACTATGGATCCCTTTGTGTCTCCAAGTCTCCTCTTCCTACAGAGTATTTATCCTGGCCTAGATCTAGATTCCCAAAATCTAGAAGCCATAATCTATAAAATTATAGGTATTTAACCATTTTTGATCACAAGGATTGCAATTGATTTTAATCATGTCTGCCCAGGAGCATACAGTGAATTTGCAGGTTTGTGCCAGAGTGTATCCACAGGATCAAGGCCCAGAATAAAATTAATAAATGAGCACAGAAATCAGGCAAACAATGGCACAGCTGAATTGCTCAGTAAATAATGAGAGGAATTTGCATGTTTTGGCATGAATGTGAGTTTTTATTCTGGTTCTGCTCCATTCTGTGCAGATGTGTAAAATCCCCCAGCTGGGCCAGAGGCTGGATCTGCTGCTCAGCGTCCGTGAGCTCCCCGAGAGCATCAGAGACCTGGAGCCTGTGAGTACAGGAGCCCTCCGGGAGTGTTTGGGATCCTGGCAGCTTAAAAAGAGAGGCCCAAATCGCCTCAGTGCACATTTCAAGGCTCTGTAGTTTGGGAGGATTATTTTTGGGTTTTTCCCCCACTTGTGTGTTTGATATTGTCCTATTCCACCAAGGTTCAGGATAATGGGTGTGGCAGTGGAATAGACTTCCACAAAGAGAGAGAAAAGAACAGGGAAAAATCCTCAACATTTTATTTGGAGTTATTAAACTTTCCTCCTTCTCTGGATAAGCCAGAAGTGAATTTCACCATTAAAATTCAATTCCCTTCATGGGGAGGCTCTGGCCCCACGAGCTGAAAGAACCAGTCTAAGGCAAGGAGGAAGTTCATTTGACAAATCTCCACGAGATTTATTATTTCCTGAAGACTGGAGGAGCTGTTCCCCCTAAGGATCACAGCTCTGGACTGGAATTTTTGGGAGCCAGAGCTCAAGTCCCTCTGTGCCTTTTCCCAGGATGACCCAGGGGTGGGGGGATGCAAACAAACAAGTGCCAGTCTCATGATTGGATCCTGCTGCTCCAAACCCTGCCTTACCTGCCAGGTTTTGTCCATGCTTTGATTCACAGCAAGCATTTCCACACCACCAAAATGTTTCAGAGGTTTTTGCCCTTGTTCTGCACGGGAATGAAAACAAAATGTGGAAGTTCTGTGAGACCAAGTGGTTTTATCCTTTGTGGGGCTGTGATTAAAGGCACAGTAACAGTGAGGGGAGCTCAGGAGAGGAGCAGATGGAAAGCACAGGGGAGGTGCAGACATTCCTGACCCTGCCTGCTGCAGCTGCACCTTTGCTGTCCTCCACTGAAGCCCAATATTGAATATTTGGAAGTTATTCCACGCACTGCTTGCTTTGATGGATATTTAATGCTCACTGAAGAGCTAATTAGTGACTAAGTGTGTTCTTATTCTTGCTAGCACGTATTTTTAAATCACAGAATATACACCTGAAATCCTAAGGGACAATGTGAATTTTGGCTTTCAGCACCCTCTGGCCCTGAGCTGGGCTATAAATGCTTTAACAACAGCTTTCAGTGCACCCAAATGCTTCATCTCTCCCTCTTTTTAAATTTCTGTATTGGTGGCTGATGAAAAGAGGTGTGGTGCTAAAAACAAACAGATTTTTTAACTCAAACCAAAATTCCCTTCTGTGCTCAAATCCCTAGAAGGGAGGTGGCTTTTCCTTGGGAAAACTGAATTATACTGAGTTTGAGTACAGGAAATTATTATTCTTCCTTGTGGGGAAACTGTGCTAAGAATTCTGATAAGAGCATTGAGCTGGTGCAAATGGAAAGGAGGGAGTGAAGGATGGAGCTCCAGACTCTGCTTCCCCTGACCCCTGAAATTTGGGCAAAACCCTTTTTGTGCACAGGAGGCTGCAGTAGTTCTGGCAGGGCTGGTTTGGCAGCCAGAAAGGATGTGAGTCCTTTTGGGGTGGCTGTGCCAGCACAGCTTTGTCCTGGGGAGTTTGGCCCTGCTGAAAGTCCCTGGGGGATTGGCACAGGGAGGGTGGCACAGGGAGGCGCAGACCCCACAGGTTTATCCCCATTTTCAGCCTGTCTGAGCCAGCTCTGTGTGTTCCAGCTGATCACCCAGAACATCCAAGCAAGCAAGCAGCTGCAGTCCAGCCCAAAGTTTGTGGCTGTCCTGGAGTACATTTTAGCCATGGGGAACCACCTGAATGAAAAAGCTGGGAAAGAGGTGGCCAAGGGATTCCGACTGTCCTCTCTGGCCAAGGTGAGTAAACATCTCCTTGTAATTAAAGCCATCCTGTCCTAAGGTTTGTTAGCATTAATATGCTAATATTTGTTAGCATATTAATGCTATAAAATAATAAATGTAATTATTTTCAGTGTGGAGAGAGGCAATAATTCCTAAGGAGGAGCTCACATTTTATCACCTGGCTTTGGTTACAAACTGCTGCTAAAATCACCCTGTTCTAAGGTTTGCTAGCATGAATATGCTAACAAATACTAGCATATTAATGCTATAAAATAATAAATATAATTATTTTCAGTGTCGAGAGAGGCAATAATTCCTAATGAGGAGCTCACATTTTACCACCTGCCCTTGGTTCCAAGCTGCTGCTGAACCCTGAATTCTCTCGTGCCTGTGATCACAAGCTGTGTCCCACTGCAGGCAGCAGCTCTGCCTTTGTGCTGCTGAATACACTGTGCCTCTAATGAGGCAGAGCATCAAAATGCTGCCTGCCCTGATATTAAAATCCCTTGGCATGAGGAATTGTGTGTGACCGTGTTCACAGGGGTCCCAGGATGAGGGAAGAGACGAGGATTTGACTCCATGTTTCAGAAGGCTGATTTATTATTTTATGATATATATTATATTAAAACTATACTAAAAGAACAGAAGAAAGGATTTCATCAGAAGGCTGGCTAAGAATAGAAAAAGAAAGAATGATAACAAAGGCTTGTGTCTGGGACAGAGTCCGAGCCAGCTGGACTGTGATTGGCCATTAATTAGAAACAACCACATGAGGCCAATCCCAGATGCACCTGTTGCATTCCACAGCAGCAGATAACCATTGGTTACATTTTGTTCCTGAGGCCTCTCAGCTTCTCAGGAGGAAAAATCCTAAGGAAAGGATTTTCCATAAAAGATGTCTGTGACAACTGTGTGAGCTGCAGGCCCTGGTTAGACACCAGGTATGAGCCAGGAGAGTGTGTGTGAAACAGCAACATGAAGAGGATTTAATTCATTGTTCAGGTTTAATTCATTGTTTCCTATTCTTGCCAAGTGTACCTGGGATCTACCAGCATCTCTGCTGTTCCCTTTCCATGTTTTATTTCTCTTTTGAGGGCTGGTGGCTCAGGCTGTGCTGTTGCTGTGCTCTGTTGCAGCTCTCCCTGCTGAGGGGCAGGGACAGGACCTTCAC
This sequence comes from Agelaius phoeniceus, assembly GCF_051311805.1. Classification (NCBI taxonomy): domain Eukaryota; kingdom Metazoa; phylum Chordata; class Aves; order Passeriformes; family Icteridae; genus Agelaius; species Agelaius phoeniceus. Next base: position 14,034,188 of record NC_135281.1, read on the forward strand.
CCTGCTGCACGCCCTGGTGGAACAGATCCTCTCCCACCAGCCCGAGCTGGCCACCTTCCCCCAGGAGCTGACAGAGTTTGAAGCTGTTCCTGATGGTGAGAGGAGAGGAGGGGGGAAAATAATCAACAAATAAAAAATGAAGTTCTTCAGCTTCTGTGCTTCTCACTGTATAAATGATATTATCATTATAAATGGCATTATCATGTTTTTCCCCCCTCTCTCTTCCTTTCCAGCATCCATGAAGGGCCTCAGTGCTGAAGTTGATGGTATGTAAATGGGGTTTCTACATTCAGAGGCAGATTTTCATGCGCTGTGCAGTCATTTGGAACAGGTTTTCACTGCACCTCTGTAGTTTGTAAAGGGAGTTAAAGGTTCAAAACATTGAGGTGAAAGTGTTGCCATGGAGATGCTTAACCTGCCATATTACTGTGAGGAATTAAAAAAAGAAAAGAAATATTGAAGTGTGTCCAGGTGGTTTAGAAATGTAAAAAAAATGTACTGGCCACGGTAAATGGAGTTTATCATAAAATACAAAAGTTCAGTGGTACAAGTGCTCCATCACAGGGATGGCTGGGAGAGTCCCTGGGAGATGGGAGTGGGAATGCAGCAGGAGAAACTTCCTGGAGTTCAAGAACTTTCTGGAAACAAACTGGATTCCTTCTCTGAAAAGCACTCCAGCACTAGTGAAGTCAGCAGGAGGGGCAGAACAAGGTTGCTCAAATGGAAGATGGATTTTGTGGGATGGATCTTGTAAAATGGATTTTGTGGGATGGATTTTGTGAGGTGGATTTTGTAGGATGGATTTTGTGGGATGGATTTTGTGAGGTGGGTTTTGTGAGGTGGATTTTGTGAGGTGGATTTTGTGGGATGGATTTTGTGAGATGGATTATGTAGGATGGAATTTTGTGGGATGGAATTTTGTGGGATGGATTTTGGGAGATGGATTTTGTGGGATGGATTTTGTGGGGTGGATTTTTGTGGGATGGATTTTGTGAGATGGATTTTGTGGGATAGAATTTTGTGAGGTGGATTTTGTGGGATGGATTTTGTGGGGTGGATTTTGTGAGATGGATTTTGTTGGATGGAATTTTTGAGGTGGATTTTGTAGGACGGATTTTGTGAGGTGGATTTTGTGGGATGGATTTTGTGAGATGGATTATGTAGGATGGATTTTGTGGGATGGAATTTTGTGGGATGGATTTTGGGAGATGGATTTTGTGGGATGGATTTTGTGGGGTGGATTTTGTAGGATGGCTTTTGTGAGATGGATTTTGTGGGGTGGATTTTGTGGGATGGATTTTGTGAGGTGGATTTTGTGAGATGGATTTCCATCTCCCCATGGAACAGTCCCATGAGCTGTGAGCTCGGTGGGTTTTACACTGAACCCTTTGAGAGCTGATAGCAGAGTGTGGATTTCAGTGGGTGGAAATGGTGTTCATTACATTGAAATCTATCAAAATCTGTGTTTTGAAGGTGTGACGTGGCTGTTGGCCATAACTGCAGACCAATATGGCCAATTTCAGCCTTTGGTAACAGATCTGAACCATGCTTGCTCTCACCTTTGGTTTGGCCAACCTTGAGCCCCTTCTGGGCCCTGGCTCAGCTCTGGGAGCAGCTCAGGGTTCCTGCAGTGTGTTTTATCCTGCTCCAAGCATTCCAATCCACCTTCCAATCCAGGATGTTTTCTCCATGGCTGATCCCAGTGCTCATGGCTGGGATTCATGGCTGCTGCATTACCACACTCTCCACCTCTTCCTCATCCTGCATTTGCAGGGGTGTGATCACATTTTCCCCTGGAAAATGCCTCTTTCAGGAGCTCTACCTCCCACCAGGAACTTAATCCTCCTAGATAAATGTGTTGTAGACCCACAGTCTCTTTTATTTTCCTAAATTAGACAATTGCAGCCTTTTGGACACCTCCTCATGCTGGTGGAATTCCTCATTTTCTGTTCTTTTTGTTAGTTTTAAAAAAAGAACTGGAGAACCTTATCCAGTGCAGGAGGCTCCTCAAACCCAAAGCAAGCAAGGCAACAACCCAGGAGTCCCAGTTCTGCAAGGAACTGAAGGTAAAACCACCACAACCTCCTTGTGGGCTGGAGTAAGGGAGGAGTAACCTGGGAGTCAGTGCAGACACCTGGGAATGAGGAGAATTTGAGGCAAAGTGGCTTTGTATTCCCTTCTGAGGGTGTCTCAGGCTGTGATCTGCAGTGTGGGAAGGGTTTTTGGGGCTTCTGCACCTCCTGTTTTCCCTTCCCAGGCACTCTGGGAAGTTTAACCCAATACTTTATCATAATTTTAAATGTTTTTCAGAATTAAAAAAAAAAAAATCTAAAATGTGAATGCTACAAACAAGGGAAAATGAAGAACTTTTATTTCCAGGCTTGTTTCTAAAGCCCTCCTTCTGCCCCTTAAGCACCTGGAAATGGCACTGTTTGCTGCACAGGCAAAAAAGCCAAATATTCTGGAAATCAGGACCTTGTGATGCCTCTCTGGCTCTGCCACTTTAAATGGATTTAGGTTTTGTCATTTTATAATACACTTAAAATTCTCTAATGTTAATGTTTCTTTTTTTTTTTTTGTCTTTGATGTCTTAAATCTTGCAAGGGAATGTGTGTGCTTCTCTTTTGTGAAATGTGAAATTTTTATGACATGAAAATTTCGCCCTGAATGATTTTGTTTTCACTGCTGTTTAATTCCTGCTTTAATCCTATGCTCCTACAGCAAATTAAGAAGTTTTATTTTATTACAGGATTTAATTCAGAAATATGAAGGAGATCTCTCCCAGCTGTCAAAAAGATGTGAGGAAATGAAGAAGCTTTATAGCAACGTACTGGTACATATCATATTGAAATGCAATGAAAATAAAGCTACATTTCTTTTTTAAAAAGGAAGGAAGGAGGGGAAAGGAGTGCAAGAAATTCCCACTTGCCTTATATTCACACTGGCTGTAGGAAAAGAAAGAAAATCCCATATTTAACAGTGGTCAGAGATCTTAAGGAAAGGGACAGAAATGCAGTGATAACTTCTGGAACTGGAACAACATCCTGGTCCTGGAATTGAGATATTTTGGTACACATTAATGAATAGATTAATCTATTCATTATTAATAGATTCATCTATTCAGAGCCAGAAAACTTCAGGATTTGCTGAATTTTCTCCTCTTCAGCTGGAGATTTGTGATACAGCCAGAGAGATTAACCCAGGTTACTGAGGTAATTCAGTGACAGCTCCTTAGATCACTTTTATTTGGGATATTTTGGGTCTCAGTTCCTTGGAGATTTCAGACAGCTCAAAATTTGCTTCCTCCTCCTCTTCCCCGTCTTCTTTTACCTCTTATTCCTCTTTATATATCTTTTATAGATCTCATTCCTCTTCTTTATATCAATATGAACAATAATGGAGGTTTTTCACTTTCCTCTGCCCTTTAAGCTTTGCTAAGCTCCTGGCTTGGGTCACTCAGCAGTTCCTTTATAAATAAATTCCTTTATTTCCATTGCAGGTGAGGTTTGGGGAGCCTGCAGACCTGGACTCCCAGGAGCTCTTTGGGTGGATCTCTTCCTTCATCTGTGAGTTCAGGAAGGCCTGTGCTGAGGTCACACCATGAGGACACACACATTTCATGGCTGGGGGAGGGAAGGAGGAGCCCAGGAAACAATTTTTTCATTGTTTTTTTCTTTACTGGTAAGCAGCACCTTGCCAAGCTCACCTGTGCAGCAGAACACCTCGATTCTGAGAGACATTTCAGTTTCAAATGTGGAATTTTATGTGGTATTTAACCTGTAATATCCCAGATCACTGATGAGCCTCTCAATTTTGTGCTTTTGTACCTTGAGATTCCCATATATTGAAAAAAAAACACTTTTGACCTTTTATAATTTCTCTTTTCAGTCATTTCCTTTGAATACTCCGACTTCTGCCCCAGTTTTAATTATTATTTTCATTATTCTGTATGGTGACCTAATTTCTAAAGAATACTTCACACATTTTATAATGAAATGGGGAGCTGTTACCCACAGAGGAGAATATTTAAACAAAGTCTTGTTTATTTTGCTATTAAAACATTGCAAACTTGCTATGTAATGAAGAAAGTGTCTGGCTGAGTGTTTTATTTTGCCTTGTCCCCACTAAGCAGGACAATAAAATAGCACTTTTTATGGCAAATGTCATGTATTTGCCCCAAATACTACAGAAATTAATCAATATATAAGATTTGCATTGCAGGAAGAGAAGAATGTCAGAGCAACAAAATAAAAAATTGTCATGAAGCATCTAAGGAATGGATATGGGAGGGAATTATCCATGGTTTTCAAAAGAGGAAATGTTTCCTGTTGTGTTTGTTGGCTTTTGCACGTTTTTAATTAGAATAATTACCTGGAGCTCAATGAGTGGGAGGAGAAGGAGGCCTAGAGATGCCTAAAATGACAAAATTGTGTGTTTAACATTAAAAGCAGAAAACAGTTGTAAAAGGGCATTGATAAAATCTGGCATTTCCCCTCCCAGGTTTGCAAGCAGCGTGGGCTGAGAGAAAAGTGAAAATGGTTTATTTTAGGAGAGTTGTATGATTTATTTTGGGTCTTTCTGCCCAGTGTTGGGGCTCTGATGGGAATGCTGAACACTGCCCCTGCCCTGAGCACTGAGAGGAGCTGGGGCTGAACCCCTCAAAGGGTCAGGTGCCCTCAGAACCCCAGAATCAGAGACCCCTCTGAGCTGGGATTGAGCCCTTCTGAGCTGGGATTTAACCCTTCTGAGCTGGGACTGAACCCCTCTCTGAGCTGGGATTTAACCCTTTTCTGAGCTGGGATTGAACCCTTCTGAGCTGGGACTGAACCCCTCTCTGAGCTGGGATTTAACCCTTCTGAGCTGGGATTGAGCCCTCTCTGAGCTGGGATTTAACCCCTCTCTGAGCTGGGATTGAGCCCTTCTGAGCTGGGATTTAACCCTTCTGAGCTGGGACTGAACCCCTCTCTGAGCTGGGATTTAACCCTTCTGAGCTGGAATTTAACCCTTCTGAGCTGGGATTTAACCCCTCTCTGAGCTGGAATTGAGCCCTTTTCTGAGCTGGGATTTAACCCTTTTCTGAGCTGGCTCTGAGCTGGGATTTAACCCCTCTCTGAGCTGGAATTGAGCCCCCTCTGAGCTGGGATTTCCCTCTCCTCCACCTCCAGCATCTCCTCTCCAGGTGGGACCCCAGGAGCTCAGGGACAGAGCCTGGCTGCCCCTGCACAGAGAATTTCAGGGTCAGGGACACTTGGGCACTGCTGGAAGGTGGAGATGGAAGATTTTTTTCCTTGAAAAATGTCACATTTGGGCTTCCCAACAGCCCTGTTGGGGCTGTGCCCCCAGTCACCCTCCTCAGAGGCAAAAGGAGTGAAACAGAACCAAAATTAGCACTCCTGAGACTTATTTTACATCAAAATATTTGCAGAAGCAGTTCAGGTGTTTAATTTTACACAAAGCTGGCTGTGTCTGCCTCGGGTCAGCATCACCTGCAGGATCTGCAGCTTCCACCCCTCATTTCTGCCTGGGAGAGGAAAATTCAATTCCATTTTAATGCCTTGCAGCCCTGCCCAGTGCATGTGCTGCTCTGTGAGCACCACTGGCAGATTTTGATGTGTGTGATTACAGCTCCAAAACCTGAATTCCCCTCATTTACATGGGACTCATGTCAGATAATCCTGGATCCCAGTGCCATTTCCATGGCATCAGGATCCCTGCATCCCTGAGCAGCAGTCGTGATGCTCATGATAAATTTCATGGTTTTTCAGCTCCAAATTCCTGCTAAGTCCCTTTTAACTAAAGATTTTTCCTTTTTTTTTAAATTTTTTTTCTCATTACTTTTTTCCCCCAAGTCTTTCTTCTCCATTATTCTATTTAACAGCTTGTTCTTGTTTTATAGCTCAGCTGCCAAGGCCTCTGCCAATTAAAAATATATCCTGCCCAGTGGTTGATATCTGTGCCTTTGTGTGAACATCCTGGAGCATTAATTAAAAAAAAAAAATTAATTAAAATTTTAAAAAAAGTACATTCTTGGCATGAAGTTCTATCCTCTTCAGAGAGCACAAAGCTTTCCTATGGAGTGGGAGCTGATTCCATTTTCCTAAATAAGCTGCTCCTTCAGTGCCTGGGAGCTTGAGACATCCTGATTTATATGTAAAAACTGACTAGACCTTGCTCCCTACCTCATTCTTTAGTTCTTAACTTATTTAGCATGAGGCTGGGGCTTTTCAGCTCTCTTAAATTGTATTATTGTGTTTTGGTGGCATAGGGAATAATGCTTTTTACACCTGAACTTTTATTTGGGGTGATATAGATGAGCTCCAAGTCTCCCTGTGGATAATGATGGCCTTGGATTCCCTCCTCAGCAGGTGATGGTTTTATCCTGCAAAAGTCACAAAAGCTTTGGGTGATGCTTCTCTTTTGGAAAACATTACTTTAGGAGCAATCTGACCTGCCAGAACTGCAGTATTTTTACATCTTTACATGCTTTTTTACATTTTTACATTTTTACATATTTTTTTTTCCCACTGGGCTGATTTTTGGCACATTCTGGAATATGAAATCTTAGCGAAGGTGTTATGAGAAATTCTGGTCACTGAAATTAGTCTCAGTATTTGCCTGTGTGGGGTCAAACCTGCACTGAGTTTCCTCTGCTGGCAGCTCAGCAGTGTCACAGCCGCTGGCTCCAGGAGCAAAAGGAGATTTCTTTCTGTGGTTTCTTTCCTTCAAGTGCACATTTCTGGCAGGGTGGCAGGAGCAGGGAGGATAATTTCTGTCTCTCATGTTAGAATTAATGGCCTTCAGCAGAGCCACAGCTCAGAGCAGCCCCACACCCGGGCCTGGGGCTCCCAGGAGAAATCCCTGACTTTATCCAAGGTCTCAGGGAGCTGGAACCTGCCCCGGGAAATGCTGAAGGAGTGGAGCTGCTTTAGGCACAGCTCACTGAAGGGATCTGAGCTCCCACAGGGGCACCCCTCACCAGGGCTTTTCAGGAATTCACAGCTTTAAATACAAATATCTTCACAGCTTTAAATACAAATATCTTCCCCAGGGGCAGAATTCTCCCAGGCTTTCAAACCAAGAGCAGAGATTATCCAGCGCTAGAGTCAGTGGAAAAAATTTCACTTCCACAAATGGACAATTATATCCCAGGGCAGTGGCTGAACTTTGCTTCCCAGTTTTCCTCTTTTTTTTCTTTCCTCCTTTCCTACTTGAGCTGCAGGCACCAGGCAGAGTGTTCCTGCTAATTTGTAGAAATGAGCAATAAAATTAAAATTGTGGTCACCTGGAAGGTGTTCTGTGCAGAAAAGCTTTGACATCACTTGTGAATGCTGGTTTCTGGTTTCAATTAATGCCTTTCTAATCCAAACCAGTTTTAGGAGGAGGGGAAATGCTGTTAGAGAAAGAGAATAAAAGTGGGGTTTTTGAAGGGGTTTTTGGGTGCTCGCTGTACAACAACCAAAGCTGGAAGAGTTCTCAGAAAATCCTCCTGTGCTCAAGCAGTTGATGGCTCAGAAAAACCACAAAAACCACAACCAAGCTTGAGACTGCTCATCTTAAAGAAGAAAAAGTGGAAAACTCCAAACCCAGGGGCTGCTCTGATGGTGCCTCCAAGAGCCCCTGGGCAGAGCCTGCCCTGCCTCACTCCCAGAATTTGGGGTGAATATTCACAGGTCCAAGGCTCCAGTCAGTCCCTGCATGAATGGGCTGCCAAGATGCTCACCTGGTAAGTTTTCTCCCTACATTCAATGTAAATATGAATTTTTTCACAGTTTAGAATGTACTGAAAGCTGAACCAGCTGTTTCATTCCCAGAGCAGCAAAGAGCAGGAGAGACTTGGAAAGCTCCAGCTAATTCAGGGGTGAACACTTGGTGAAAATAAGGTTTTCTTTAGCACTACCTTGAATCCTTCACCTCCCAGCGTGGTGTGATGTGTCTGAGCAGCACAGAGGGGTTTTGGGAGTGCACAGAAATGATTGCAGGCATTGCTAAATGAGCTTTAAGCCTTCCCACTTGCTGCCTGTTTACCCAGGGATGAATTTTGCCCACTGGGGACATTTTATACAATGGCAGTCAGCAGTAATTAAATGAGAGAAAGCCACAAAGTAGCTAAATATTGCTTTAAGCTCGTTTAACAAATGAGACATTTGAAACAAAAGGTTTCAGATGCAGATTTGAAGTCCCTGGATGCAGTTTAGAAATGCTGCAATGTGTTTAGAAACAGAAATCACTGACACTTTCCATAAGGGTAAATAACTGATGAGCTCTGCTATGGTGATGTCATTTGCTCATAAGCACTGACCTAAAAACCCCAAAGGTTATTGTCCAGAAAGATCAACTACTAATGAGCAGATTCATCCCAAAATTCTTCTTGTAGCTCCTAGAAATTTTCCTGAACAAGCTCTGGAGGACTTGGCTTGAAATGATGCAATTATAAACAGAAATTTGCTCAATTCCAGCCCAGGAACTTTTCTCAGTCAGTAAATATCCCCCAGATAATATCCCAGGTTGCTGTCATCAATGCTCACACTGAATCCTGCCAGGCAGAGCAATCTGATCTCTCCCTCTGCTGTCAGGAATGGAGCTGATCAGGAAAATCAAACCCCATCCAAACCCTTCATTTGATGGAATTACTGAACTTGCCCTGTGGAAGGACGGCCCTGCTGTGGTGCCCCTGCTCTCCAAGCTGCAGGGGATGGAGCCTTCAGCTCAAAATGCACAAAACTTTGTGGTTCAGGTGTGTAAATCCTTTTTCTGAGTTTGTCTCTCCCTTTCTGCAGGCAGGAGAGCTGTGCTGACACCCTCCCCAAAGGCTGGAATTCATGGAAAAACATAACAGAAACACAGTAGTAAACAAGAATTAAATTTTGCTTTATGGCAAGTTTTACCTGCAAACACCTGCTTTAAAAGCAGTTAATGTGTGTACTTGATTTTTTGCCTTAATCCACCTGACCTCAGTTTTTACAGGAGGGTTAAACATGCAAATATTTCCTGGAAATATTTTGAATAAACATAAATACGAGAAATATCAAGCTATTTGTGGATAGTTTAGTGAAGACTGATGATGACATTTGCAAACAATTGACTCCTACCTGGGGCCTCAGGGGGAGCAAGAGGAACTTCCAGGGTCACATTTTGCTCTCACTTTTAAACTGATGTAAACCCAGAGAAACAGAAAAACTGGAATATTCCCAGGCATCCATCAAGGAGTAGCTCCCAGCATCTGCCTGGGAGGATTTCAAAGCCCAGTTTCCACCTGCTGCTGGATTGTGCTCAGCTTTGGTCAGAGGGAAGGGCTGGCTGCTCAAAAATGCTGAATAAAGACCTCAGGTGCCAGAGCTGTCAGCAGATCTGAGCAGTGCTGCCTTTACACATGCAGGCATCCTGCTGACTCATTTTCTTAATCACCTCCAAAATTCACAGACAGCTCGAAAATTCCCTTTCCTGAGGAGGCCATCAGAGCACAGCTTTATCATAGCAGAGTGGCAGGGAAACTAAAGCAGCCCAACAAATGCATGTAGGAAATTGGTTTTTATTGTTTTCTCTGTTCTGCTGCTGCAGAAATTGCAAAACATTCTTGAAGATGGGATGGACTGAAGTGAGGTGCATTAAAATAGGGAAAGTATAAAAAAGTTTACTTAAAAAAACCAAGGAAAATTGGAGTTTAGATTAAAATGAAGCAAGGAAAACCTAGACTTGAGTCTGCATCAAAGTGAACTAAAGACCAAAACCTTCTACTCATTGCAGTCAGTGTACAGCTGAAGATTTCATTCTACTCCTACAGGATCTGTTTACATTTTATGCTCCTATAAATGAAGTGAAATTTCCTTTGTAAAACATTTACGGGCTGTTTTTAAAGAACCTCATTGGGCAGGCCTTGGCTTGGGCCTACCAACAATTGGAGCAGCAGAGGGCCCCGAGCCAGCCCTGCTGGGGACATGGAGAGCCCAGGCAGCCCAGGAGCTGCAATCCCAGCCTCAGGGGATGCCAGAGCCCAGGGAAAGCCTGGCCATGACCACAGGCGGGGAATGCCATCATTATTATGGGATGGAGCCCCCTGCTCCCCCTCAGGCCGCGTCTCCTGCTCAGGGTGGGCTCAGCACTGTGCAGAGCCTGGGGGGACTCCAGAGGGGCTCAGCTCCCTGCAAAAACCTCTCCAGGCTCAGCAAATGAAGGGAGATATAATTAGGCTGAAGAAGAAAAGCCAGGAGAGGAAGGAGGGCTCTGTTACACAGGGGTTAGAAAGATTCCAAAGGCCTCCAGGCACAAGCACCAAGCGTGAGAGGAAGTCAGAGGCAGATTATTCCTCCCTTTTGTAAGGCAAATGACTAATTATACAAAGCAGGATGTTCTGTTTCAGAAGAGATTTGGGAGGTATCATGCAATATGGATACAGAAATTGTATTTAATGCAGGTTTACAAGGCGAGAGGTAAAAGGAAATGTAAATGCAAACGTGGGGTTTTATCCTGCGGCTCTTCCCTCTGTCAGAAAGCTGCCTCAGTGCTGGAAGTCTCCTGTGAAACAGCAAAATTCTCCCAACTGGAGGCAGTTTCAGGCACACAGTGTGTGTCCAGAAAGGGAAAGAAGCTGTGAGCTTAATCTAACTGAATTTCCATTGTTGTTTGCTGTTGCTATTTATTTTACTCATTTTTCTTTCAAAGGAAGAAACACAAAATCCCTGTTAGAGGGAGCTGGATCAATACTGAGGAATTCTTTGTCAGATGAAATAAGAGCAATCATTAACCTTGCTGCTTATGAATTAAATGCAATCTCCACTTTCCAGCTCACCTCTCACACAGCATCCCATGCAAACTTCCCTCATTTCCTCAGCAATTAAAGCCCAGCTCAGCCACCCAGAAAGGGATTGTAACAACCAGCCCTGGAGCTCTCTTCCTGCTGTTTGGGTGGGGAAAAGGAGGAGGTGTTTCCTGATGTGGATCAGGTGTTTTGGTGACAGGGGCTCTCCAGGCTGCTTCCTTAGGTGTGGATTTGTGGATCAGGGATATCGTTGACAGCCCTGATGTCTCTTGGGGCAGTACCTGGAGGGAGTTGATGGCCACAGACTAGCTCTGCACTGCTCCACCTGTGGGCTCCCCTGGCCAAATTCCAGCCTGTTTTACTCCCATGAAACTCATCCAGGACCTGGAGCTGCTGGAGAGGGCTCAGAGGAGGCTCCAAGATGGGCAGAGGGATGGAGCAGCTCTGCTGGCACAGCTGGCATTGTTCACCTGGACAGGAGAAGCTCTGGGGTGGGCTCAGAGTGGCCTTGCAGCAAAAGATGGAGAAGCTTTGGACAGGGATGGAGGGACAGGACACAGGGAATGGCCTCAAACTGGCAGAGAGCAGGGTTAGAATGGATTTTAGGAGGAATATCTGTAGAGACGCCTGATGTCATTGTCCACAACAAAGCAAAATCAAAACCCGGTTTCTAAAATGATTGTAAAGTTTTTAATCTCTGACAAACCACTATCTCTCAAAATCATCAGCAGTTTCAAGTTCCAATTGAAATTTCTGTGCAGATGGAATTATATCTGCTGCTACCTGTGCACTGTTAAGGCCAGAGACAGAAGAGGTTTGAAGCAGGAGATGTTGAAATAGTGCAGAACTATTTATACATTTGTATTTACAATAAATATTTTTGCCATGGCTTTGTTTTGTTGGAGTCCTCATGTGCGCAGGAGTGAATCTTTTAATCTGCAGATCAAATTTCTACAAGAGGTACAAAGCTGTGCTGCAAGTATTTGTTTGATTTCTTGTTTCCTTTCCTTGCAGTAAATCCTGCTTCCCTGCTGGACCCTTCCACCCAACTTTGTTGTGTCACTGAGCAAGAAGATATTGATGCATTCCTAAAAACAGAAATATTTTTGCCTCTTGCCTGACCAATGGGATTCCTTAAAATTTGAGTTTGGCCTTCTGAATTTTAGGGAGTTTGATGCTTGCTAAGAATTTTGGCTGCTTTATGGCTTCTCAAATATTGGCTGAGTTCTGCAGAATTAATGCTTCACCCTCAGCTCTGCACACCAAACACTTCTATACTATTTCAGGCAGACTAGTAACGTGTACTGCAGTGATTAGGTTAAAATCACACACACAAACTTATGCATATATCAGCATCTCTTGCTGGCAGAGTTTAATGGGGTTTTCTTTTTCCAGTAAACCCGTTTGATTTCATCTTCTCGCAATCCAGGTCTAATTTTCAAAGTTCCCTTTGCTTTTGCCAAGGCATCCTGGTATCAAATCCCTCATGTTAACCAGGTGCAAAGTCCATCATCTGTCTTGTGTCCCGAACACTCCCACAGAAACCTCGAGGGGCCCCGCTGGGTGAGAGCTGGGCAGGTTTGCAGTGACCTCAGCGCTGCGGAGGGGGGGATTTGTGGATTTGAGGATTTGTGCCGGGGAGAGGAGCGGGGGAAGAGAGACACAGAGAGAGAGAGACACGGAGAGAGACACAGAGAGAGACACGGAGAGAGAGAGAGACACAGAGAGAGGGGAGGGGAGCGTGCAGCTCTGCCGCTGCTATCAGAGCAGCATCTGGCAGCTTTGGGAAGCTCCCACTCCCCGCTCCGAGCATCCCGGACCCGCAGCTGGAATTAGCGGCAGGCATGGCAGCGCCTCACGGGTTCATTGCTCCGCCGCTCCTCGTTCCTCCTCCCTCTCAGCCATAATTCACCTGAGGGCTTTGCTTCCCCCCGCCTCCCTTTCTCACGCTCTTTTTTGATGTGGAGAGAGGGGAGGAAAGGGCGTTGTGGGCAGCGCGGATTTCTCCGGGCAGCTTAAAGAGAGCCGGAGGAGAGAAAGAAAGAAAGAAAGAGGGAAGAAAGGGGAAAAAAAAAGAAAAAAAAAAAAAGAAAAAAAGAAGAAGACGGCATAAAGCGGCGGTGGGAGGAGAGGAGCGCGGAGGCTCCCGCGGTGGCCGGAGCGGGGCGCGGATTTCTCTGGGCAGCTTAAAGAGAGCCAGAGGAGAGAAAGAAAGGAAGAAAGAGGGAAGGAGGGAAGGAAGAAAAAAAAAAAAAAAGAGAAAAAAAAAAAAGAAAAGAAAAAAGGAAGAAGACGGCATAAAGCGGCGGCGGTGGGAGGAGAGGAGGAGAGGAGCGCGGGGGCTCCGCGGTGGCCGGAGCGGAGCGCGGAGCGGCCGCGGGTGCGCACCATGGGCTGGCGGCTGCTGCTGCTGGCCCTGGCGCTGGGCGGCCGCGTCGCCTCCGCGCAGAACGACACGGAGCCCATCGTGCTGGAGGGCAAGTGCCTGGTGGTGTGCGACTCCAACCCGGCCCCCGACGCCAAGGGCTCGTCCTCCTCCTCCTCGCCGCTGGGCATCTCCGTGCGGGCCGCCAACTCCAAGGTGGCCTTCTCGGCCGTGCGGAGCACCAACCACGAGCCCTCTGAGATGAGCAACAAGACGCGCATCATCTACTTCGACCAGGTGAGCATCCCCCGCATCAACAGGTGCCCTTCTCGCACCCCGGCTCCGAGCCGGAATCCGCCCCAGGGATGAGCGGCAGGGCACGGCCCGATGAGCCTGGGGATGCGGAGGCTCCCCGAGTGCGGCCCCGGCCCCTCCGCACCTGCGGGAGAAGCGGCACCGAGCGCGGAGGCGCCGCGGGAGCAGCGCCCGGTGACACCAGCGGGGCGAGATCGCCCCGAGGGCTGGGGACAGGGAGCTCAGTGCAGCCTATGTAGGGTTCAGATTTTGGGTAGGTGCTGCAGGAGGGGGCAGCCTGGGTAGGTTTAGATTTTGGGTAGGTGCCGCGGGAAGGGGCAGCCTGGGTAGGGTTCAGATTTTGGGTAGGTGCCGCGGGAGGGGGCAGCCTGGGTAGGGTTTAGATTTTGGGTAGGTGCCGCGGGAAGGGGCAGCCTGGGTAGGGTTTAGGTTTTGGGTAGGGTTCAGATTTTGGGTAGGTGCGGCGGGAGCAGCGCTCAGTGACACCAGTGGGGTGACATCGCCCCGAGGACTGGGGACAGTGCAGCCTGTGTAGGGTTTAGATGGTTTGTGCAGCTTCTGAGGGAGGAAGGAGAGAGAATTCTAAGGGAAAACGCTTTAACTTTCCCGGCACAATTGGCGGTCCGGCTCCGCTCAGCCCAGCACTGATATTAACGGGCAGGTACCAGCACACGCTGTAATCCCAGCTCCCGGAGTCATTGAGACTGGTGGCTCTTCTTGTCCCTGTCAATTGTGGTGGCAGCTGGAGCCAGATGTGCCCCACAGCTTAGTGCTGACACCGAAAATCACCCCAAAACTCCATGGACAGTCCCGGAGGCTTCTGAGGGCTCTGCCAGGCACAAAGAAGCCTGGAAATATCCATTAAAAATCACCCAAAACCTTTATGGACAGTCCTGGAGGCTTCTGAGGAGCCTGGAAATATCCATTAAAAATCACCCAAAACCTTTATGGACAGTCCTGGAGGCTTCTGAGGAGCCTGGAAATATCCATTAAAAATCACCCAAAACCTTTATGGACAGTCCTGGAGGCTTCTGAGGAGCCTGGAAATATCCATTAAAAATCACCCAAAACCTTTATGGACAGTCCTGGAGGCTTCTGAGGAGCCTGGAAATATCCATTAAAAATCACCCCAAAACTCCATGGACAGTCCTGGAGGCTTCCGAGGGCTCTGCCAGGCACAAAGAAGCCTCAAAATATCGATTAAAAATAAAGCATAATTAGGTGGTAAGGAGCAAAATGCAGTCATTAGAGAGGATATGTGGCATATGGGTGGTGCACTCATCTTGCACATTCCCCTGTGTCCCTTCTCCCTGTTTAATTACACCCCAATTATTGTTGGTGCTGGCACAGACAGGTGAGGGCTCCCAGGCAGGCTCTGCTGGGCTGTGCCAGGTGCTCCAGGAGCTCAGCCTGGCTGAGCTGGGTTTGACTCCTGCTGTTCCTGCAGTCCTTGCTCACACCTGGCTCCTTGGGAAGGCAGCCTTGGCTTGGCCACTGCTCCTCAGCCAAAAGCCGTGTGCCACTCCCAGAATTGGTGTTTTCATGTCATTTTGGGGAATGATGAACAAAAATGCCTCTTTAAAACATGTGTGGAAGAAAGGACTTGAGGGGATGGTGTAGTAGTAAAGTAAGGAATAATTCCCATCTTAGTTTGTTTGTAGTAAAGTTGTCCTATAAACACAACTGAATACCCATTTAATGAGTCATTCCAAAGTAATCAGAGAAAATTAATAAACCAGCTTAGATGTAAATTAGATTTTTCATGGGCAAATGGTTTCTAAAATAAATCATCTGTATTTTTCTTTAGCACTCACTACCTGTACTAATCCCCATGCTGTATTTTTCTGTTTGTAGATCCTTGTAAATGTGGGCAATTTTTTCACGTTGGAGTCTGTCTTTGTATCACCACGGAAGGGAATTTACAGTTTCAATTTCCACGTAATTAAAGTCTACCAGAGTCAAACAATTCAGGTATGTTGATGAGCATGATTATAAAATCTTTATTTAACTGGTTTGTTTAGGATAGAATATTGACTGAGCATGGGAGCATTTAATATGATTTTAAGGAAAAATAGCTTCGTTGTCAGCAACCTGTGGTGTTGACTTCCTGGCAGTAGAGCCCATTAATTTAAAATGAACAGAAATAAGGCAGGATCCTCACCTCAGATAAAATAAAGCCACAACTTCACTTCTATGCCATGAATATCTGGGTGACATAAAGCATTGACAGAATGAATGATCCAAGAGTAAAAGGGAGCTCTGAGTTTCCCTGAAATGCTGCTGAAGAGTCGTGTTTGGCTCCAGGTGAAACTCACTGTGTGGAGCACAGGAGCTCTGGGTATCAGATTTGAGTGGTTTTGGAACAATTTGTGCCCTGGCATCTGGTGCCAGGTACCTGGTTATGCCCTCAGTGTGCTGAGGACCAGGGTTGGTTATGTCCCTATAGCAATGTCTTCTAAGGAACCTTGACAGCAATTCAAACTCCTTTTTTCATCACACAATGTGTAAAAGGTGTGTGATGTCTTAGAGAAAAGGGGTAATTCTGCACTTCTTTAATAGCAACGGAGCTGCCTGATTAAACACCAGAGGGAAAAGCCTTTAAATTCCTGAACACCCCCTTGCTGAGCCAACAGCAAATTCCTTGAAGTAATTCCTTCACCTCCCTGCCAGGTGACACAGTTGCTGTGACACCTCTGGCTTCCAGAGCTGCAGGAACCTCTGTGGCTTCTCCCATTTCCACCCAGGAGAGCTCCGGGTCCCTTGAGGTGTCTGAGCTCTCCCCGGCTCTGTGCTGCTCCTGGAGGTGCTCTGGGGGCTGCCAGGCTGAGCTGAGCAGGATTCCTGCAGGAATCTCTCTGTGCCCTCTCTGGGTGCTGTGAGGCTCCTGGGGAAGTGGAGATGGCAGAGCTGGTGACAGCCACAGCCCCATCTCCTGGCATTGGTGACAGCCACGAGCCCCTCTCTGGGGAAATGCCCCTTCAGTGCCCAGTGGAAAATCCTAATTCCAGCCAGGTCAATGACAAAGCCTTAAATGAAACACTGACCTCACAAAAATCTCTACAATGAGCTTTTAATCTGTTTAATGTGCTCAGAAAGTGTTCTTTTCACTCCCTGGCATGCTGAAGGTTGAATAACTGTATGTCAGCCCCTTCAGTGGATTTAAAATGCCCATTGCCAAGAAAGATGCCAAGCCTTGGCTTCTGGAAGTCCAGCTCAGACTCTGGAATTTCACAAACCAGGAGCTCAAACCTGGGAGTTTGGGGCTTGTGGCAGGGAATGCTCCAGCCTGTGGCTCATGGCATGAAATCTTTCATGGATGAGAGGTTCTGAGGTGATGGATGGGTTTGCTTGGCCCCCTTTTAGAGCATTCAGTGTGAGACCATCCCCTGCAGACCTGTCATGTGCCCTTTTGGTGTGATTAAATTCCTGTCAGATGTTTCCAGGGGAATCTGATGGAGCAGAAAGAGTGAGAAACCCAAGCCAAGCAATGAGTAAAGCCCTGATGCCCTTTTCCTGTGGGGTGAATGGGGAGGAGAACCAGAAACCATTGCAGTGGATGAAACTGGTTTGAATCTCAGCCACATCCATCCCACTAAATCACCTGCAGGCTCCCCACACAAGGGATGTTGCTCTGCCCCCACAACATCTGTTAGAGCCATTAAATATCATTAAACTGCAGTTGGCTCCCTGGAGACACCTGATTAAGTGGATTTCCCAGACAGGTGAATCCCAAATAAATACCAGCCTCTGCTGCCCTGACTTCTGCTGAGCACTCATTTATTCTGGTGACTCCCATTAAAATTAATGGGACCATATGCAGGGCCAGCACAGTGGATGTGGGTAAGCATCCCATAATTCACCCCCTGTGACTGAATTAGAGCTGCTTGGAAAGGAAAAGCAGCAAAGCTGAGAGCTTGCCATGGGGGAAATGAAAAATGCCTGGATCTGCCCATTCCCCCAGGCCCTGCCCATCTTTATTGAGAGATGCTGCTTTCAGAGCAGAGGCTGTGCTGGCCTCAGAAGTGTTTTATGGAAAAAATGGAGCCAGTTTATAAAGCTAAATCTGTTCTAAACTTCAGAACTAAGTATTGAGAGGGACATACATTTTGTTCCAGTGAAGTGTGAGCTCCCAGCCCACTGTGGTGCTTCTAACACCTCATGTAACATCTCCGGGTGCCCAAATTTCTTGAAAATATATATTTATTATTTTTCCTGTGTGACTAAATAACCCTTGAGACAGGCAAAGTTGTACCAGCTGTGGTGATGCCTCACTCAGCTGCAGGTCCAGCTCATGAACACCCACGTATAAATAAATGTCATTATTAGTTTCAAACAACCCAAAAAGCACTGAAGATCGGGCCCTTGCACCATGGTTAATATTCAGGGGCAGTTCTTGATGTTTTGCAGTCAATTAGAGCTTCTCAGGGGCTCTCTTGCAGGTGAATCTGATGCTGAATGGGAAGCCAGTGATCTCTGCTTTCGCTGGGGACAAGGATGTCACCCGTGAGGCCGCCACCAACGGGGTCCTGCTGTACCTGGACAAGGAGGACAAGGTTTACCTGAAGCTGGAGAAGGGCAATCTGGTTGGTGGGTGGCAGTACTCGACATTCTCTGGCTTCCTGGTCTTCCCCCTGTAAAGTCCATTTTCCCGTGCCGTTCATCCAGGTGTGGACTCATCCTTGTTCCATGAAGATCGTTTTTGTCATCATGGAGTGATGGTTCTTTATTGCTTCCTCGTGGGTGATTTTGGATTCTCTCCATGGATTCTGGCCTCGTCTGAACTACTCAGAAGTTCCACAGAGTTTTGTGTGTCCAAATACGATATCTTTGGCCTGAGACTCAAGCAGACAATAAATATCAACGCTTAAGGTTTCGGCCTAGAGCTGCCTGCAAGATTTATTCCAATTTCCCTTCCTGGATTCAGGGAAGAAATGGATTTTCTTTATCTGTGAAAAGACTGGCACCAAGTCTCTCATGTAGGAGGGTTTGAGTTCAGACTTCAAGCAAGAGTTAGTGTGTTGCTGCCAAAGAGCTGTGTTGATATATTGGTCATGTTTGTGTCCTGGGCTGCGCTGCCATCACCCATTCCCTTGTCCTAGAGAGGTCATTCCCATTGCTGAGGGGCTGACGTGAGCTCTCCTCTCTGTGTTCTGTGTTGGATGGTTCACCCAAATATTTGAGCTCAGTCCCAGCCAAGCCCAGCCTCCATGAATCTGAGGGGTCGTGGATGTGTTCTGGTTGGGTACGGAAGGGGTTCCTCTTTTCCACTGGTTCCTAAAAGGAAAAGCAGATTCCAACCATTCAGGGTTAAAGGTGGGCATGCAGGCACAGCTTTGCTGAACAGCTTTGCCCTGCAGGACACCTCACACTTGTTCTTCAATTTTAATTAACTTGATTGATCATTACTGCTTTATTCAGCTCCTGAGGGATCCCTTCCTTAGACACAACCACTTTGTCAGCTGGAGATGAGATCCCCCTTGTTTGTATTTCTGTGTATTTTCAAGCCCTTCTGTTGTGTTAAAGGTCTTATCTGGTTTTGCCTTAACTCCACAGGTGTATAAAATTTTAGATTATTTGTTTAACAAATATGAAAGGCAAATAACTGGTACCTAACTTGGTGCAAGAGCTTCCCAGCTTTTTGTACAGGTCATGTGAATCCATAAACTTATTTATTGTCATATTGTTCCATAATAAAGATTAATATATGTTAGCTGAATTTTTGACATTTGGATTTTGGGAGGATTTTCACTTCATACTATTTTTTTATTGGATATAATTATTATATGCAAAATGGAAGCTTTTGGGATTCACAGGAAATATCCCAGGAGGCAGAAAAGCTGCCACGAGTTAGTTAGTAATCAGAGTGATCTAGAAATAACCTATGCATTTAATTTAAAAATAGAATTTAGGCAGAAATCCTGGCCTCACTGAAGATGGTGTTAAGAATCACATTGATTCCAAAGGATTTTCTATGAAACCTCTGCTTTAGGTTCTGCCATCAGCATCAAACTCCAGTGCCATCAGATTGATATATTCAATATTCAATAAAGTGATTTTCACATGAGCTGCTAATGAAACCTTCATCCCTTGTGCCCCAAATACACGGAATTGATGGATCTTTGTGCCTTGCATATCATGAAGGATGTGGTTCTAAATTAAAAGTTTCTGTATATTTGAAAATGTGTGTGGGGGAAGCGTCTGCAGCCACCTGGGAGCTTCCCTGAAAGCCACTTTGGGCTGGGATTTGCTGCTTTTGGGATCTGTTTCCAACTCCTTCCCCTGCTGGCAGAGTGCAGTGTGTCCTGTTGGTATTGCACTGCTTGGAAATCTGATTTATGGCTGCTTGGTGCTCCTTGAGAAGATGTCAGGGAATTGGTGGCACTGCTTTCTGCCCAAATTCCTGATTTTTTCACCCACCACACAGGAGATTTTGGGCTGGTTCGGGAGGGTGGGTGGGCACTTTGCACTCCTGTGAGTCAGATAGAAGGTGATTTTTTACACACAATTTTGTTGCTGTACTGACCACTGCAGCTGGGGAAGGAGTGGAAGGACCTGGCAAGAAGGTAAATGATTCACATTGCTGAAAAATCTTAAAAAGTTGTGATGCCCAATCAAAATGTGTTACTGCTGTACCCCCAGATGTGTGTATATAAATATATGTATATCCAAACCACCTGGAATTGCAGATCATAGTTTGCATGATGTTATAAAGAGGTTACTTGTCCTAAGAGTTTATTTCAGATGGGAGCATTGGTATTTTGTATAAAATTGGTCAAATCTGCCATCTCCCCCTGCCCATGGATATATCTGTAATGTAAAAGAAATGTTGCTACTGGGACAGAAGAAAAATGGCATTAAAGGTGTCAGTATAATTTCTGAATGATCAAATGTATTTAACTTCTTTAATTCGTGAACAGGTGGGATTTAAAGGCTGCTTGAGCACCCAGCAATAATCCTGAGCTGTCTCAATATTGTTTTGATTGCCCCTCAGCAAAACATTTCTGATTTCTTCAGAGTCATTAATGCTTATTTAAACTTGAGCTGGAGAGACTGGGGAGTTGTTCACTGAAGGATTCATTTTGATGGAAAAGCTTCTGCAACCAGAATTGCCAATTAATTGTTTTGCTGGCTAAAGGAAAGGTTTAAGTGGAGCTGCTGTGATCACACAGAGGTGGGGCCAGCCAGGTCACACTTAAACATTTCAATAAGAACAAACTGTGGGATTTAGACACAACCTGAGCTACCAGATCTTGCCCTCATTTTTATTGTGCTGTCCCACCTCAGCTGTGCCAGCAGGAGCTGCTCCCAGAAGAGAGAGGCTGGAAAATCAAATTCCTTCTCCTTCTGCTTTCCCATGTCCCACCACAGCATTTTCCTGTTGAGGGGCACCAGTGCAGGAGACATTTCACTTTTTAGGGATATTTATGATTGGAGGTTTGATTGGTTTCAAAGAACTCCAGCCCTGCCTTGGGCTGCTCTGTAAGGGTTAGAGCTGACTTAAAATCCTCTTCGATTTTGGGGAGGGCACAATCCACAATCCTCTCCCTGCTGCACCAGGTGAGGATCCACACCCACATCCTTCACCCACTTTGCAGGAGCTTTGTACCTTACAGGTGCTGATTGTGCCAGAAAACGCCTCGGCCACACGTGGTAAGGACAAAAGAAAGAAGTTACTTTCTGAGAATAAGAGATTGATTTTATTATCAATGATTTCTTTATGAACGAGAGCAGGATTGTTCCTTTAAAAAAAAAAAAAAAAGTATTTTTAAATTTTTAAAAAATATTTTATAAATATTTAAAAAACAATTTTTACTTTTAAAATCTGGTTTATTCATATTTTATCCATGTTTTTTTTGGTGAAAATAAGGGGAAATCCCCTCTCTTTTTTTTCCATCCTTTCACTCCTCAGGGGTGTAAATGCTGTTTGGAGCCAGCTCTCCCTGCTTGCCTCTGTTTCCCCAGTGCAGAATCTGCTCTGTCTGTTGCATCCTCTGTGCTGGCAGCAATTCTGGGCTGCACAAGCCACAAAACTGCAGAGCCCAAAAAAATCCTGCTCAAAAGAACCTGGTGGCAAAAGTATTTTTGAAAAGCTACTGAAGTAGCTTTGAAATTTTCACAAGCTCTTTTGTCACTAAATAAAAAAGAAAAACCAACTTTGAAACACAGAAAAGGAAAACATATTCCCCTTTTTTTTTAACAAGGCTTTATGTGTGGTTACATCATTTTCTAGCAGTGTCTGAACATTTTATGAGAGTTAATTCAATCACTTTGGCCTTTTTATGGCTCAGCAAGTGCTGCAACCAACTGAGAAAATGGGAACAGGGTTTGGGAAATGATTCCCAGGTGCCCACACATCCAATCCTGGTCCTGTTCAGTTTGCTAGATCAGTTCTTTTTCTGAGACAGGACATTTTTTAGATACAAAGGATGGTTCTGGAGTAAATGGAATTCTGCTGTATTTTCCCCTTCCACATTTTATCTACATAGCATTCCTAGAAAGATGAATGCAGTGGAAGAGTGTGAGATGCCTGAAGCATTTCCCAATTAGCTGCCAACTCTTTCTTTAAGCCCCCAGAGGAACACACCTGCACACAGAATATTTTTACAAGCAGGTTTTAGAACAGAGAAATAAATGCAAGGAGCTCTAAGTCCCTTCCCTTCCCTTCCCTTCCCTTCCCTTCCCTTCCCTTCCCTTCCCTTCCCTTCCCTCTCCTCCCTGTGGACTCTCAGACAACCACAAATATTTAAAATCGATATTGAAATATTGATAAATATTCAGCATTAACCAACTCAGCTCAGTTACCCAACACTATGAAATTTGTGCAATTTTTGACTTTTTTTTTTTCCTTTATTTTCATTAATAAATCTCCCTGGGCACTGAAGGAAGACACTGAAGAGAGCTTCAATACCATGGAAATGGAAACAATTCCAGGGAGCAGCTGCAGGGATCGGAGTCAGGGTGGAACTGCTCAGTGCAGCCCAGATTTAGAGGCAGAACAGGAGATGATACCACGAGCTACAGATCTCTTCAAAGACACCTCATCCCTCATTCCTTGGAGAGAAATAAACTCTGGCTCATTTCTAGAAAGCCAAATAATGGGAACATTTGAAGAATGAATACCTAAAGCACAGCAATGCTGAGGAACATCAGGGCTGGGTAAGAAATGAATTCTCCAGCAGCGCTGAGTGTTTTACTTTTCGTGCAGTGCTTAAATGGATTCCTAGCACAATAATAAAGGCTTCTGGAGGAGATAACTCCAAGCCCATCTATCTCTGCTGCCTGGAATTCAATAGTGGTTAAGTGAGACAGTCTGGGCTTGTTCTGCTGCAAACCCTGATTCGGTGGGCAGGGTTCAGCTGTCAGCTCCTCTTTGTGCAGAAATCATTTCCTCAGTGAGCAGAAGGGGCTTTCTCGGGTCTCAGGGACAGCTGAGGGTTTGCAGCTCTGATCAGTGTCAGGACAGGAGCTGTGCTGAGCTCTCAGCCTGACTCTGGTGTTCAGGAGCTGGATTGAATATCCTGTGTTGCAGACAACTTTTATGAAAAGTACTTTTTTTAGGATTTTTCCTCTTGAGAAGCTAAGAAGCTTCAAGAACAAAATGTGAACATTGATTATCTGCTGCTGTGGAAGGTAACAGGTGGATTTTTGATTGGCCCATGCTGGATGTTTTTCTTTAATGGCCAATCACAGCCCAGCTGGCTCGGACAGAGAGCCCAGCCACAAACCTTTGTTATCATTCTTTGCTATTCTATTCTTAGCCAGCCTTCTGATGAAACCTTTTCTTCTATTCTTTTAGTAGAGTTTTAATGTAATATATATCATAAAATAATAAATCAGCCTTCTGAACCATGGAGTCAGATCCTCATCTCTTCCCTCACCCTTGGACCCCTGTGAGCACCATCAGAATCCTGCACATCCCTCTGGTGGAAAAGGCTTTGTTGTGCTGGTAGGTGTCAGTCCTGGCTCAGGCACGGGGGAGGCTCAAATGAGGTTTCCAGTAATGACAGCAGCCAAGAGAACAACTGGGAGCGCCTCTAAACTCTGATGGTTTGTCAGGAGCTCGCCCTGAGAGGAGAAATGTCACTGATCTGAGGCTTTACAGTGAAAGGCTGCTCAGCAGAGCGGGACAAAACACAGCAAACACATTTTGGGGAGAGAAAAAAAAAAAAGTGATGGCTCACAATATTTAATTCTTTTTTAGGTGCAGGAAAAAAGAGCAAAGCCTGATGTGCAGCAGCACCTGCAAAACTTGCTGAAGTAACATTCCAATAATGACGACAGGAGCACATTGTTTAAACAATAAACAAACCAATCAATAACTCTTTAAGCACTGCAGGTTGTGCAGCTTCAGGGGCAAGCCAGGGGTGCCTCCAAGCTGAGTTTTTTCCTCTGTAGTAGATCTGAGTTTAAGGTGCTCAAAAGGGCATTTTTGGGGTTTTTTTTCTGGAAAGATCAGCCAAGGAATTTGCTTTTCATGATGCCCAGGAGGGTCCCCACAAAGCAGTAAGTCAGCATCATTTTCTAGCTGCAGCTGATAGCATTTATTGCTAATTCTTTAAAATCTTCTTTAAAAGAAAACAAGTCTGCAACCTGTATTGCACCCACAGGAATAATCTTTCTTTTCCTCAGTTTGGTAATTCAATTGTGACTTGTAAACTTGTGCAGCTGTAGCAAAAAAAAAGAGTCTCCAGTCAACTCTAATCTATCTTGAGGAGAGTAAAAAGTGCTTACCAGCACTGGTGTAGTAAATCCTGGCTGCTTTATTAAATAAATGTAGAATTTCTCTCAGAAGCCTTAAGGAAGAAGAGCTTTAAAATATCAGAACAATTTAGCACGTTCTGAAGCTGAATAAAGATGGATTGAATTTTGGTGGGAGATAGAAACTGATGACAACCCAAATCCCACTTGAATAAACGTGGAAATGTGGCCATTATTGGTGTCTTCTGAATGCTGAGAGACAAACCAGGAAAAATGCCTGGAAACAGACTCTAAACAGATCCCAAAAGCTGTTTATAAGGGCAAATCAGATCTTGAGGGGTCTTTCCATCATCAGCACTCAGAAAAGCAGGGCAGGACCCAGCAGGCAGGGGATGGATGTTTAGGCCAGAGCTAAAATCTGAAGTGATTTCATGGGTTTGGGGTCACTCCCTTCCAATCCCGAGCTGTGCATCTGCTCTGTCCTTTGTTGCAGCAGCAGCAGGGATTTCCCAGGGCCAGGAAATGCTTTCAGGGGTAATTTGATGAGCAGGCAGCCAAGCAAACTCCTCTGGCTGGGCTGCACTGGGGGCTTTGCTCTGCTCCCTCCTGCAGGAGTCCCTGAACTGGAGCAGGGGGTGGCTCTGGCTGCACAGACAAAATCAGGGTGAATCACCTTAGTATTCATTAAAAGAAATAAAAACCTGCTGGCTTTTAGCAAGGGAAGGGATGTGACACAAGTATTAGAGAATTGCCCTGCTCAGCTCAGTTTCCCCGAGCTCTGTGCTCATTGCTGGGGTTCTGGAGGCTCCAGAGGAGCTGGGAGCACAGAAATCCATTCCTGCCCTGAGAGAGGGCTCCAAGTGCTGCAAACCTGGGGCTGCCCCAGCCCAGGGCTGGGCACTCACTGGGAAAGGTCCAAGCCAAGAGCAGAGGGACCCACCCACACTCACCTTAGGCGGGAAATTTGCCATTAATTTGCTATAATTTACTTTATTCCGTGCCTTTAAATACAGCATTGCCAGCCTTGGGGGATTTTTGGAGCAGAACTGACTGAGAGTCTGGGATTGCAAATCCAGCAAGCTGAAGTGAGTGTATGAGGTGACAAGAACATCTGCTGCTGGTTCAGGTTGAATATGAGTTCTTGTTGAATAGGACTTCAAACACGCAAAAGGAAGAAAAATTCTGTTTAACTGCATTGGTCTGGCCAGAGCTGATCTGCTCAGCAGATGATCTATGGATCCAACAAATCCTTAAAATGAAAAGTTCTTGCCTGATATAGGACACTTCCTGCAGAAAATGACACGAATTGCAGAGTGCTGTGTGAGGAGAGTTCCGAGCTGCAGCCTTGAATTTCAGATTTCCAGGGGTGGAGGAGCTGAACTCGGCACACAGAGCTCTAATTCACTCCTGAGACTCCAGTAAAAGTCACATCCAAATGCAGAATGGAATTGCTTCTGCAGAAATCCTGGCAGAAAACCATGCATATTTCATGCTGGGACTTCAGCTGGGTTCGTTCTTCTTCCAGTTCCTGCATATTTAACACACACTGGAAGTGTCCAGGGCAGGCTGGATGGGGTTTGGAACAACCTGGGGTGCTGGGAGGTGGCAGGGGCTGGAATGAGGTGATCTTAGGCTCCCTTCCAACCCAAACCACTCTGGGATTTTCTATTTGCAACTTTGCAAAGCTACAGACAACAGAAATCAAATTAACAGCCTGGAAACCATGGCCACAGAGAAATATCTTCTAATGGGACCACAACTTGGAAAAGGAAAGGAAATTTCCTTTCAATATCCTTTTCAATTCCAATCAATTTCCTTGATGCAAAGAAATTGATTGTTAATTGTCCATTCTCCAACCAAAGCAAGGGGCAAAATTAGTCCTGATTAACAAAGTTATACCAAATCACCACTGAGCTGTCCTAAAGTTCCTCTCAGTGCCTCCTGCCAGGGCTTTCTGGATGCCAAGTGCAGGCACAGATAATTCAGCCTGAAATAAATAAATAAACAAACAAAAAACCCCTAAATCATAGATAATAAAAACCTAAATCATAGATAATAAATAGATAAGCAAAATAAATGAATAAATAAATGTGATAAATATTTATTTTTATTTAGTAAAAAATTTGCCTTATTTACTAAAGCCTATCCCCTCCCTGGGTCAGGAGTGGGGACAAAGAGCAGCAGAAAGAAGAGGGTTTGAGTTCAGTGCATGGGGTTGTAGCTGCTCCCACGAGTCTGGAGTAAGAGCTGAGTAAAGGCAGCTTTAGTAAAGGCTCCACTGATTTATGGGAAGGGATCTCCCCTTCTCTGAGAGGGTTTGGCAGCACTGTGAGCACAGGGAGGCCACGTGTGACAGGAGCAGCCAGTGCTGGGCTGCTCTGGGGAGCAATTTTAGGAGGAATAACAGAAATCCCAGCACTGGATCATCCTCTGCCTGCAGCCTGGGTCAAAACTGCCAAAATAGAGGAATAAAAGTAGAAAAATAACATTTCAGGGCAAGCCACTGAAAGTCCATGTCAGGAGCAGCTCGGGGTTGTTTCTCTCAGAGCCTCTGGTGGAATCCAGATTGCTCAGGGTCTTCAGCCACTGGAAAATAAAAAATCTTCAGTACTGAAAAATGTCAGCCAGAGAGGCTGGAAATTGGAGCCATTTGTTCAGTTAATGCTGAATTCCCTCCTGTCCTCTCCCTGCTTTCACCCTCACCACAGATGAGGTCTTTAGGATTCTGCTCCCTGTTTCCCTTTGGGTTCAAATCACCCAATTTGGGTTCAAATCATCCAATTTCTTGTGTTTGACGAAGCAGCAACATCTGGCACAGCAGCCCCTGGCCTGGGCTGTGCTGCAGGACCCTCCCCTGGGGCTGTCCCATCCTCCCTGAGCCCCACAGGAGATTTTGGGGTGAAACTCCCTGAAATCCCCCTGGGCTCCTGCTGGGCAGGGCCCCATCCCTAAGGACATTTAATTGTTAATAACCCACAGCAAAAGGAGCTGATTTAACCGTGCTGTAAATGAAGGCTGTGCTGTTATTTCTTTACAGACCCTGGTTTGCTTTTGGAGCATTTAAAATGCCTTTTTTAAAATGTCAATTAACAACTGACAAACGTGAAAGAAATGCATTTATGACACGATGATCTCAATCCCTCACATCCCTCAGTCTTGGAATGTGTCATCACTTTTTACTCAAGTGCAGCTTTTGTTGGAGGCTTCCCTTATTTTGGTTTTAATGAGAATTTAAGAATGGAATGAAAATATAATCCTGCAGCTTAATTCTGGCATAAGCCTAATCGAGTTTATGCATAACAAAAATGTCAAGGCTTGTATATTCTGCTAGAAGCCCTTACTTTGAAGCAATGCAATTAATTACACTTGAACATCCTAGAGGTTTATTGCTTCAGATAAAAGCAGCCTGAGCACCTTCTTTGCTATTATTTCCAGAAGAAAAACAGTGTAAAATAAAGGTAATTGAAGTATCTCTGACAGACAGGTTGTTTTTCCTTCTGAGGAACTGTGTGGCTTTAACAAAGAACCTCCTTAAAGAAATTTAGGAGCAGCTGCTTTGCATAGAAAATTTTGGTTTGTGGCAGCCTAAGTCATAATTTACTTTATCCTGGGCCTTTAAATATAGCACTGTGCATTTCCATGGGTGATCTGGGTGCCAGTTTAATTACCCAACGTGGCTTTATATAAGACTGATCAAACTATTAAACCAGAAATTCAGCGCTAGGGCGGAATGGCGCTGCTAAAACTGAAAAACATCATTTAGCTCTGGCAGCAATCCTGGATTGCTGAATTCCCCTCCCCTGGGAAAGGTGTGGGGTGGGAGGGATGCTGGAAGGCACACAGAGCTAAATCTGAGTGTTTTGCCTTCCAGAATGCTCCCAACTGGGTCTGGGGCTGGGATTAGGATTTTGACACTGATTTGCTTGACTGCCGTGAGCATCGTGTGGGAGAGGGGGGAAAAAAGATCCATGAAAATGCTGCACTTAAATAAAAGCCCCCAGCAAATTGCTGAGCTGCAGGGGGTGTTTGAATTGGAGAGAAACAAGGATAAAAGGAGCTTTCCCAAACTCCTGGCATGTTTATCCTGGTCAAATGTGTAATTCCTGCTGCTCATTGTGCATTTCCACCATCTGCCTGTAAGAAACTCACCCCAATTTCCAATCAGTTTGATTTAAAACTGTATTTTTTTCTGTATTTTTTTCCCAACAGCCAGATTTTGTAATAGTTTCACATGGAGCAGCTTTCATTGTGTGGAATCCATGACATTGATTTCCCTTTAAACATAAAGATTGCCCAGTTCCACACTGGATGCCACAGCAGCCTTTCAAAGATGAAGTGACTGCTGGTTTGTCGAGGTCTCTTCTCCATAAATCACCCTTGGTTCCCCAGCTTTGGCTAAAATGGATCCTCAGGAATGAGCAGGCTTTGACCCTTGGCAGTGAAAGCTTTTCTATCTATTCCTCCAAAGGTTTTATCACTGTTCAGCCAGCCTATAAAAACTCTGGGTTATTTTTGCTGGTTGATGTTGATTTTAGTCAAATACCATTAAACAACTCAGAACAACTCCTGCCTCACTTTTCTGAGTCTTTCCCTTGAAAATGTTGGAGGAAAAGGTCGAAAGCAAGAAAGTTTCAAAATCCTCCAAACTTGTCTTTCTACAATCTGCTGAGAGTTTTAATTGAGAGTATTCAAAAATATTAACAAGTAAGAATACCTTCAGAGCCAGTCCAAGTTCCTCATCCCTTTTTTTTTTGCTTTCCACCAAGGTTTTTCTGCAATAAAAGAAGCCAAAAATGAGAAAAAAAATATCTTTACACGCTCGCTTTTCCACTTTGTTACAACTTTCTTTAAAAGAATTTAAGAAATGTTGGACAATGGAATCGATGAGGGGAATCTATTCCCCAAATAAATCCCATTTTCCTCTGTGAGAAATTGAAAGACCCCAAGTTTTTATTTCAAATTATCCAGCTGGAATCCAGCAGGAGGAAGAATGGCTGCTTCACCTGGGAGTGAAACTTTTGAGAAAGCTTGAATGGGAAATTTCTGAATGGATTCAGAACTGCAAGGAGGAGGAGAAGAAAGGGAGGTGAAGCATTTGGCCACGTGCAGCAGGAAATGTCCAAGGCTGTTTCCATCCTCTCTGTGCAGTCAGGCTGGGGCCTCCTGTGGGGCACTAAGCCCTTTTCTGACCCAGGGATGGGGCAGCTGAGAGGGGTTTTAAAGAATTTTATTCCATTTTCAGTCTCATGTGAAGGTTGAGACAATACAGATGTTATAATTCTCACCATCACACTCTGGAGCCGACTATTTCCTAATTACAATACACAATATTGTATTTTAATTACACTATAAGTGTTTCTTGGTCTATCAGCTTTGGCCACACCATGCTGTAAATGCCTTAAAGCCAATAATTTAAAATTTCCCCTCGTGGGTCCCAATATAATGCATCTTTCACAGTTCTGCTCCTCTAAATTATCCAGTTTTATTTGCAAGGCCATCCTTTAAAACTTGTTCCTAGCTCCATTTCTCTCCCAACAATGTCTGTCCTATTCCATGGCATTTCTAAATCAGCATTTCTCATTTTAAGGTTTGTACACAGATGCACATGTGAGCCTCCTGTTGGGCTCCTGCAAAGCTGCTGAGGCTCCTCCTTCTAAACATTAACATTCATTAAATGCCATTAATGCTGCTCACTCCCAACAGGAGAGGTTTGTGCCACAAGGTGTGAGAGCAGCTCTGCAGCACCCAAAAATATCCCAATTTCTTCCTCAGCTCCTCAACATTGCGGCAGAAAAAAGAAACCCCAAAGCCCCTTTCTGACCACCTGAATGAAGTTCCCTCCTGTACAGGATCTGAGACATAAAATCCTTGCACTGGTGCTGTGCAGAGGTAAAATTCTGTATTCTGTAAAATTCATGATAGGAAAACTAAGAGAAAGCACTTGAACAATAGGGAATTATGCTGTTAAAATCACAGACAAGGTAAGGTGCACATGACACTTCTAACCTAAAAACAACCCCAAATTAACAGCAGATCTGTTTCTGGCAGAGTAAATGATGATGGCAATCTGAATTCCTGCCTGTTTTGGGGGAGTGAGGCAGCCCAGGTGCAGAGCACAGGTTTCATCCCTTCCTTGGGATTTTTGCCTTTGCTGTGCCCCAGCCCCTTTGCTTTGTGCTGTCCTACAGAAAGCTGGGCTCAGGATCCTCAGCTGGGCAGCACTAAAAAAAACACCAGCAGGATCAGAAAAAAAACCACCAGAATGATCAGAAAAAAGGCCCAGAATGATCACAAAAAAGCCACCAGAATGATCACAAAAAAGCCCCAGAATGATCACCAAAAAGCCACCAGCAGGATCAGAAAAAAACCACCAGAATGATCACAAAAAGCCACCAGAATGATCACCAAAAAAGCCACCAGAATGATCACCAAAAAACCCACCAGCAGGATCACAAAAAAGCCACCAGCAGGATCAGAAAAAAACCACCAGAATGATCACAAAAAAGCCACTAGAATGATCTCAAAAAAGCCCCAGAATGATCAGAAAAAAGCCACCAGAATGATCAGAAAAAAGCCCCAGAATGATCACAAAAAAGCCACCAGAATGATCACCAAAAAACCCCAGAATGATCGCAAAAAAGCCACCAGAATGATCACAAAAAACCACCAGCAGGATCACAAAAAAACTACCAGAATGATCACAAAAAAACACCAGAATGATCACCAAAAAGCCCTAGAATGATCAGAAAAAAGCCACCAGAATGATCACCAAAAAACCCCAGAATGATCACCAAAAAGCCACCAGAATGATCAGAAAAAAGCCCCAGAATGATCAGAAAAAAGCCACCAGCAGGATGACAAAAAAGCCCCAGAATGATCAGAAAAAAGCCACCAGAATGATCACAAAAAGGCCACCAGAATGATCACTAAAAAGCCACAAGCAGGACACAAAAAAGGCCCAGAATGATCACAAAAAAGGCCCAGAATGATCACAAAAAAGGCCCAGAATGATCACCAAAAAGCCACCAGCAGGATCACAAAAAAGGCCCAGAATGATCACCAAAAAGCCACCAGCAGGACACAGAGAGGGAGCTGGGAATGTTCCCTCTGCACTGGGAATCACCCCCAGGCTGAGCAGGAGTTTCAGTCCCAGGGGCACAGAACCCCCCGTGCTGAGAGCTCCTGGTCCCTACCATTCACCCTCTCTGCTCTCATTTGGAGAGTTCTGCCCATTTTTAGGATTTCACTGAAGCCACACAGATTTTTGCCACCTGGACACCTGGAAAAATATGGTTTTGGGGCAGGAAAAGCCCCAGGAAAGAGGAAAATCTCGTTGCTCAGGAGTTCCTCTGAGTTTCAGTTCATGCTTTTGGTTTCCTGTCCTTCCTCTTGGTCCCGAGCCCCTCAGAGCCACCTTTCATCAAATCCTGTTTGTATTTCCTGCCTCCAGAGCCCAATGTTTGATATCCTATAATGCAATAAATGCCAGCTGCTCTACATTTGACACCTGAATTGTGCTCAGAGAGGAAAATCATTATGAAATGAATGTGGAGAGAATCATTATGAAATGAATATGGAGAGAATCATTATGAAATGAATGTGGAGAGACTCCACTCCTCTGGATCATTCCCTGCCCACTGGAACCAAGGGGAGAGAAAGGACACCATCAATCCCATAAAGGGCTTTTTCCATGGGCACATTGCTGGAATGTAAGCAAACTCTTATTTACTCTGCTCAGTGCCACAATTAGTGCAGATCAAAGTGCCTGCAAGGGTGTTTTATACTGTAAATTATTGGGTAATTAACCTCAATGCACCCTGCTTAAAGTCTCCAAAATAGCTGAGAATATCCTTCAAAAGCAGCAGCAGCACATGACTGCATCTCTGGTTAACTATAAACAAAACGAATAAAACGAGTCTCTAATGGGATGTGAGGGATTGGGGTGGTGCTGAGGGAGAGTGTGCAGGGGAAGAGGGAGAGAGAGGATTAAATCATCTTTCTGCAGAGCTGGAAGACAGAGATTCATAACACAAAGATGAAAACAAAGCAGCGCCCAACCAAAGGATGCTTTACTGGCAAACCAATCCATTTCATGATGTTTATTGCATTCCATGAGGGATTTGGCTTCTTTTCTTTCACAACCAAAACTGGTTTATTTTTATACAATTATCTGCTACTGAGCTTCCTCATTATGCAGCAATTGGTACACAAATTTTCCTGTTGTTTAAGAGCCATTTTTGACATTTGCAGATTTCAATTGTAGCCTGACAAAACAAAGCCTTGGATCCAAGATCAACAGTCCTGTTTTACATTCCAGTTCCCAAGAAACCGCTGTTAAATATTTGATATAATAAATATTGACAGAGAAACTCCTTTTATTGTTTCCTCTGGCGGGCAAATTGACAAATGGAGAGCTTTGGATATTATAATAATCCTGCCCAGCTTCATAGTCATCCATCTTAAAATAAAATCTATTTAACAAATCAGAAGTCTATCCTTTAGTGGGAAACTGCCTGGAGCAGGAGGTGTCCTGGTGGGGAACATTCTGGAATCAGTGCTGGGGTTTCCTTGGCTTCCAGCATCACCCAGCAGACACAGGAGTGAGGTTCCCACCCCTTCCATCCCCAGACTGAGCCAACACCAACCAAAGCTGCAAAGGATCTTTCTACATCTCTAATTTTACCAATTTCAGAAATTTATGGCTGGGAAAAACCAACGGAATCCTTTTTAAAGGTGTTTAAGTTATTATTTCTCCAAGGCAGAGAATTCCCGAGCCCCAGCGGTGCCAATGCAGAAAATAAACACATCAAGAGCTGGAAACCATCACCTAAACACAGAAATCTCCTGGAATTAGAGCTGGAGCTGCCCTGAGTGCAATGCTTTGGGTGGCAGGGCCAGAAATGTCTCTCAGTTTCTCGTGATTTCTGGAATGCTGCTGTACTTTTATGGATGGAAACCTTGGAAGTGACAGAAACTGCAGCGAGTTCTATGGAGCAGTGCCAGCCCATCCCTGCAGGCAATCTGGCTCTGTTTGGGAATGAGAGGTAAGATTAAATATAGTTAATATCAGAGCTGAACTTTTTTTTCAGCATTTGTTAAAAAT
Source organism: Agelaius phoeniceus (assembly GCF_051311805.1). Classification (NCBI taxonomy): domain Eukaryota; kingdom Metazoa; phylum Chordata; class Aves; order Passeriformes; family Icteridae; genus Agelaius; species Agelaius phoeniceus. The sequence continues at coordinate 14,067,425 of NC_135281.1, forward strand.
ACTCCCATTTTCTCACCATTTTAATGAGTAAGTAACCTTTTGTGGTAAAAGTATTTGCAAGTGTTTTTTTTTCAAAAAGTTGGTCATAATCATAGAGAATTAAAACTGCTTTAAGGAAGTTTTTTGATCTTTGAAAGTAGCTGCCATTTGGAGTGTTCTCTGGATGCTTTCAAACCAAAGGAATTAAACTGCTCTCCTATTTTAATTGTACTCTTCTGGCTGAAAAGGTGGTGCAGTAATTAATTTATTCATTCCAAACCACGAAAGCCCAAATTACACAGAGCTTTCAGCTGCATTTCTGTCCAAAGTTCTGCAGGCTCGAAATCGTGAACGTGGTCAATATGAACCAATGCAGACCCTGGCAAAGGAGGATAAAAGTGTGGATCCCATGAACCATTGGAGCCATCTGGAAGCCTCAATTGCCATGGAAGGAAATTCATTCCCAGACAAAACATTGGCTCCAGCTCTCCCCCAGCCTGCCAAGCTGAGCCTGCTCCTTCCAGCAGAATTATTCCTCCATTCTCTGACAAGTTATCAAGCACCAGCTCCCTGAATGAAGCTCACATCACACAGAGGCTTTGTCAGACATAAATGGAGTTTCAGACTCAGCTTTTGGACTTGTCACTGCCAGGCAAATTCTCATCTCAGAGCTGCTCCTCCTCGCAGTCAGCCCAGAGCTGGGCACCTGAAAGGGCTTTAAAAATCATCAGTCAGTGGGCTTGGAGGAAAAAATACAGCCTGCATAAGCTGCAAGGGCTTGTTTTTCACTCAGAAGATAAGCTCAGTGGCAGGATGTTTTATGTGGAGACTGAAAATCATTTTTATGGAGGAGCAGAGCCCTGCCAGGGCCGCTGCTGTGGCTCCCTGTCTCCAGGAGGATGGGATGGAGCCCCTTGGGCCCCTCCCTGTTTGAAATGTGCTTTATGGCTGCTCTGCCCCTCAGCACCAAATTCGTGAGAATTTCACGAAAAACCAGAACTCCAGGCTGGTTCTGTCCCCCTGGGCTGCTGAAGTGTCACCCTGGCTTTTTAAGATTTTTCTAAACCTTCTGATGGTGACATTCTTGTAATGAACTTCCTCACACACTTTCTGTAAATAACTCATTGTTTTGCATTCTTTTATGGAGAAAGAGAAGTCTGATGGGCTCTTGGTTTGTCCAGTGTCATTGGAGAGGTGGCGCTGTCACCCTCCAATCCACCGTCACTTTTGGAAAACTGTGAATGTTGGAGTCGGAAAATAAAAACCCCCTTTTTTACCTTAAAGATCCCTTTTTTACTTTCACCCTCCAATCCACTGTCACTTTGGGAAATCTATAAATGTTGGAGTCAGAAAAATCAAGATCCCTTTTTTTACTTTAAAAAGAGCAGCGAGTCCGTGCCGTGTTGATTTGTGTCCTTCAGTGACACTGAAGGGACAGAGAACAAACCCTGCTGGGCTTGGGGCCAGCATTTCCTGCCTGATCCCACCCATTGGTCCCTGGAGCATTTGCTGGAGGTGTTTTAAAAGCACAAACATTTTTAAAGCCACAGCCAGGGGTTTATTGCTTCCCCATAACTGATTTAGTGCCTCGAATCAGAGGCTTTCCCTTCCTCCTCCAGCAAAGATATGCAGAGCACAGAGACAGATCATCTGTCATCTCTGTAAAAATGTCACCCACTATTACTTCCTTCTATTAAAATGCATCTTTATTACCTGCTGTAATTATGAGGAGTTTGGGCTGGTTCATATATTTGCCAAGGGAAGGGAATTAACAACATCTCCTTTTTGCAGCGGGGCTTTCTCAGGGCCAGGTCTGCCTTCAGCAGCTGGGCCCAAGCACAGAACATCATTTTAATGGCATTATTCTCATTTGGGTATTAATGGCTGGAATGGGCACAGCAGATCCCAGAGGATGTGAGGCACTGAGAGCTTTTCTGATCCAGGATGAAACCATCCCAGCCTGAGGAGTCCTGGCAGCCCAGCTGAGACTGGACATCCAGAGGCAGAGAAAAGAGAATTTCTATTGGGATTAGGCACGAGCTGACATGAACTTCTAAAGGCCTTAGGGCCTTTGCTAGTTAATACAATTTCTTAAGACACTTAAAATATATTTCTACTTAGGTATAACCTAAGAGTTAAACTTAGAACTATAACTTGCACTTCAATTTACTTAAAACTTAAACCTATGGTTCTGCTTCATATTTATGTGGCTTAATATATCTTAATTTCTCTAAATTTCTCTGTGACATGAGGACACAGGAGTGAAGATCCTGAGACTTCTGTGAGTGATGTTTGCATCCCTTCTATGATTTTAAAAACCTCTCTGGATTGAGTCCTGAATCTTTAGGAAGAAATAATTTTGTTTTCTGATCCACATTGTACCCACCAGCTTCTCACAAACAGGTATTTATATAAACCCTTTTTCAAAGCCCTTCCATGTGCATTTTCTCAACTCCAAAGCTGCCAAAGGCAGCTGAGGCTGGCACAGATTTATTTGAATGATCCAGGGCCCAGCCCATGTCCCCAAACAGGGAAATATCCACAGAAAATCTGACCCAGCTCTGACAACTCACTAGATCCTTAATTACTTAAAGGATCACTCAGTGATTCATTCAGTCCCTGTGAAATCATGGCTCTGTATTCCAATATTTCCCCCCTGGAGTCAAGCTGAGCTGTAACAGCTCCTCCACTTTGCATTTCCAGCTCAAATTTAACAGAGAGAGGCAGAAGCTCTGTCCAAGTGAATCAGCTCCAACCCCGATTTCCTTCCTCACTTTTCCAGCTCCAGAGAGAGGGAATAAAAAAGCTGCAAATCACCAGGAAATGCAGTTTTGACTGTGTGAAAACTGCCTTTTGCAACTCCAGGCGATTCTAGCAAGTCTATGGAAGCATTTGCACTCCTGTGGCACTGCTGGGATGCTGATATTTTCCAAATTACACACTGGATACAAACCTTGCCCCAGTCAGGGATGGGCTCTCGTTCCTTATCCCTGCTGAATAGATGCTTTCTCCAGCAGCATCCCTATTGACCTCACACTGAGCCTTGGGGAACACCAAAATCCACCCTGAGACTCCTTTGTGCCCTTGGTCTCAGCGGTTATTGGCTCTGCCAGGCCCACAACAACACCCACAACAATCTCTGCAGCTCCCTCAGCTTTTACCTGGGCCAATTCACAGTGTCCTGCCAGCAAAACCTGCATTTCTCACTTTCCAAGGAGGGGAGGAAAGTTTGCACACTGGCCTGGCAATGGGACAGCCCTGGCAGGAGAACTGGGGGTGCTGGGGCTGTGGGCACTGAGGGGATCCAAACTCCTCCTGCAGGGAATGAGATGGAGAAATAGGAAGCATCTATGAAGATATATTTTTTTAAATATCTATATATCTATAATAGCTATAGATATATATCTTTTTAATATCTATATATCTATAGAACTATATATGTAACTATATATCTATCTATATCTATTTATCTATGTCTATATCTATATCTATATCTATATCTATATCTATATCTATTTAATATCTATATAATTATATCTACATATCTATTTATCTATATACATATATCTGTATATATAAAAGATATATTTTACAAGGGCCAAACAAAATTCTGCCTCCAAAGGATTTGTGATGCGCTCTAAGTCTGGAAAAGGGGGTTGTGGTTTTTTCTGTCATGAGAAGAAGCTCCTTAAATCCAGCCTGAACAGGAGAAAACAAGGAAACCAGGCAGGCTGGAGAGCTGATGAATTCTGATTCCATGGATTTGTGCAGCCTGGTTATCTGATTCTGCCTGAATTCTGCCAAGGTTTCCTGCCACCTGCCTCTGCCCAGCATTCCCCAGCTCCTGGCTTAGCTCTGCTGATGGATATTGATTCCCTGCAAGATTTTCCAGCCCAGACAAGCCCCTGCAGCCTGGGTGCTGCCCATGAATTTGTGAATTCTCAGGACTAAAATCCACCATCCTTCCTGCCCTCCAGTCCTGCTGGGCCTGAGCTCAGCAATTCCCTTATTTCACAGGGGAGAAGGACCAAGGACCATTCCTGATGGATGCCTGCTGTGTTTGGATTCAAAGCCGTTTTCTCCCAGGTCACAAATTCCCCCACGTGGGTTTTTCAGAGCCTGGGAGGTTTCACAGCCCTGGTGAAGTTCTCCCAGCACTGGGAATCTGGAAGTGTTTCCAGGTTTCACAGCCCTGGTGGAGCTCTCCCAGCATTGTGAATCTGGAAGTGTTTCCAGGTTTCACAGCCTCAGTGAAGCTCTCCCAGCACTGGGAATCTGGAAGTGTTTCCAGGTTTCACAGCCTCAGTGAAGCTCTCTCATCATTGGGAATCTGGAATTGTTTCCAGGTTTCCCAGCCCTGGTGAGGCTCTCTCAGCACTGGGAATCTGGAAGTGTTTCCAGCTCTGCTGCCTGGTGCAGATTCTCCCACTCTGGCTTTTTCTCACAAAATTGGAACCAAACAATGGAAATTTGGAGAAGGCAGCACAGGAGGACAGATGTATTTGCATAAACCTCCCACCCACCCTCAAAGCAGGAGGTTTTCCTTAGGGAACCAGGCTAAAAATGAGAGGAAACCTCCCTCAGACACTCCCAGTGTTTGTGCAGCTTTGCAGGGAATGCTGCCTGGAATACAGAATGGGGTTCTGCCTGGAAAGCAGAGAATTCCCTGGAGACTGAAAGGTGAAACAGTGCAGGAATTTGTAGTAGCAGGAGCACAAAGAGGAACCTGAGCAGCTCTGCATCCCCACATCTCAGATTTACACTTTGCTGCAGCCCTGGAAGGGAAGAACTGCAAACTCATCATTATAAAGAGATATGCAAATCCCTCTTTTGTTTTCCAAGGAACCATTTAATTGTCTATTTTTCATCCTCAGATTTTCCCCAGCAGTTCCATTAGCTGATGTGACAGAATGCCAGCTTGTTTCATATTTAAATATAGGAGCAATTTGAAATAATAGATCTTGACTTTGGGAGCATATTCATCTGTTATTACTCCAGGAATTATGTCCAAAAGAAAGAACTTAAGCCCTTTTCTCTTATTTGCAAGGTTGACAGAAAACTTCTATTTTCTGTATGAAATAAGGTGCTTTTGCTTGGTTTATTTTTTAATTTCTTTTCTGCTTTAATTTCTTTTTCTCTTTCCCAGCTCCCACTAAAGTAAAGGGTGCAGGTCCTTGTCCTTACTCTTGCTGAATCCCCTTCCATTCCTATTTGCAGATTTTCCTGCTCTTTGCTGCAAGTCTCCCCCTTTCAAGGCCATGCCATGCAGGCAGAGCACTGATTTATTATTTAGGGCAGGAGAATTCACTCCTGACAGTCCAAGTTTTCATTCTAGCCAAGTATCAGAAGCTCTTGTTTGGGAATTTCCACAATGAGGCAGAGCTTTGATCCCTTTTCTCATGATTGCTTGGATTTATTGCCTAAAATCTCCACTTCATTAAGCTGTCAGGTTTTCCTTGGTGGCCTGCTGGAGAGTGAAGTGCTAAATTTGATTTAAAGGTCAGGGGAGACGTGTGGCACCTGCAATCTGCCTTGGAATTGTTTTTGTAACACTAAACAGGGTTTACAAGGAGAGAAAATTGGAGGTGGTCAGCAGAAGTCACTGCAGCCCAGTTTTCCTTTGGCTGCACTAAAAAGAGAGGAAAAGGACACATTAGAGGGGTGCTCTGGGATTTATGGAACCCCAGCAGAGTCCTGGAGCTCCAACTGGAGCAGCAAAACAGGGAAAACAGCAGGAAAATGCTTCTGCTTCCATGTTAGTGCAGCAGCCACAATCCCAACAAAGCTTAATGTGGGGAGACATTTTAATCTGAATTTCCTAGAGGTCTAAATGAACTCTCACTAATTGTCTCAGAGCATTCTCCCAGCAGGCCTTGTTATTCTTCCTGCATCTCCACATCTTTTAATTCACCACCCAAACAAGGCCCCAGAAGAGATCACTTTCCTTTAAAATAATTTTACAACCACAGCCCAATATATTATCATTTTAATTAAATATATGAAGTATAACAAGGGCCAAGATATAAATTTCCAGGGGACTGAGGCTTAATTTAATTTCCACATTGAATATATAAAGTTTGGGACATAGAAAAACTCCTAATATCCCCATTTGCCTCTCAGCACAGCCCTTTATCTTGGGCATTTCATTAGTCACAGAGATAAAGGAAAACAATTACAAACTAACTGGGAATTCTGTAGGAGACTTTCCTTGGGAAGGAAATTAGGTATTACACTAAGTGGAAATTTCTGTCTCAGGAAAAATAAAAAAATAAAAAAAGTTGTCAGGCAATTTCCCTCTGCTCATTAAAGGAAACAGAAATTCACTCATAACCACCCTGCAATTCTCTGGAAGTGCCATAGATTGAGACTGCTCCTGATTTCCCTCTTGGAAATTGAGAGAGCAGCAGCTCTTCCCCAAAAATCTGGGAAAAGACTGAACCTCAAGGGACCCCGCTGGGACCTTGCTCCTCTCAGTGTGGAAAAAGAACTGAACCAACCCAGACTGGAGTGAGAACAATGCCCCGAGGGAAATGCTGACACCAGAAGAGAATCTGCTCCAAGCTTTGGAGGCTGATATTCTCACAGGAAGGTCTAAAATGAGATTGTGAGGCAGCTGCAGTTAATGATGGGTGAGCAAAGTCCCATGATCAACAATGCAAACTTGTTGAAAAAGCACTTACCTGTCTGCCTCTATTTATTTCTTATTGATTATCATTAATTGTATAGACTCTGACTTGTGCAATATTTGACTGATGATCTTCCATTTTTCATGGGAATCATTATTTTATTCATCCAGATATTGCAAACACTTTCAGGTATCATAACTCAGCTGCATATTATTTAATTATCCAGCACTCACCTCTAAAGAAAAACACCTCAGACAGGAGAACTGTGCCAATAAAAATGATTCACACTTTGATGGGAACTTTATTTATCATTTGCAGAGATGGAACTCAAACCCCAAGTTCGGGCAGTTGGGAATGGAGAAGCCAAGCAGCAATGCCTAAACTCCCATCCACGTTTGGGGATGTAAAATGAGCAGACTCTGATTTTCCTGGGAGCCTGAGCTTCCTCCAGGCAGAGCCTGCACAGAGCTTTTGTGGCAGAATCTCAAGAAACACAAGAAGCAGCAGAGAAATGAGAGCTCGTGCTGCTCAGTTTTCTAATGGGACCTCTCCAAACCAGGCAGCAGCTTCAGGATCCACATGAAAATCCTCCTGCCCCCCGTCTGCTGCAAAGCCAGCCAGAGTTACCTGGCCAGGATGGTTTGTCCAGCCAGGGAGCCCAGTGCCTGGCCCTCAGCACTTGGTTCAGTGAAAAACACCCATTTTCTGTCCCACTGTCCTTGCAGAGCTGCTCTGGAGCTCAGCACAAGGTCCCCATCAGACCCCTGAGGGAATGAAATCATCCCTGCCCAGCTCCCCAGTGACCTCCACAAACCCTGCTCACCACCAGTGATATCTGTCAACAACAAAATTAACCTGCATTGCTTCCTTCCTGTGACTGGGTTGGCCAGTGTTCGTTTTGGAAGCCACTGAGAGCAACCAGAACAGACAAATCAGATTAAATTTGGTTTGCTGGCCAAGATGTGAGGACAAAACCACCACTGAGGCTTGCATTGAGGCATGGTGTGAGGACCTCCACAGGATGCTGTGCAGTGCATTCATGAGAGAAAGGAAGGCAGAGAATTGTGGTCTCTGGTGTCACACAGCATCCTCTGGGTGCTGCATCCAGCAGCAGCCACCTCCCAGCCTGACCTGCAGCTTGCACTGCTCTGTGGCAGCAAACAGCAAAACCATTGAGGCTTCCCAATCAAATCAGGTGGGATCTCTCACCCAAGGGGCACCAGTGGGGCTGTGAAAATGCTGAGCACCAAACCCCAGCGTGGGGACACAGGGAGGGCTCTGAGCTGCCAAAACAGCAGCAGGAACTGGGGGCTCCTGCCTGGATGGGCACAAAAAGTGCCTGAGGGCCCAATGGTCATCACTGCTTCCAACAGGAGGGGAAATAAAGGTAAAGGAGCGGTCAGGAAAAGGGAATGGCAGCCCCAACCCCTTGTTAATGATGGAGCCCAGCTCTGGGAAGTGTTTGTTCTCAGGGACACGCCGTGCAGGTTGTATTTATAAATAATTATTTTTGGAAGGTTTTCTTTGCCAGCTGCCACAGCCCTGGGGAGCCCGAGGGGCTGTCCCAGCCCTGGCTCTGCTCTGGCAGGGCTCAGGAACTGAAATCCACATTTTGGGGGATGCTGATGACCACAGGCAGGACGATCCTGAATTTTACTGCTTTGCTGCTTTCCTGGTGTCTCCTCCTGTGTCAGAGCCAAGGACAGAGATTCAATCCAGCCCCGGTGCACACTGACCTTGGCTCTCACTGTGAAAATCTGCCAACTAAACTACACCAGAGAGAAATGATTCCTTTTCATCCCATCAACATTGTCTGTAGGCAGCAGCAAATTTATTTTTTTAACACACTGCCTTGATTCTGGGGTTTTCCTTGACACGTTTGTGCTGTTCATGGAGAGGGGAGGTGAGGATCCTTGGCAGAAATGTAAATTACATTAATATTTCCTTAACAATTCTTCAGCTGGAATTTATGTGAGAAACCAGAGGTGAGGGTTTATGAAGGACACCCCTGACAGGTCTCCTCAGCAAAAACCAAAGAGGGGAAGAACAATAAACAGCATTAAAATAAAGCATTAAAGCATCAAAATAAAGAAATAAAATATCAAACCTGGAAAATATCTCAAAATTCTTCTGATCCATCTCTAAGCAAGTTCCCAGCAATAACTTCCAGTGCTCTTGGAATTATTGCATTAATTAAGTGATGTGGAGGAAGACAATTAAAAGTGCCAAAGGACCCAAAGAGATAAAATTTATCTCACTCCAGCTTGACTTCCTCCACCTCTGCAGCTGCTCCAGTGAAGTCCCCGAGGTTTTTCAGCTGGGGATTCCTGGAATGCCCACGGGGCAGTGACAGCCCTGGGACAAAAATCACCCAGAGGCCTCACCCTGCTCCCCTTGGGCATGGACACATGGGGGGGCTTGGTTTGGTCCAAGAAAGTGAAAATCCCCAAGTTTGGCCTGGAGAAGAAGCTAAAACATCCTAAACATTCCTAAACCATCCTAAACATTCCTAAACATTCCTAAACCATCCTAAACATTCCTAAAACATCCTAACACTCCTCAGCCTGCAAAGGCAAATTATCTTCCAATTCTTCTTTTTGTTGCTGGTGATTTTTGGGCCAGAGGCACAGCTGTCATTATCACTGCTCACAGCGAAGGGGTGGGGCTGTTTTGGGGCTAAGAACAATTTTTTGCTCAGATAAACTCCAGTCTCAGGTGTGTGAGATTTCAGAGGAGCAGGCACAGCTCAGAGTAGTCACAAATTCTTTCTTCCAGGGGAATACAGAACTTTCTAACCCAACAGTTGTCACGGGGTTTATTTTGCTTTTTCTGACCTCTCACTTACTCTGCTGCACTCCAGACACTTTTGTCCAATGGGCTTCTGTTACACTTGTACACAAATGCTTCCATTATAACTTTCAAACTCTGAGTTTATTCCATACATCCACACCCTACATTATAAACCCTTCACCATTTTTATCAATAGTTTCTCGCTTGAGGCATAGTCTTACTTACAACTACAGAAACATAAGTTTATGATTTTCCTGCCCAGTGTCTGTGTGTTGTATTTTTACACCCATCCAAACTTCTTTTCAGACTGTAAATCAAACTCCTCAGAGCCAGTGGAAGTTTCTGTTTGTGCAATTCCCACGTGCAGCCTTTGAGAGCAGGGATTATTCTGTAAAGACCCATGACCAACCAGCCCAGGATCAGTTTTATATTTCCTTGTGAATTGTTGTGGCAACCTGAGCCCCAGAGCTGCTCCAAAATGTGGAGTTTCAGAGGCAGGGAATTGTTGTTTGGGAGGGGGAAACCTGTGCTCTGTGCTGAGCCTGCAAAGCAGCAGCTGCACTTTTAATTAAAACTTATGTCCTGTATATCTCTGTGTGTTTGAGTGTTGCTTTGTTTTTAATGAAATTTTTAGATAAAGGGAGCTTTTCTAATTATGCTTCTGCCTCCTGGTGCTCTCCTTCCTTATTCATTTTTGCTATCGTGCCTTTTTTCAATTTCTGTGACCAGATTAGGCCCTATCAGAGTTTCAGAGTTTATTAAAGGTGATGGCAGCAGAACACAGCTCTGTTTCTTCATCCAGCCAATAAAAGTCTCTTTGCTCATCCTCCTTTATCCCTCTCCACTCCACACAGGCTTTAATTAAGGTGACACATATGGATCTTAACCATATTTGACAAAGAGTAATGAATGAATTCTCCACAATCCTCAAGAAAACACTGCAGCATTTGCATAAGTTAACCCTGCTATCGTTCTGTGGATCTGCAGGGGAGAATTGGGGATTTTTCACTGGGGAGTGGGGCTGGAGCAGCAATTCCCGAAGAGCTGCTGCTCCAAAGGGTTTCCCTGCACAGAGCAGGTGAATTTTGGCACTGTTGAACTCACACTCCAGTCCAGCAGGAGTCAACAACTCCCTTACACTCCTTAAACTCTACAAAATGCCCATTTTTATCTGCTGGCTGAGGTGTTTAACTGTTCCCCAGGGCAGGCTGATGGTTAATCAATGCCCAGCCCATCAATCCATTGAATTCTGGAGTCCCCACACACTTTGTAAGAGCTGCTGAAGGAGAAGGATTTAAAAAAAGAAACATCAAATTGAATGGGTCCAATGTTCCTCTCTGTTACAGACAAATTATCAACACATTACAAAGGAAGTCTGGAGGTAAGATAATTAAATTGCAAAGTTTTTCTGATTATATGGTTCGGAGCATGAAGAAAAAGCAGGAGGTGAGAGTGTGAAGGTAAAGTAATAAAAGGAAAGCAAATGATTCATTAAATTAAAGGGCTGATTAAACTTGAAGACTTGTTATATCTCACATTTTTCATTAGCAAACATTTCTATTTAGGGAATTTTTTTTTTCATTTTCTTTATTGAAGCTCTTGCAGATACAATGGGTGATTGAGGGACACTGCTTCTTTTGAAATCTTCACACTGATTAAAAAAAATCAGACTTTATTCAGGCAAAACTCCTTTTTCTCGATAAATTCTCATTTCAGCTACAGTTTTGTCAATCCCAAATGATTTCATGATAGAAGACTTTGGTGTCACAAAATGTTAGGAATGCAATTAGATTTTTTTTCCTCTGTGATATTACTGAGATGTAAAGGATCCTAGAACCTACAGGCAGAGATTATAAATTCCCTTCCCCATGATTTGCCCATGTTCTATTGCATTGTCAACACTGGGCACAGTTTTATTATTGAGATGCCTCTTAGAGGGCAAATTAATAATTGTTATTAGAACAATATTAACATTTAATGAGGTTGCATTTAGTTGGTGCCAAGTAATTAAAGAGAAAGTAATTAAGTGCTAAATATATCCAAAACTCTGAGATCTGGGCTTTTAATGTAGGACTTGTGACGGAAAGCAAGAGGGAGAAAGAAGGAGTCCAAGTAATTTAATCTTTTCTACTTCTGTCTTTTAATTTCCAGCCATTCACCCACTGAAACGGGCTCATTTCAGATTTCACTGTGCAGCTGACAAGGAGGGAAATTAAATCTCCTCTAAAATGTGCTGAAACTGCCCCAAAACCTCGGAGACCTCGTTCACTCCAAGTTGCACTCAATGAGAACTGTTCAAACTGTGTGTGCACAAGCACACCAATTAATTGCTGGGTGAGCAATGAACCTTTCCTCAGGGGCACCTCTCCACACAGAATTTAAAACATCAGGGTCCAGCATCTTCCCCAGGACCTCCGGTGTGTAAAATTCTGCAGAAAATCTGCATAACACTGAAGCTCTTTATCTTTTACAACTCCCTGGCTGATTCAGCCCAAAGGCAAATCCTCGGTCCCCAGAGGTCAAAATTGAGAGAGAAAAATCTGGGCCCTGGGAGGGTTTAATTCCAGATTCCTGCCTGGTGCTTGCTGGGCAGAAATTGGAAATTCAAAATGCTGAAAATGTTCATTCTCTCCCTTTTCTTGGCCCAATAAGTAAGAGATTTGATTTGCCCCTCCCAGTCAAGCGCCATTGTTTAATACATGCAGCAATCAAGTGAAAATGTGGTTTATCACTAATTAAAGCCACGGAGGGATTTCAATCCCAACACTTCTGTGCTGATTTCAATGAGAATTAATCCTGCTTCAAAATCCTGGTATTTGGGAACAAAATGCCTATAAATCATTGCTTGTTATGAATGCATCAGTAAAGATGCATCAGTAAATGAAAATTCACAGTGCAAAAACACACCTGTAGCAGAAGATTTGTGCCATATTTTAAAAGTGATAAAAATCCCAGCAATTTATTGATAAAACCACTTAAACTCTCTCTGTGCTTCTCTTGGGAGCTTTAAGTGCAAACGACTCTGATAAAATATGAAATCTCCCATTGATTTATTGATAATAGCAGATAAATAAATAAACGTAGGGGAGAAAATACTCTCAGAGACATTATTGGCACTGAGGGACCAGTGATATCTTCAATTTCCACTGATCTGCAGAGAAATTTGGTGAAAATCTCTTCTGCATGTTCCTGGCTGTGGGATTCCAGTGGGGAATCTCTACAAGCAACATTTTTCCTTCCCTCTTGTCTTTGGTTTACAGGAAAACAACTCATCCTGAGTACTTAGCTAAAAGTATTTATAGTATTAATTATATAAATATTAGTATTATATTAAATAGAGTGTTAAAAGTATTTTTCCTGCAGTGAAACAAAAAGGATGCTTATAGAAACATCAAGGTTTTCCTTTTCTTATCCCAGTGTTGATACAGAAGGAACCAGGAGTGGTTTGGACTGTTGGATTTCTTAGGAGTGTTTCTGGCAGTGTATTTGCCTTGCTGACAAAAAACCAATACACTGCCTTGGATTTTATTTTCCTTTTCCCTCTGTTTCCTTGTTTATTGCTGGAGTATTTTAAAAATATTTTTATTGCAGATTCTGTGCTCCATTTAGGGCTTGAAGTAAATATTGTGCTCCACACTGCTCCTAAAGCAAGGCTTATATTGCAAGCAGACTCTGCCTTATCTTCCATATTTTACAAATGTTGTGAGGTCTCACTTTAAAGGAAATCCTGGTCTCACAGCCTAAAGCTCGTTATTTAAAAGCAGAATTTCGGGGTAAATCAAGCCCACTACATAGCAGTAAAAATTTCTCTCCGTTCCTGCAGAATTCCTCACACTTGCTGTGCTCCCCAAGTGCTGAATAACAACAACATCTCTGCTGAAATGCCACCCAAGCAGGAGGAAAATGCCTCCCAACCCACTCCTCCTCCCTCCTCCCACAGCCCATAAACACAAACCAGCGTGGAGATTTATGAGGGAAAAGACAAGAGAAAAAAAGCTCAGTCTGACACTGAGCTCCAGCTGAAGGCTCGTTCACAGAAATGTGATTTATGTCTCAGCTGGCAGCCCATCCATGGAGCGATTTCCCAGCCCTGCCCTTTCCCCATCACCCACTTGAGCCACACTTTCATTTTCCTGGTCTGGAAACCTGGGTTGGGGTGGAATTTCAGCGAATTTCAGCCCTGGAACGAAAAGAATGAAGCAGTGGGAAAGGCAGGGTGTCCCCAGGACTCCAAGGCCTCAGTGGCAGATCCTCTGATGGTGGAGGAGACCCAGCTTCCCCTGCTGCCCTGGAAGGAGCCCCTGCAAGGGCTGAGCTCCACAGGTGTCCCCAAACACCCACAGGTGTCCCCAAACACCCACAGGTGTCCCCAGATACCCACAGGTGTCCCCAAAACCCACAGGTGTCCCCAAACACCCACAGGTGTCCCCAGACACCCACAGGTGTGCCCAGACACCCACAGGTGTGCCCAGAGCCCTGTTTGTCCCCAAACACCCACAGGTGTCCCCAGACACCCACAGGTGTCCCCAAACACCCACAGGTGTCCCCAGACACCCACAGGTGTGCCCAGAGCCCTGTTTGTCCCCAAACACCCACAGGTGTCCCCAGACACCCACAGGTGTCCCCAAAACCCACAGGTGTCCCCAAACACCCACAGGTGTCCCCAAAACCCACAGGTGTGCCCAGAGCCCTGTTTGTCCCCAAACACCCACAGGTGTCCCCAAACACCCACAGGTGTGCCCAGACACCCACAGGTGTCCCCAAACACCCACAGGTGTCCCCAAAACCCACAGGTGTGCCCAGAGCCCTGTTTGTCCCCAAACACCCACAGGTGTCCCCAAACACCCTCAGGTGTCCCCAGGCCCTCCCCTGTGCCCTGGCTGGGCAGAGCCCTCCTCCACCTGGGCCTGTAATAAACACAAAGAGCACCGGGGATTCCCTCTGTAAGGAGGTCACCAAAATGATCAAAAATGGTCAAAATGGCCCAAAAATAGCCCAAAGTGACCCAAAATTATCCATAAATATTGCCAAATACGGCCAAAAACGGGCCAAAAATGGCCCAAAGTAACTTCAAGTGATGCAAGTGGCCACAACAACCCCAAACTGCCCCAGAGATGACCCCAAAATGCCCCAAAAATTTAAAAACTGGCACAAAATGCTCCCTTCCAACCACTTAATTCAGCATCCCTGACACCTGGAGAACTGACCCATTTCTATGTGGATTCACAGGCTCCCAGTCTGAGGCACAAACTGGGGAAGCCTTTGGTTTTCAGGCTCATAACAGTTTTTTTCAGGGTTATAACAGTTTTTTCAGGGTTATAACAGTTTTTTCAGGGTTATAAGAGTTTTTTCAGGGTCATAACCATTTTTTCAGGGTTATAACCATTCTGTTTCTCCTGCCCAGAGCAGCTCCAGCCTCTCAGCTCTACACAGCAACCAGAAAATGCAGTTTGGAGTGGTTTGGCTCAGATTTTGGAGCAGCTGATAAAGAAGAGCTCAGATGTAAGGGATCCTTGCTGTCACCCGAGGTCTCTTTGGTGTTCCTCATGAAAGGAGCTCGGTTCAAAGAGGAACAAGCACCTCAGACCTAAAATATCCCAGCACATTGAAACCCTCAGCAGAGAGGCCTGTTTCAGTTTGACAGGCGACAATTGAGGCAGAAAATGCAGGGTTGTGAGGGTGTTTCTTCTTTTCTTCCCCTGACGTTCACAATTTTGTGTGAAGAAATCTTTGCCCAACAGTTTTGCTCACGGCCCAGATCAGCAAAGCTTTGGGAACAGGCAGAGCCCTAATGCTGGGATTTTGTCTGATTAATTCTTTGCCAGTTCCTCACAGGACTTGCTCTCCTAAAAATATTGATAATCTGGGGCTTGGATTTGTGTAGAGTGAGAAAGGAAAAGGGTGTGATGGTTTTTTTATTTATTTCTGCTGTTTTGGTGGCATTTTCTGTGGCTTTATTGAAGTGCTCATTAGCACAGCCTCGCCTGCCTTGTCATCTACCGAGATAAATAAAACAAACATTTGCATATGCAATGAAAATGCAAATGAGGCACCTCCTAGCAAATGTTCCTCATAGCAAAGCCAGAGTCTGGCTGGTGCTTGCTTGAGTGTTTGATGCAAAGATTCAGTCAGAGGTACATCAGAAAAGGTGTTTGGGGTGTAAGGAATTCATCGAGAGAGCACTAAAATGGTACCAATTTCCCAATTCTCACAGCACAAATGGCAATATCACCCTAAACTCACTGTACATGGAGTCCTCTGCATCCACCACTTCCCTTCCTCTTTCCTCTTTCCTCTTTCCTCTTTCCTCTTCCCTCTTTCCTCTTTCCTCTTTCCTCTTTCCTCCCCCTCTGTGTTTTGGTTTCTGATCTGCTTCCAAACCCCTCGAATTCTCCAGCTGGGAAAGCACAAAATCGAATTTGGGTTTTAATACCTGATTCTCACCTTTTGTGTATATTTTATTTTGCCATTTTCATTTTTAGCTGCAGTGTAATTTTTTCCCTCCTCCCTCGAGAAATTTTGCTTGGAAACAGACCTGAAACTTCACAGGTTTTATTCCCTTTCCCTCCACTGTCCTAATCCTTATAATACTTAATTTTGAATTCTTTGTGGTTATTGAACTTCTTCTCTCTTCATCTTTGAACTGTCTCAGTGGCTGAGGAATGGATTGAAATACTGATACTGAATCACAGTAAGGGAGGTAGGAAAAGTGCTGTCACCCCAAAAATCACCTAAAAAAATCTCTGTATGGTCCAAAAACTGAGCAGATTTTTTTGTGGTGAACACAGGAGAGAAGGAAAGCTGAGTGGAACAAGCACAAGCAGACTCCTCATTTTACAGCCCCTTTTTTACCTTTTTTCTTCCTTTTGCTCATTTCCTTTTCTCTATATGGGACCTCAGACCAGAAAGATTGTTACAGTTTGAGGTGTTAATTCTTCAGTTTATGCAGCCCATTCGTACAATTCCACTTGATTTAATAGTTAATGGCCATCTCAATTAATTGAGCAGGAATATTCAGGTTTATCAAGCTCATTTACTTTAAAGAGTGGAGCCCTTTGCTGAAGCAGTGCTCAGGGATCTGCCTTCCTTGCAGGGCCCTCCCAGCACTTCCCAATTCCCAGAATTTCCCATTTGCCCTCCCGTTCCTCTCACTTTTCCAGGGTTTTCCCTGCCTCAGCCAGGTGAATCCTGCCTGCTGGTGTTTGCAATTTGTATTTAACAAGGTTGTGAAATGCGTACCCATCACTCAGAGCTGTGCTCCCATCCTTCCCTTCCTAATCAACGGCTAAAGCAATTGGCAGCAAAAGTCAAATAGGAAATTAGGGCAGTAGAAAAGGTAGAATTGGCCCAGAATGCCACTCTCAGAGTCTATAAGAGACTGATTTCATTACCTGTTATTTCCCCAGGTCTGAGCTTCTCTCAGTTGCTGGTGATTGATGCAGCAAATTTTATTTCCCCATTTAACAGGTTTTAATCTGGGGAATGTTTCTGTATCACAATGATCCTGGAGATGCTCCTTACAAGGTTTACCTGGCAATAAACTTGTGGGGACTTCTCCCAGGCTGGCCCTGAGCCTGTCAAGTTTAGCAGCAGATTTTTGGGAAGGGCTGGGCCCTGGTGACACATTCACAGTGCAGTAATTTCACTTTGTCCATAACCTTGAAGAATCCAGAATTACTCCCACGCTGGAATGCACGAGTTTTGTTTCCTACATTAGGCCCATAGAGCTCCAAGGGGGAATAATTAAACACATAATTAATGTTTAGGAGCCCAGGGAAAATCCCACAATGAGACAAAACACAGCTCCATTCATACACAGCTCCAACCTGACAAAATTGCTCTTAATACATCAAAATCTGTGCAACAAAGTGTGGCAATGCTTGAGCCAATCTATAAATGTACCACAAATCCCATTAAAGCCCCAACCCAACAACACCCACCCCATTTCCACTCCTGACAGGAGATCTTGACTGTGCTGCAACCACCTCTCAACAGAACCCTTCAGCACTGCAGATGAAAACAAAATTAAGAAATGTTTGGACCAGCTCCAAGGTTTGTGGTTTTTTTTTTTTTTTTTTTTTTTTTTTTTGTGTTTTTTTTTTTTCTTTTTGTTTTCTTTTTAAATTACTTGAGCCTGGAGATTTGCACAGACAAACACAGAGCTGAGGGATCTTCACACACATCCATGGCACCCAGACCTTGGAAAATGCAGGCAAGGTCCCACATTTCCAGCAGTGGCTGCTGTTACATAGCTGAAAAATATAATAGATTTCCATCTGTCATTGTAAAATGATGATTTTAACCCCCCAAATTTATAATGCTATTATCTGACCTATCCTTAGCAGCCCATACACCAAGCAGAACGCTGCAAATATTCACCTTTGAAAGCTGCACTGCTCATTTTGGGAGATAAAAGTAAGAACCTGCCTTTGTTTTCTATGGCAACATAACCCAGCGTGGGGGAAATGGTGTTTTAAATCAGAAATCCTACAGTTCTCATTGTTAATACAAGCTTAAAACTTGATTTAGGTAACGCCTGCCTGCCTTGCTGCAGCAGGTTGGCTCTAAGGTACAAAGGGTTTGCAGCTGTAACCAACAACAATTATAAAGTGTATTTGATGTTGGAAAACTCAGCCCTCACTCTCTGCACTGACTTTTCCAATCTGCCAGGCTGAGCCTGTTGAGCCTGTCAGTGCTTACAGACAGGAGCAGTGATTTATCCTGCGAGCACTCGGGAAATGCTCTTGTTCTGCAGACTCCAGCTCAATCCCCTTCAATTATTCAGTGTTTTATCCTACTGATGGTACAGGCAGCACCCCTGTGAGGAGGAGCTGGGGGAGGCTCAGGTCTGTTTGGCAGGTTTTGGCTTTTCTATTCTTCAGGTTCTGTGCTGCTTTAGTGTGTGGGTCTGGGTTCACATTCAGTGTTGCTGAGCTCTGTGCACAGAGCAGGGAGACAAAACAATTCCTGCTCCAGCTGGGCACCAAGGACAAATGACCCAAATCTCAGCCCAGGAGCACAAACCCCGTGGGCTGGAGAGAGAAAAACAAGCAGGGTGGGACTGCAGGGGCTAAAGCTGGAATGGGACAATGAACTGCAAGGTGCAAATGGAGCAGAACTGATCCCAGGGAGAGAGCCCGTGCCCGGCCGTGCATTTTGGGGCCATTTTGGTTCATCTTGGGTGCAGCCCTGGCTGGGCTCTGGTGCTGCCCAAGGTGGATCCATGGAGGAGATGCTTGGAATGAATCCCTGCTTTATTCTGTAGCTCCATCCAGTCTCTGCTCCAGCTCAGCCTCTCAAGGCATCACAGGCACCACACACTGAATTCACTCCTTGGGCAGCTTTTTTTTTAAATTCACATTTTAAAGGGACCACCCTGACCATCCCCTTAACTGGTGGATGCTTCATTTACAAAAATGGCTGAAAACCAGTTTAGAGCCATTCCTGTGCCTAAAAAACTTTCATTTGGCCGTAAATCAGTGCAATGTCTGTTCAGGTCAGTGTGAGAAACTCCCCAAAGAGACGAGGCAGGAGTTCACTCCCTGTGGCCCTCCCTGCTCCCCAAAATTTCTGTGAGTGCACAGAATGGGATCACCCTGAGATTAATGCAAACAGACCTTTAATAGAGCAAAAATCCACAGCAAAGCCCTTGCAGCATTTGCTGTAAGAAATGAGGCTCTGAATGAGCCTAATTCCTCCTGGGAATTCATTGCCCTGTAACCCTTCATCACAGCAAACACCCTCAGCATTATTACTGTTTCCCCTTTGATTTTATGGGTGACAGGACCCTGGAAATGGTGGAATAGACTTTCCCTCTCCTTTGCTTACCAGCAGCCACTGATGGTATCAGTGCTGTCTGCGCAGGGAATAAATATGGTTGTGCTGAGCAGTGAATTGCAGCAGGAATCCATGGATTATTGCCAGAGTGGCTGTGGGCAGGGCTCCCATCACCTCCTTCCCCCTGCCCAGATTTACTGCCCTTGCTGGCACTTCATTGTGTGCAGCCCTTCTGCTGGAACTGAGCAGGGCTTCCCTCCCTCTGCTGCTGCCAGGGGAATCCCAGGGCTGGCAGAGTGGGCAGGTGAGGCACAGCAGGGATCTCTGCCTGGGGACTGCCAGCATCCTTCCTCTCAAACCACACTGCCCACACCATCAAATGTAATGAAATCTCTGCCTGGGATTGCCAGCATCCTTCCTCTCAAACCACACTGCCCACACCATCAAATGTAATCTCTGCCAGGGATTGCCAGCATCCTTCCTCTCAAACCACACTGCCCACACCATCAAAGGTAATGTAATCTCTGCCTGGCACTGCCAGCATCCTTCCTCTCAAACCACACTGCCCACACCATCAAAGGTAATCTCTGCCAGGGACTGCCAGCATCCTTCCTCTCAAACCACACTGCCCACACCATCAAATGTAATCTCTGCCAGGGACTGCCAGCATCCTTCCTCTCAAACCACACTGCCCACACCATCAAAGGTAAGGTAATCTCTGTTTGGGGACTGCCAGCATTCCTTCCTCTCAAACCACACTGCCCACACCATCAAAGGTAATGTAATCTCTGCCAGGGACTGCCAGCATCCTTCCTCTCAAACCACACTGCCCACACCATCCAAGGTAATGTAATCTCTGCCTGGCACTGCCAGTATCCTTCCTCTCAAACCACACTGCCCATACCATCAAATGTAATGAAATCTCTGCCTGGGACTGCCAGCATCCTTCCTCTCAAACCACACTGCCCACACCATCAAAGGTAATGAAATCTCTGCCTGGGGATTGCCAGCATCCTTCCTCTCAAACCACACTGCCCACACCATCAAATGTAATTTCTGCCTGGCACTGCCAGCATCCTTCCTCTCAAACCACACTGCCCACACCATCAAACGATCACTTAAGGAGGAAAAAAATTAGTCCCGCATTTCACTCCAGCTTTTCTGAGGAGAATTCGCAAAGAGTTAAAATAGAAGGAAATAATTTCCGAGTTAAAAATCTTTCCAATGCATTATTCTGTCAGCTGTTATAGCTCTGATATATCTGATTAAAGAAACAAAAAACAAACCCAAGCAACACATTAAAGCGTGGTGTAAATTGGTTTTATGGGATAAATACAGAATGGACAGGGCTATGGAATGAAAATAAATCAAAGTGCTTTGTCATGCACTTGATCTTAGCAAAGAGGAAGATATTTTCAATTTGCAATACGCCCTCTGAATATTGTTTTATATTAAATGACAATATAGAAACATTGTGTAGCTGAGCAGGAGGAGAAAGACAAGACAGAGTGTGTCAAAAAAAGATGATGTAGTCACGAAACCCTGCCCTGCTGAACTCATTGTGAATTCTGCAGGTGCTTGCAGCAAAACCAGCATTATCAGAGCTAATCTTATAAGTGATGGAGAAAAAAATCAACCCTACTAACTTCAGCTGAGCTGAATCACTTTCTAAAGGAAAAGTAATCCAGTTTTGACAGGGCCAAAAAAATGGTGAGAAAAGATTTTGACAAATAATGATAGGAAGTTAGGCAAGAGGAGATGAATGCAGTGCTTTTGTCTAATTGTGTGCCTGGAGTACAAAACCTTTATTTCAGGAATAAAGTGCTATGATAGCTGCCAAATACCAAATCTATCAGTGCACAGCATCCCCCAGAAACTCCCATTTGAAGTCATCCAGGCCTTCTGAAATAACTGTCAGGTCAAATGAATTATTAGCCCTAAGACAAGATATTTCTTTGCTTTTATTACTCAACAGAACTATTTCATCTGATTAAAAGTTCTGTTTGCATCATGTGGCTGCTTTATCCCTGCCACTCTGAATTATTAATTTCAAATCTTTCCTTTTGGTCACTGGGACATTTTTTTTTGTCACAGAATTTTCACCTGGAGTGATTTCCAGCTGCATCCTGAGCTCAAACAGTTTAGGTGAAATGAGAGCAAGATTAAATATTAGCTCTGCTTTAATTCCAAGCTTTACATTTGTGCTGCTAACACTGACTGAGCTGGCTCCTTCTTGTCACAGCAGTCTCTTCTCCAGGCCAGTAATTCATTAGCAGGATAATGAATGAGTAATTTATTGACTTGCAGGACAAAAGAGACTCAGAATCATTAGGGAATGACCAGGGCAGTGGTTTTGCTGGAGATGTGGTGCAGGGGTTTGATTATTTGGAATTTCTACCCAAGAAGCAACACACAAACAGCACGTGCAGGGCTGGAGTCAAATGGCCAGAATCAGTGAATAGGAATCACCAAATGAGTCCAGGTTTGATCAATGATACATCCATGGTTGATCACTTGGATAGATTTGTACCCCAAGTCTTTCCAGAGGTACAGCTCAAAGCTAAAATGATGATTTCTGCTCAGTCCTGGAGGAAAACACCACGTCCCAAGCAACTCCTGAAGTGGGTGGGTGTTTGTTCACCTGTGCCCATTCAAACAGCAACAATCTGAATTTTACCCCCAGAGACAGAGGGGACTCAGTGGGAAATTGGCATTTATTTAATATATCCCTTGCACATGTGTCCAGTTGTGATTTTCCCTGGAAAACTGTGCACAGGTGACCCTGAACATCAATGACAGATTGAGCCCTTCCAACTCTGCCTTCTCTGCTTCCCTGGCAGCTCCCTGGCAGTTCCCTTCTTGCTTTCTGTTTGTTTTTAATGCAAACTTTGCTTCCCCCCGTTTCAGCCATTCAACAACACCATTTTCAATAATTCCCTGAATAATATCTGATGTCTTCAAACTTTTATAGCACTTCAGGTTTGCAAGCTGGAAGGGTTTTTACAGCTTCTGAGGCTGCCACAAATCAGAGAATTCATTATACAACGAAGTACACTCTCAAATGGAGCCTGTTCTTAAAAACAAGCCTATTTTCCCCTGCACTTGTGTAAAATAATTGGAGGTTTAAAGCCAAATGGACTCCCTCACCCAGGAAATAAGAACTAGCTGTGTGAAAATAGTTTTGCAGGCAGACACAGAACTCCAGTGCAGAGGGAGTGCAGCAAATTCACATTCCAGCACAGAGAGGGTTCCCTCCTCTCTGTTTCACCAAAGTGACCCGGCCAAAATGAATTTTTAATCACTTGGGGAGTGGCTGCAAAGGCTCAGAGCACTGCAGATCCCATTCAGCTCGCTCCTGGGTGAACTGCTCACCAGAGAAAGAATCTGGGCCTGGGCTTGGTTTGGTTTCCTTTAGCTCGGGGTGAGGGAGATGCGCTCATGCTTTGGAATATCAAAATTAGGGTTTGATCACAAAGAAAAATAAATGGGAATGAAAAATACCCCTGGGCTCGGTGGTGTTGTCTGCTCCCTTTTGGGCTGTGCAGGATCAGGAGCAGTGTGAGCGCATTTGTGGGCAGCACCAGGGCAGGCCCCGGCACTCGCTGCAGGAGGAGGCAGGGGGAGGAGCAGGGGCACGGCAAACTGAAAACATTTCACTGTTTTCCTGTGCTTTGTAACGGAAATGGAAACAAGCTTTGGGTGTCTATAAAGCAATCCCAGGAAATATCACAGAATCAGGGGATGGTTTGGCTGGGAAGGGAGTTCAAATATAACCCAGTGCCTGCCCTGCCATGGCAGGGACACCTCCCGCTGCTCCCAGCCCCATCCAGGCTGGCCTCGGCACTGCCAGGGATCCAGAACAGCCACAGCTGCTCTGGGAATTCCATCCCAGGGCCTCCCCACCCTCACAGGGAAGAATTTTTCCTCACATCCCACCCAGACTTGCTCTGGGTCAGTTTGAAGCCGTTCTGTCCCTGCAGACCCTGTGAGATGGAGCAGCTTTGTGCAGGACACTCTCTGGATTTCTCCTTTCCCTGGACATAAAATGATGGCTTTTGGCAAAAATCCCATCAGCACAATCTCACTGCACTGCTTTGCTGAGTGTCTCCACATTACAGGACATCTACTGCCATTAGGAGAGGGAAAAAACCTCCAGTAATTTGCTTTAAATTAGGGTAAGAGATGAAAACACTTCCTGTTGCTCTTACAAACTGAATCTCCTTCCCTGAGAAACTCTGCTGAAGACAAATTGGGCTTTCTCTCTTTTACTCAACAATCAAATAACAGAATTGTTAAGTAGCACACGATGAAGTAAATAATTTACTTACTGCAGGGCTTCCTAGGCAGGCTCTTTCCTGTCTGGAGCTAAAGGGCTGTCAGCATCCTTCAAAATCTGCTGCTTTTCCCCTGCCAGGAATACATCTGCCTCATCTAAGTGCCTCTGAACGTGCAGCTTTAATTGCTTCTGGGAAATCTGCATGACAAACCTACAGCCCAGAGTCCTTCTTTAAAGAACTTCCTGAACATCTTTCTTGAGGAAAAAAAAAAAAAAACCCAACAAAAAACCAAAACAAAACCTGCAACCCAAACCTGGCTTGATCTCACAGCTGTACGTTTTTTCATCCTGCATCAAAAGAGCAGCAACAACACAAAACCCACATCTGTCTCTGTTTTCTTCCATTCTCACTATCCCACACTTCAGCTGCTATACAAATGAAATGTGTGGGTACAATTTTTAAGCACAAAGGGTCACATTTTGGACACACAGGGTCAAGGAAATGGTGGCAAATCGTGGTCATCTTGCAACCACACCCAGTTTTGCTGCAGCAGCCCTCCCTGGCACCGTGGCACCAGGAGCACAAAGGGATGGCACCAACCCCAAATCTGTGGGGTCAGAGGGCACCAGGGTCATAAGGGATGGCACCAACCCCAAATCTGTGGGGTCAGAGGGCACCAGGAGCACAAAGGGATGGCACCAACCCCAGTCTGTGGGGTCAGAGGGCACCAGGATCATAAGGGATGGCACCAGGAGCACAAAGGGATGGCACCAACCCCAATCTGTGGGGTCAGAGGACACCAGGAGCACTAGAGATGGCACCAGGATCACCAATGATGGCACCAACCCCAATCTGTGGGGTCAGATGGCACCAGGGTCACAAGGGATGGACCAGGGTCACAAGGGATGGCACCAACCCAAATCTGTGGGGTCAGAGGGCATCAGGATCATAAGGGATGGCACCAGGAGCACCAATGATGGCCAGGATCACCAACCCCACTCTGTGGGTCAGATGGCATCAGGGTGACAAGGGATGGCACCACGAGCACAAAGGATGGCACCAACCCCAAATCTGTGGGTCAGAGGGCACCAGGAGCACAAGGGATGGCACCAACCCCAAATCTGGGGGTCAGGAGGGGCACCAGGAGCACAAGGGATGGCACCAGGGTCACAGGGGATGGCACCAACCCCAATCTGTGGGTCATGGGACACCAGGGTCACAAAGGATGGCACCAGGATCTGTAAACTGAATTTCAACCCTTGACCACAGCAAAGCAAACACTGAATATTTCCAGCACCTGTGGTGGGCTCAAAACCCCCCAGCACAGACAGGCACAGTCCTGAAGGACGTCCCACACCTGGAAGGTGCAAACTGAGCACGATTTAAATGAAATAAAAATCCCTACAGTAGTGACAATACCTGGGGATTTAAATGCAGGTAAATATCTGAAAATTCTCTCTGGAATTCAGGTTTTTTAAACTTGTTTCATGATGTTTTACCAACTTTTATCCTCACTAGTTAATAATTAAAACCCACTCCTGCAAGTGTTTTGCACAAGTTCCCATCTGAGAGCTATTTTATTGTTTTCAGCATCACCCTCTACTGTACACAATTTAAATAACCCTTTCTATATGTTGAATTGAGGAACATTTTCCTGCTTGGATAGGGAATTTTTTTTTTTTTCAAAGCAACATCAGCTGTACTGATTGTGCTGAAATATTAAAAAGTATAAATTATTTATACAGAGACAGACAACGCTTTCTTCAGAACACCACATATATAAATTACATACAGTGCTTGATTCAGGATGTTGAGTTGGTGAGAAAACATCCACCTGAACTCACTTTTCATTTTCTTCTTTTAAAAATCAATGGTAGCAACAACAATATTGGAAATTGAGCTCATCACTTTGAAAATAGGGGAGGAAAAAAAAAAAAGTCCCATCAGCTACAAACATTGTCTAGAACAAACCCAAGTGCTTTTTTTGAAGATGAAGATGTGCTCTGAAAAAAAAAGGGAGCAGATTTTTATTGCCGCAATAAAGGCCTTCATCAAATCATTTCTGAGATATTGTTCCAGCATTGGAGTTGTGAGCATTCCCTGCAGGACAGCTGCAGAGCAAAATGCCACCCGAAACCTCCCAGCTCCTTATGGCTCTTAGTGAAGTTTTTATTTAATTATGTTGCAGTAAACCAAGCACTGCTTTAACAGCAAAATTGCTTAATAATAATAATAATAATAATAAAAAAATCCTTCCAAAGCTTTCTAGCAGCATGGTTTGTTTTACTAAAATAATATTCTAAAAACCCTTCCAAAGCTTTCTAGCAGCATGGTTTGTTTTACTAAAATAATACTCTCACTTGTATTATTTCAGGTCTATTCAGGTTTTTCTGCTGAGATTTGTTGAGCTCTGGATCAAAGCTACAGTTGCATTTTATTTTGCACTGGGCAGTTTCATTTATCCCTTATAAACCTGCAGCAGGGAGATAAATATCCCTCACCTTAAGTGCTCATTTATTGCTCTTGATCTGTCACACTTGATTAAAACACAGAGTTTTCCTCCCAGCCTGAAATCAGCTTTTCATTTCAAGTGTCTCCCAGCCAGGGCTGAAAAATATCAGCCTTTGTTTCCATTTTTACCACACTCCCTCCAAAGGTTCCTTTGGGCTGGTTGGGAGTTATCCTGACCCATAATTCAGATTTTTGCCTGCTCTTTGGGGATGTGGAATGGGACATTGTCCATGCAGGAGCTGCCACAGCCTGGGGCAGGAAAATCCTGGCGGAGACAGGCAGGGAGTTGGGGATGCAGGGACACAGGAGGGACACAGGGAATGGCTTGAGCTGCCAGAGGGGAGGCTGGGATGGGATTTGGGGAAGGAATTCCTCCCTGGGAGGTTGGGCAGGAATTCCCAGAGCAGCTGGGGCTGCCCCTGGATCCCTGGCAGTGCCAAGGCCAGGCTGGAGCAGCCTGGGGTGGTTTAAGGTGTCCCTGCCATGGCAGGATGGGATTCCTGAGCCCTGAATTCCCTTCCGAGGCATTCCCTGATCCCAGGACACACAGGAAAAGGAAAATTTAAAATCTTTACATTCAGCTGCTCCTCCCAGAGATTGCTGGGGGGGATCCAAACAGGGCTCAGAATTCCAGAAACCAGGGAAGGTCCTGATCTCCAAAGCAGTTGAGAAAACCAAGCAAACCGTGTCCAGCAGCACTTGGCAGCAGTCAGACACGGCCAGAGGGGGCAGGTGTTGTTAATAATCCTCCAAAAAGAGGTTTTTACCCCAGCTCCACCATGACTTTGCCCCTGCAGAATTTGGGAAATCCTCAGTGCCACCCATCAGATGCCAAACCTGCAGGGCTCCCTTGCCAGGACCTCAAACTCCGGCTGGCATTCCCTGCTCTCCATCTAAATCAGCATTTTCCTGGATTATTGTCAGTGCTGGCACAAACCAGGATTCTCCTGGATCATTGTCAGTGCTGGCATTCCCTGCTCTCCATCCAGGAATTCTCCTGGGATATTGTCAGTGCTGGCATTCCCTGCCCTCCATCCAAACCAGGATTCTCCTGGGTTATTGTCAGTGCTGGCATTCCCTGCCCTCCATCCAAACCAGGATTCTCCTGGGTCATTGTCAGTGCTGGCATTCCCTGCTCTCCATCCAAACCAGGATTCTCCTGGATCATTGTCAGTGCTGGCATTCCCTGCTCTCCATCCAGGAATTCTCCTGGGTTATTGTCAGTGCTGGCATTCCCTGCCCTCCATCCAAACCAGGATTCTCCTGGATCATTGTCAGTGCTGGCATTCCCTGCTCTCCATCCAGGAATTCTCCTGGATCATTGTCAGTGCTGGCATTCCCTGCTCTCCATTTAAACCAGGAATTCTCCTGGGTTATTGTCAGTGCTGGCATTCCCTGCTCTCCATCCAGGAATTCTCCTGGGTTATTGTCAGTGCTGCAGGCAGTGCTTTGTGCTGGGGAATAACAGCTTCCAAACAACTTTATCTTAACAGCTCTCTGTGAATTTTTGTAGTTCTGAAGACAATTTTGATAAAGGAGCTGGCGACTGGATTGAATTTTCAGAGCAATCAGGCTCCCAAATGGAAGAAAATACAAATAATGAGAGATAGAAATAAACTCAGCTTGGTTTTCCTTTGCTGCCTTGCTCATCTCCTGCCTTCTGTTCTGTCTCTGTCCCTGTTTATTGTTTTCAGAGCTGTTTTAGAGAACAAAAGGATTTTCAGGAACGTGCCCTCTGCGCCACCATCTCAACAATTTCAGCTTCTCATCTCTGCTGTAATTGGTGCTGAAACTTCTTTGAAATTCTCTGAATAAAGGCAGCTCCAAACAACTCATGGCAGTGTCTTAAAGCAGTAAAAATGCTTAAAAACCCCAGATAAACCCCATCATTTGGCACTGCAGCCAGAGAGGGCTCAGCCCCCATTGCAGGGGGAGCTGCATTTGTCACTGTGAGCCTGCAGGAGGGGATTATCCAGAGCTCATGGTCTCCCTCTCCAACTCTGCAGGGATTTATGGAGATGTGCTCTGACAAGGAGCAAATCCCAGCCTCTGGTGGGAAATATCCTCTAGAGCCAGGGGTAGCTCCTGGTTCTTTTATTAGCACTGCACCTGTGAAATGATTGTCTCTGATAAACTGTGTTTAAATGCACCTTCTCATAATAAATTAAGAAAATACATAATTTCTCTTTTTAATTTTTTTCCCTGTGATTTTCCTTTCAATTTTAGGAAATTAAAAGGGAAGAGAAAACAAAGACACTGTTGCTAAATGGCCAAATATTTGTTTTAATACCATTTCTTTGCAGAATGGGAGTCCTCTGTTCTGCTCGTGCACGGAAATAATTTAACAACATCATAAACATTGAGAAAAGCATTAATATTTGATTAGGAAGTGATGTTGTTATACTAATGTCATTTATTTTAAAAAATATTGGCTTTAAAAGAGTAAAAAGAGTATAGATTAAACATCCAGAGGATGAAGTGTAAGCAGTGGTTGAAATGCTTGCAGAGAGGAGATGTTTATTGGCCCTTAAATTAAGGAAATCCTGGATTTTAGCAGCTCTCAGGGAAAGCTTTACAATGAACTGGTAATGGTTCAGGTTTTGGGTGTAAAAGGAATGGTTTGGATGTGAAGGAACAGAAAATGAATGGGAAACCACGAAGGGTGGGTTTAATTCACTTGGCAGCAAAGAATTCACTTTTATTTCATGTTTTAGCAGAGCTTTCATGTGTCCTTTCTTTAGCCCCTTCACAATTCCTTAACCCTGTGGTGAGTCCCAGGGGTCCAGCCCAAGGTGGGCTTGGGCTGTGCCATTTTTCCAGGATTTCAGCAGGATGCCCTGCAGGAACACCTGCACATCTGATTTGAGGGTCTTGGGCCCCCTGGTTTGGAGTTCACCTCTTGTGGGCTTTACATTTCTATTCTTTGTGGAGTTTCAGCCCTTGTGGCTCTCTGCCAAAAAACCTGGCAGAATAAAGGAATAACAGAAGGTGATGAGCACAAAAAATGGATTTTTTGTTTCCCTCTGGATTGCAAGTCTGGTTGAAATAATCCCCTCCCCAGATAAACTTTTCTCAGGAAAGCTCGGTTTTGATGGATCAGATGTGAGCTGATTTCACAGGGCTGTGAATCCCTTGGGGGGGTTTGCCACAACAAGAATCCCATTTTCTGGCCAGCCACCATCCAGCCTCCAGCTGCTGTGAGCAGCAGGGACAGCTCTGACAAACCCTGGGGTGCTTCCCCCTGGATCCCTCCCTGTGGGATCTCAGCACATCGTTCCCGATGCCCAGAGATGCCAGGAGAACCCTTGGGGGTCTCGAAAATCCTGGAATGTTGCCAAGAGTGTTTGGTGGCTTGATTTTGATCCATCCACAGAAGTAACAAGAGTTTGAGGACAAGAGAATCACTTTAGAGTACAAGGTGTAAAAGAGACACATTTATAGGGTGAAATACAGACTTTAAGGTTTTTGGTACAGGGGGGTTATGGAGACAAGATGGAGGGATCAGGGCGTGTTTTGTCCTTCTTCTTTCTTCTTCTTGTCCTCCATCTCCTGTGATGATGTTGGCACTTGGGGATTGGTTTATGGTGAAGGTGCACTTGCTAACATGGGTGAAAAGCATTGGGAAATAAAGGTAAATATTGTGTACGTAGATTTTAGTATAAAAAGACATGACCGCCCCGTGGGTGGTCAGAGAGTGCCTGTGACTGCTTGCAGATCAGACCTCTGTTGGGCAGACAGAAAATTTTGTAGATAAGAAATAATAAACAACCTGAAGACCGAAAAGCTGAAGAGTCCAGACTCGTCCTTTGCATCGCGTGACACCCAAGAACCGCCCTGCCCGTGTCGGGGCACAGACAGACAGACGGACCCGACACCTCCCTGGGCTCTGCTGGCTCCTGCCCCATTCCCTTCCCCTGGAAATGGCAGGAATTGATTGATCCTGGTGACCTTTCCCGACTGCCAGCCCGGAGCAGCTCCAGCTTCCCTGAGCATCCCTGGCCCTGCTGGGGGGGTTTGTGTGGTGCCATGGATGAGCTGGAGCCTGAGAGGGTCCCTGAGGAGCTGCAGTGCCAAGGAAAGGGACAATGCACAGGAAAATGACATCTCCTGGCTCTGAGATGTCTCTCAGGCCCTTTTGAAGTGAGCATTCATGGCTCTGAAATGCCTTGCTCATAAATGTGTTTCAGAAACCTCCTGGATTTGCAGTTATTACAGAAATACTCGTAGGAATTAGAATATGAAAGCAGATAAAAGACTCTATTTCTACACTTCCCTACTTTCAGCTACATAGATTATGCTATTAAAATCTGACAAGTTGGCAATCAAAATAAAACACTGGCTTTGTTCAAAAGCAATAAAGATTCAGACTCTGCAACTGTGTTAAGCAGCTCCAAGAGAAAAAGGAATAGTCTGACTATTTGGTTCTTGCTATTATAGTTTCTCTGGTCTCTCCAGGCACAAAAGATAGTGAGAATACTCTGATTTTTGCTTTTTCTGACAGATACAGTGAATCCAACCCAACGTGTGGGTTTAAATGAACCCATTTCATTCTGTTACCCGTGATAAAACAGATCTGTCCGGACAGATCTGCTCAAGCTCATGAAAGCAGAATTTTCAGTGAGTTGATCTACTTAACAGAAAGAGCCTCATAAAAGTCAGAAGAACTCTTTAAAAGGAGCTGGGAGGGAGCAGGAGGAGCTCCTTGAGCAGCTGGAGGCAGCAGGAGCACTCGTGAGCTGCTTGGCAATGCAGTGCCCCATGCTCACCCTGAATTCCCACTGTGCATGTTCAACACTGATCTGGATTTGCCAGCCAGCCCTGCTGCTTATTTATTCTCATTTCTGCTCAGCCCCTGGCTGATATTTACAGATACCCATGCAGCTGGTAGCTGTAACTGCTGTAAATACATGAATATTTTAAGGCTGGAGGAGATAGGCAGCTTTGTCTCCTCTCCTGTGCAGTGTCTGTTTTACCACCTGCACACAGTCTGAGCTGGATTTGCAGAAAAGTGCTGAGAAAACCCATCCTGGTGCAGGTGGCAGAGCCAGGGGTGCTTTGGGCTGGTTTGGGTTGGAAGGGACCTTAAAGCTCATCTCCCTGCACCCCCAGGGACCTTCCAGTGTCCCAGGGGGCTCCAGCCTGGCCTTGGGCACTCCAGGGGTCCAGGGGCAGCCACAGCTGCTCTGGGCACCTGTGCCCCCCCTCACAGCCAGGGATTCCTCCCCAATATCCCCAGATCCCAATATTTCATCCAACCCTGCCCCTCCATCTGCAGCTGGCCCTGCTGGCTCCTCGTGCTGCAGCTCCTGTCAGGAGCAAACAGAATTTCCTTCCCCAAATCCGGTGCTGTTCTGCTCCCCACGCTTCATTACCTACCCCCACTATCAGTTTGGCAGTGCCTCCTTTCAGTTTTAAAGGTCTTTTTTTCCATGTGGGGAGATTCCAGCAAAGAATTCCCCACCCTGTCAGCTGTCAGAGGGAAGTGATTGATGCCCTGAACATCCTGAGAACTCCCAACCAAGCTGTTCTTGACCCAGCAGCTCCTTCTCCACATGCAGGTGCTTTATTTTACTTTAATTTCCTTATATCAAACAAATCCATAAGAGCTGTTTTGATTTAAGAAACATTTCAGCTAGCACCGAATACAGAAAATTTATTGCAATCAGAGGAGGTTTGTTTGCTTAATGAAATTTTAAAAAGAAAGTGTATGTGAGTTATGGATTTGAATTTTGGTTCCTATGAGCAAGGTAAATGTTTTGGGACCCATTTTTTACTGTTGCCATCACACACAGGAGGCATCAGAGGAAAAATTCTTTAGTTTAAAAGAGTGAAATTCCCCAGAAGGGATGCCAGCCTCTGGAATAAATTCCTGACAATTTTCTAACGAGGAGCCAAGGAAGCCAGGCACAAAAATACCTTTGGAAGACTTGAATAAAGTTGCTGACAGGAGTTACCAGTTTTTAAAGATTAAATGAATCCCCTGGTTAGAAGAAACATCTCCCTCACCCCAAACCAGTATCATTTTTGGTGATACATTGATTTTTTGTCAAGTTGCCCCCATCTTATCCATTATTAGCAGACTGGGAATGCTGTTGCAGAGGGGAGAGAATGGGAGATGTTGAATCCTTCACCTTTCAGAAACTTTTCAGGACTTCACCTTTCAGAAGCTGCAATGTCAGACCTGTGGCAGAGCAGTGCTGTAAATACATGGAAATGGTGCATAGAGAGAGAATTTAAAGCCTGCTGAAATTAAAAAGAAACCCCAAAAAACCACATCTCATCCATTTTAACTGTGGATCGGGCAAAGCAAATCTCCTGCTGACTCAAAGAACTGACCTAAGACTTCTCTAAGTTCAATTCTTCTTCTCCTGATTAAAGAGCCCAACCTTGGAAAATCCATCCTGTAAAGGAAAACCACCTCAGGTGACCAGACTGGATTTATTGGAGATTGCCTGGCAGGCAGGGGTAAATCCACTGCTCAGCTGCTCTGGTTTCCTGTGATTCATGTCAAGGGGAGCCCAGCCTCAGGGGTGCTTTGCAGGGAGGCTCTGCCACAGAAAATCCAGCGGCTCCTGCTCTGAGAGCTGATGCTCCTTGGCTCAGACACATTTCATGGAAAATCCTTTCCTTAGGATTTTCCTCCTGAGAAGCTGAGAGGCCTCAGGAACAAAATGTGAACATTGATTATCTGCTGCTGTGGAATGCAACAGGTGCATCTGGGATTGGCCTCATGTGGTTGTTTCTAATTAATGGCCAATCACAGCCCAGCTGGCTCAGACTCTGCTCAGTCACAAGATTTTATTATCATTCCTTTCTATTCCTTGCTGGCCTTCTGATGAAATCCTTTCTTCTCTTCTTTTAGTAGAGTTTTAATATAATATCTATCATAAAATAATAAATCAGCCTTCTGAAACATGGAGTCAACATTCTCATCTCTTCCCTCATCCTGGGACCCTGTGAACACCACCCCAGCTCCTCTCCAGACTGGCTGGGCTCTGAATCTGATTTCAGATCTTTGTTCAACAGCTCCTTCCCTTTGCAGAGCCCCTCTCACAGGGCTCCAGCCTGGCTTGCTCCTCCATTCCGTGCTTGTTTTACCAGGTCAGAATTCCCCTCAGGTTATTGGCTTTAAATGCATTGGGTCAATACCAAATAATCTCTATTCTGTTGCACAGCAGCAAAATTTCATCCTAAATCAGTCCAAATCTCCTCAAAGTGCCTCTTTGATCAGCAGGTGGAAGAGAGAAGAAAATGACTGCAAACATCTTGGTAAAGATTGCACAGCTAATAAAAAACTCTAAATAAAACCTCTTGTACCGTTTATTTGTGTGTAATTGGGAGCTGTCAATTCTTAAAAATACAGATAATGAATAGAAACACAGCAGAATTCTCCTTAACCACAGCATTGCAGGATGCCAGATGGAGACTTGTGGATTTTGATAACAGCCTGATTTTCTGAGGTTCTTTAGGAATTAGCCTTTTAATAAAAAATTAGCTTTTTAATAAACTGTTAGCACAGAACCAGCCATAGGAATTTCACTCATTTTGAGTGACATGTTTGAAAGGAATTGTTTCCCAACAATCTCCTCTAGGTCACTGCAAGCTGTTGGCACCCCACAGAAATATTTCCTGCAGTGAAAAGGGTCATTGGTGATCAGGGGTGTCTATGGATGGTCTATAGGGAAAATGGGAATTTCCATTTCACCTCCAGGGGCTTGGCTGATTTTTCACTTCAAAAATCAACCAGCAATTGCATTAAAAGCTTTCAGCTCTTCCTCCCTCTCTTTCCAAACGATCAGGAAGGAATTTACCCGTGTGTTTAGCAGGAATCCATGAACACAATGCCATCACCTCAAAGAGAAGTGCCAGAGGCACTGGCAAAGCCTGGTGAATAAAAAAATACCCTTGAATAAACATCCCTGTCCTTGTACGAGGCCCTTGCAGCTCAGCAGAGGCACAATCCCTGCTCTGCTTGGCCCTGGGGACACCTGAGGGGACAGGAGCTGCCTCTCCTTGCAGGGCTCCACTTCACAGCACAACAGCATTTCCAGAAAACAGCAACAATCCTTTCTTTTTCATTTATCCTTTTCCTTTATCATTTTTCCTTTCCTTTTATTTTTTTTTTTTGAGCACTTGAGTAGCTTCTCCTGGCACGGAGCCAGAGCAGCCCTTGTGGAGGTGAATTCAGGGTTTTTGAGTGGTTCCATCACACTCAGCACTCCCATCTCACACTCCCCCTGTCGCAGACATCTCTTATGGAAAATCCTTTCCTTGGGATTTTTTCCTCCTGAGAAGCTGAGAGGCCTCAGGAACAAAATGTGAACAATGGTTATCTGCTGCTGTGGAATGCAACAGGTGCATCTGGGATTGGCCTCATGTGGTTGTTTCTAATTAATGGCCAATCACAGCCCAGCTGGCTCGGACAGAGAGCTGAGCCACAAACCTTTGTTATCATCCTTTGCTATTCTATTCTTAGCCATCCTTCTGATGAAACCTTTTCTTCTATTCTTTTAGTAGAGTTTTAATGTAATATATATAATAAAATAATAAACCAAGCCTTCTGAAAGATGGAGTCAGATCCTCGTCTCTTCCCTCACCCCTGTGAGCACGGTCACAGCCCCAGAGCCCAGAGTGGAGCAGGGACAGGCAGAGGAGGGACAGGCCACCCTGGCATTTCACTGGGTGGCTTTCACAAACACCCACAGAGAGGGAAAAAACACGTTCAGAAACCTCTGGGAAAGATTCAGAGAGCATTAGGGAGGAAACGTAAGGGGAAAGCTCTGGATGCAGGATAAATCCCAGAAGTTTTGGCCTTGTTCTGAAACGTGGACCAGCATGAAGGGAGCTAAGCAGAGAAATCCATTTCAGGAACTCCCAGGAAGTTTCTGTGCTGTAAAGCCCATCAGTCAGGCAGGGTTATCACTCAGCTGATGGCAAATCCATTTCCCTGCAATGTCTTCCCACCTCACTGAGCTCCAGAGCTGCTGCTCCTGCCCTCCCTTGGCTTCCCCAGCAAATGAAAAGGAGCAAACCTCGTCATTGCTTTCTGATCCCACCTCCCCAGAGCTCATTTCCCATTCTGGTTTCAAATCCAGCTGTTGGGGTCTGTAGTGCTGCACCCACACTGCAAAACCCGGGGGGGCAAAGTGAAGTTCTTTGTACAAACAATGCTGCTATTGTCCTCATTTCAATGATCACCTTGATCTCCAGAACAGGGGAATATCAGCATTTCTGCAAGTGGGGGCCCAGCAAATCAGGTTAGGAGCTGGGAACCTGAGCAGGGATGAGCTGCCTGCACACAAGGAGTGTGTGACAAGAGCATGGACACACGTTGTTCTCCTTCTCCCACCCCTTTATTGTGCTTGAGAACGCCAATGCAACAGGAATTCCAATGGAAAATGAATTTCTTTGCTGCAAAGGCTCCAGACTCAGACATCATTTCCATGCAGGCACTGAAAAAGACAAATCCCTGTGAAAAAGGCAGCACAGAGTCTATAATTAGCTGTGGCATTTTTTTTTTCTGTGAGAGGAAAAAAGACCAAAGTGAAATTGCATTGGCATTTTAATGCTGGTGTTTCCTAACTCTTGCAAAATTATTTTTGGCACCCTTCACAGTAAGTATTCAAACAGAAGATGCAATTTCGTAGCGACGCCACAGGTTTAGAAAATAAAAAATGTGGGGGGAAAAAAAACCCAAACACCTCAGCAGAGAGAAATGTCACCCATATAATCCATCATTACCTTTGGATGTGCTTGGAAAGGCTCAGAAACCATTTATTTTAGCATCAGCACCTCAGCAGTGAGCTCTCCTGGGCCAGGAGCTTTGTCAGGACTCAGGAGGAGCTGAAAGGTTCCTGCAGCCTCTGATTAACCTGTGCTGGCCCCTCTGCCCCTCGCAGGACACAGCAGCTGCAAGGAGAACTCACCATGAAGGAATTGGGCAAGGAAAGGCCACTGCTCACAGTAATTAACACAAGAACTGCTGCAGCACTGCCTTGAAAATTGGGCAATTAATGAAAGCCTGGGTGGGAAATTTGTATCGAGGTCATGCCTGGAGTGGCAAATATTTTAACTTTTCTTTTGGTCTTCCATAAACTCAGCATGGATAACGAGTCAGGAAAGGCTCCTCTGGCCACTGACACCTTGTCCTAGGTTTGATTCATTTGCTGCTGAAGTCAGAGGAGATTTTTCACTTGGAGTTCAAAGCTCCAATATTAATTTATGTCTGACTGCTGGTACAATTCATTTCCCCTTTCCCTCCATTGTTTTTGGTGCAGGCAAACAGCAGAACTCCTTAAATATAAGATGCTCTCCATGTTTTCTTTGGTTTGCACTGGAAGAAAAATGTGATAATGTCCTTTGCTCTGTTATTGGACATGAGTTGTATTTTCACAAGGAAACCAATCCTCCAATGAACTGCACACCTTGGACACTCCCAAATGCCTGAGGTTTGGCCTAACACAACAAAACGATGTTTTTAAGAAAGTTTCTTCCTCCCAAGTATTTCACAGGCCC
This sequence comes from Agelaius phoeniceus, assembly GCF_051311805.1. Taxonomy (NCBI): domain Eukaryota; kingdom Metazoa; phylum Chordata; class Aves; order Passeriformes; family Icteridae; genus Agelaius; species Agelaius phoeniceus. The sequence goes on from NC_135281.1 coordinate 14,103,900, forward strand.
CCAGGCCACAGCCCTGCAATATTTTAATCCTGAGACACAACAGAATCCTCAGGGAGGGGTTGATGCCACCAATAACCCCGTGAGACCCGAACTTAATTCAGAATATCGGAAAAGGTCACAACTTCTTTATCAGAAAATTAAGTTCACCCTGCAGCAAGGAGTTTCTGGTGGTTTTAAAGCTGATATTTCCCTCAATGTGATGTCCCCCTCCTGTTTTGTGTGTGTCTCTCTCTGGCTGCTGCCCCGGGGAGGAGAACAGGGCAGCACACAGCTCCAAGCTTGTCCTTTAGAAGGGATTTCCTGGTGGCTTTCCTTGGCCTGCCACATCCCCAGCTCTAAACAACCCTCTGCAATTTAGTATTTGAATGTGATTTGGATGGAGGAGATGAATTTTATTGTGGGCCCTTTGTCAGAAATTGATGCCTAGAGGGAGAAAACCTGAAAAATGTGGTTGCAGGTTTATTTTTGTGGGCAGAGGTGGGAGAATATTGTTTGTTTATTTTCATTTTTTTTTCCCCAAGGACAACAAATAGGAAACTTGAAGAACCACCAAAATAAATCAGAGATTCAGCTCAGCTGGGTTGATTTGCCCTTTCAGCCCTGTCAGACAGGCAGGGAAGTGCTGGGAAGGGTTTGAATGGAAGCTGTGCTCCCCAATGGCTCAGCTGGAGCATTCCCAGATCCCGCTGCTCCTGAGAGGGGCAGGGGCACCGATGGATAACCTGAAACATGAAAAGGGTGCAAATCACACAGCCCTGGTGTGCAGCTGGCTGCCAGGGGGTGGGGAACGGGCTCCAAAGGAGCAGAGAATTCTCCTGGTGGAGCTGGAGCATCTCCAAATCTCGGCTTAAATGAGGATACAGAATTCCTTAGCGTTGTACCTGTGCCTGTTTGACCATGGGATGCTGGAAAAATCAACCAGGGGTCCCTCACTGGGTGCATTCTGAACCCAAAATGATCAACACCACCTGTTCCAATGGATTCAACTTCCCCTGTTTTGGCTCTCCAGTCACCATTGCCCAAGAATCAAACCCAGACTATCTGCAGGAAGGGCTAATCCAAGGCTGGATGCTTGCTTGTAAATAAATCTTGGTGCTAATCCAATATTGCCACCACTCAGATGCAGCTTGTTACAATATTTGTTATTTAAGAGATTATAGCAGAGATTATAAAAGAGATTATAAAAAAGAAAAAGATCATAAATTTTGCTGTGTTTGATCTAAAAAAACCCCACAAACAAATCCCACTGAGCCTGTTCTGCAAACATGCTGAATTTTGGAGGATGAAAGGCAAGGCAGGAAAAGGTCATGCCTATTAATTTCAATCCTTGTGCAAACCCAGCATATTCCACACTTGCCTTGTAAGATTTGTGGCATTTGGGTAAATAATTTGTATTCCTTTCATGCCATTTACAGCCTCCACGCTCTGCATTGCTAAGTGCATTGCAAGTGGGCTCTTTTGCAATGCTGATGCCCCCCAGTTAATTCAAACATGATATTTCAGGTTTATAATTTACTATTTCCATCACATTAGCTCCACTTAAGTTGGTGAAATCCTATGTAATTTGTCAGGTTTGTTGATAGGATTGGATGTTTTTATGCTTCCCACTATGAATTTGCACCTTGACATGGCAATAATCTGGCAAAATCCTGAGATATTCGAGCAGTTAAAATGGAATTGGGAAGATTTGAGAGTAGCAGGACACCCCCACCCCATTTCCAGAGGGTGAGGGATTCCTGATTTGTGTGCAGGCACAGGGTGGGGAGAGGAGCTCCTCACCCACTGCCAGCCCTCTGCACATGCTGGCTGCACTCACCCCACAATAATAAAACGGGAAAACAGGAGCAAAAAAGGCTCCTTCCATCTTAGGATAAAACCCAGACCCTGCTGAGCTCCTGTGTGAGCGCAGAGAGAAGAGAGAGCCCAGCCAGGCCGGTCTGAAATCAGCACCTCCACCTGGGCAGCAAAAATCCAAGCAGGTTCAGCTGCCAGGGACAGCAGGGACACTGCCAGGGCAGGACAGGACATTTTCCCTCTGTGTTTTGTCACTGCCTGTGGCCAGAAATGCATCCTGGCTGTGAGGGTTTGCAGCCAGAGGGGGGAGTTTGGTGTTGGTGGCAGGGGAAGCTGTGGGGGTGTCTCTCTCTCAGCAGTGCCTGTCCTGCTCCGTGGCATTTCTCAGGCAGCGTTTCCTCTCTCACAGTCTGCACGGGGATGGCACACACTGTGTGAGCCTTCTGCTGGGCCTTGAGAACTCCCATTAAATCCATGTATGTGCCACTCTGGGGACAGGGAGGTGAGGGGAGATCCACGGGGGGACTGCAGAGCAGCAGAGCCCAGCGTTTGTCCCCGGGCTGTGAGCAGTGACAGGGCCATGGGTGGGAATGGGGCCTGGGAGCAGCGACCAGCCCTGAGCGCTCTGGGCCTCACCCTGCACGCAGCAGGGCAGAGGGGAGACACTGGAAACAGCCAGGGAGGGGACTCAGGGATGAGATGGAGAGGGAATTAGGGATGGATGGAGATGAAGAGGTAATTGGGGATGGAGATCAAAAGGTAATTAGGGATGGATGTACAACACTGATCCTTTAAGTGGGCACTGATGAGTTGTGTGGTGTTCATGGCTCTGCTCACAGCAGGTGGGAGATGCTGCTGAGGAAAAGCTGCTGAGGAAAAACTGAGGAGGAAAAACTGATGAGGAAATGCTGCTGAGGAAAAACTGATGAGGAAAAACTGATGAGGAAAAGCTGATGAGGAAAAGCTGATGAGGAAATGCTGATGAAGAGATGCTGATGAAGAAATGGTGATGAGGAAATGCTGCTGAGGAAAAACTGATGGGAAAAGCTGCTGAGGAAATGCTGAGGAAATGCTGATGGAGAGATGCTGCTGAATAAATGCTGCTGATGAGGAGATGCTGCTGAGGAATGTTTTCCTGCTTTGCCTGCATCAGGATTCACTGGAGAGGGCTCTGTCAGGAGATGAAGGTGAAATAAGAGCTCATCCAGCAGCTCCTGGGGCCATCCATCACTGCTGCAGGCAGCAGGCACAGGGGATCCTGTCTGTGCTCAGGGAATGCTCTCGTTAGCACGGGGAGGAGCAGCTGAATGAAGCACTAAAATGAGAATTTGAACACTAATTACACCACTCCCTGACATGACAGTATCAACAGCAATTTGCTGTTCCATCTTCATTCACTAAACACCAAGCCCACGCTCATTAATTAGGGATTTAGTGATCAGCACAAACAGAGCAATTTTACTCTGCTGAGTGTAGGCATTGGTGCCAGTGTCACCTGCTCGTGTGCCTGCAGAATTGGACACCACACACACAGCCTGGCTCAGACTCCAGCCCTGTCAAACATCCCTGCCTGGGAACAGCCTCCCAAGATCAAATCTGGCTTGGCTCTGCTGCAGAGAAATCTATATGCATATGGATTCAGACCTGCTGGGGCATTATCTCATTTCACATTGGATTTTCCAGAAAGCTTTCACTCTGTACAGGTTCCCAGCTCAGGAGAAGGGATTGGAATTGGTAAGGCTGTGAGGGGTTTGGGGCTGCATTAAAAATCTGAAGTGACCATGAATTAAACATTGATGTTTTCACAGCTTTACTGACTGTCCTGTGAGGGACTCTCAGAGATCAATCAGTTTTCAGAGGTGAATTCCCTCCCAAACCCCACAGGCACGGATCAGCCCCATTCCAGGAGCTGCAGCCCCATCAGTTTGTGCCACAGGACCCTGCTCAGGGTATTTACACCTGGGATATTTATTGACCTTGCTCTGGGGCAAATGCATTGGCAGGCAGGGAGGTGCAGCTGAGGAATTCTGCTCTGAGGCCAGACATGGCTGGTTTGGTCGCTGCAATGTGTTTAAATTCACTGTTTAAATTCAAAACCAGGAGATCAAAATGGGACGGAGACTCCACCACCCACCCAGGCAGCTCCTTCCAAACTTTCATTTTGGTGCAGCAGCAAAGATCACAGAGAATTTCTCATCCTGTTCTTCCATCTGGGAAAAAAAAAACCCCTTTTACCTCATCCAAAACCAATGCCAGAATATGCCAGCAAGGACTGACCCCTTTACACAAACTGAAAATATTTAGAATTTCTCTTCAAAGGCAATATTCCTCCTGCTGAGCACACTCTGTCTCCCCATTTCTGAGCTGAATTGAAGGCTGAGTCCTTCACAGAAGTTTTATCCCCCTCCCACCGAAGGAAAACCCAATTTTTGGGAGCAGAAGATCACAGGCAATTACAGCTTCATCATGGGTGCTGCAGCTGGGAGGAGAAATCTTCCCAAACATCCAGGCACGGTGTAAAAGCCTCTGAAACCATTCAATTTCCAGCAAAATAGAGGTGGGAGTTTATAGAGGCTCTGCAAGGCTGGGGAAGGCGATAGGAGAAGGAGCCAGACTTTTATTTGCATTATTTTATTCTTGTGCAAACCCAGCAAAATATGGGATTGACCCTGAGTGAAAGAAGCCTCAGCTGCAAATTCAGTGGAGAGTTTATTTTTGAAAGATGCAGCTTTTACCTGTGGAGAATTTCAGCCCTGTTTAGTGTCAGCTCCTTTATTACTAAATCTCTGCCAGAGATTGAGCAGTCCTTTCAAAAAGAGGCAATTTTAGTGGTGTTTAGACCAAATTTCAACTTCACTTGGCAGAGATGGGAACTTCAGGGCCTTCTCACAAGGCCAAACTCTGATGATTCTTCATGTTTAGGGTGGCTCTGTGTTGTTACATTCGCAAAAATAAACCAAAAATTGAGAAAATAATGATTTTTCCTCAATTGCAATTAAACCTTAGAAGGAAAAATGAAAACATTAAACCTAGAAGGAAAATCCAGGAAATGAACATCAAAATCACCTTTCAGGGGCTAAATTCAGACAAGGTTTGGAGCCTGTATTAAATGCTGGACATGTGAGCATTGATCTTAATTAAACAAATGTGAAACAGGAAGAGATCAAGGGCTCACCATTCCTCAGAGATAAATGAAATAAATACCTTTATACTAAAGAGAAAGTGCACAATCCGTTTTCTCCAGGGATCCCTGCAGCTTGCCCACAAAGGAGCACAGGGATGCTTTGGAAGGAGCTGGCTCTGCTGCTCAGCTGGGGCTGGAACACAAAACAGAGGAGGTGGCAGAGCCTGAGTGACTCCCAAGGCAGGTCCAGACCCACAGGGAAGCAGGAGAATACAGCAGCAAAAAAAGGAGAGCAGAAAAACCCCGAGAGCTGAAATTCTGCTAAAAAAAAGAAGTGAAGGATGGCTACAGAAGGCTCAGATAATGTGGATTTTTGGAATCAGCAAGGAGTGGTGCCAGCAAAAAAGAAAAAAAAAAAGAAACTCAGAGGGATTTCTTTTTTTCCATTCTTTTCCCAGACAATATCTTCTTCTCCAGTTCTTGGTGTCTTTAAATAGTTGTCTTTGAAGTTGGGCAGAGCAGACTTGCCATGAACTGTAGCATAGAAATTTGAGGGACAGTGCCTGGAAATGAAACCTAAGCGGGGTAAAGAAGGAAAAACTTGTATGAAATGAATTATTTTTGATATTCTAAAAAATTATCAATTATAAACACATCTGCCACCAACCTTTCTACCCTTCCTCCCCCTTTTTCCTCAAAATAAAAGTTACTGTTTCATTCACAAATAAATGGAGTTCATGCAGTTTCTGCTAGTTTATGCCTTGAATTCCCACATCTGAAAAATCTGGAAAAATATTCCCACATCAGCTGGAGAAACTCCAGAGAATTCAGTTAAAAACCAACCCAAAAATCAACCACAAAGCTGCCTTGTCCCAGAGAGGACTTGCACGAGGCTCACGAAAGAAGGTTTGGCCATGTATAAAGGATATTAAAAATGCATTTATCTCCAATATTAGCTGTAAATCTGATTAGACCTGTCTGGGTTCTCACCTATTGGCTTTTTGATGGCAGGAATTGAACCCAGAGATCCCTGCAATGTTCCAGGGAATTTGGTCCCAGGGCTGTGCTTCCAACTCCCATTGCAAAAATACCCACCATAACTGAATTCAAATAATGAATTATTAAAAACCACCTTATTAAGAGGGATTTTATCTACCAGCTTGTTCTTTGGAGGGTCTCTGGGGTGGCTGGGAGGGTTTTTCAGTGAGAAAAGCCATTTGTCAGTGCTTTGGAAGAAACCCTGAGGTCCCATCCGAGCTGGCACGGGCTGAAGTGATGGAGAAATCTTAGAGGACCTCAGTGGGTGTTAAACTGGAGGAGAAAACACCTAAAAATACTGCAGGCCAACAAAAGAATCCTCCTTTATTCAGCTGGAAAAGCGGCCTTGAACTGGAACAAATCTCAGCACGGAGCAAGGTGAATCTGCTGGCCAAACGTTCAGGGAACAAAGGAGCAACCGAGCCCATGGAGCCAGGCCATGGCAGCAGAAATAAAGAATAAAACCTGAGGAAGCTGAGCAATGATGGCAACGGAAATAAAGAGTAAAATCTGAGGAACCTGAAGAAATTATGGCAAGAGAAATAAAGAATAAAATCTGAGAAAGCTGGAGAAATTATGGCAAGAGAAATAAAGAATAAAACCTGAGGAATCTGAAGAAATTATGGCAAGAGAAATAAAGAATAAAATCTGAGAAAGCTGGAGAAATTATGGCAAGAGAAATAAAGAATAAAACCTGAGGAACCTGAAGAAATTATGGCTGAAAAAGTTCATCAAAAATTCATCGAAACGATCAAGAAACTTTCACACAGAGAAATTAAAGGAAACTCTCAACTTCAGAGCAATTTTGGTTCTAAGCAGAAATGAGAACATCTGTTAAGTGCAGAAGCAACTTTTCTTTTTATTTTCCCCTAAAGAAATGATCTGTCATGCCAGCACTGTGTGTGTCTGTGAGAAGCCAGGCTGGGATCAACAGCAGGGATATTTCTGATGGAACAGAAGAACAGGGAGAAGGATTCTGAGCAATGCAGCCCAACTGCAGTGCTGGGCCACGAGCAGCACAGGTTTCCTTAATGGAATAAAAGGGGAAAAAATCCGAACTAAATTTGATTTCTCAAAATGAGTTTGGGTAATCTAGACTGAGTTCTGTGGCAGGGTAGGCAGGCACTGATAAAGGACACAGAAGTGGGAATGAGGAAAGGACAGGAAATTTCCCAAAACTTTCCAGTGTGCATTAGCAGCCACAATGGGGGGGTGATAAACCACATTTTGTTCTGCTTCCTAAATGCAGCATCTCAACAATTTTCCTCCAAATGCCCCTGAATTTTGGAGAAACTCACGTTTTGAACTCGCAGGAAATGGCACCAAATCAAATATTGAGTTCTACTGAAATTTGCCAGTTCTAAATGCAAATTGCTCTTTTACTTTGCCATCATTAAATGTAGCATTTTAACCCCAAATCCATCTGACTCACATTTTTTTCACACACGAGCAGATGGTATTTTAGTTGCAAATAAATGTGACTTCTCCTCAGGATGTTTCATCCGCAAATATAAAAAGAGGCAGAAGAAAATTTCTTTTTTTCCAGAGCTTTCACTTGAGTTTGGACAGGGTGGAATGGAGCAGAAGGGAAATTTGTGTTTAAATTCTTGCCGGGGTCTGGGTTTGCACACTCACAGAGCCAGACAATTCCCATATTTAAATCCAGGAAAAGTTTCACATCCACTCATTTTTCTGAGAGCCTCAGGGACTCCATCCCTTCCCTGGGGTGTCTGCTCCAATGTTTTTCCACTCCTCAGGGCAGGAATTTTTCCTGATTCCCGACCTGAGCCTCCCCTGGTGGGACTTGAGGAGGTTTTCCCTTGTCCTGCCCATCAGGACCTGCTCAAACCTGAGGTTTCCCCTCTTCCCTGTGAAACCTGGACCAAGAGCCCTCCTTGTCCTCCTGGGAGGAGCAGCTGGAGGGAGAAAATTGAACTCCACATTTCCTTTTCAGCCCTTTAGTTTGTTTCTATTCCACTTTTAGGTGCTTTGATTGAAACCCATTCAAAGAATTCCACTCCTAAATCCAGGTTCTATTCAGGCTCTAGGTGAACATTAGGCTGAAATAATCAGAGCCACCAAGAAGGAAAAAAATTTCTCACTATTTTTGTACCAGCATGTTATGAATAGATACAAATAATTTCATATAAATACAGACACACCCCCACATTAACCACATAAACACTTTTAAAATCCTTCTCATTTTGAAAAAAAACAAAAAACTTTGATAAAACAGCAGGTACCATCGTACTTTGGGATGATTTTGTGCTGTCAGAGCTGTTTTCTGCTGTGCAGTCCCATTATTTTTGCAGATGCCAGGACAGGCAGCATTTATCATCCCCTGCCCCTCTGAGCAGGCACAGACCCATCCATCTGCTCTCCGAGAGCTCCACTCCTGCATTTATTTATTTTGGGAGCATCCACTCCATCCCTCAAATTTAGCTTGTCTGGGAGAGGAAAAAGCCCTGTATTCAGAGAGATGGGGAGGATTTTGCACCGTGCATTTACGAAAATGTCATTTTTCATCACTTAATTGGAGCCAATCCCGGCCCCAGTGCTCGGATGGTTATTGATGGTAACAAATTGTGACAGCAGAACAAAAGTGGGTGACAAATGCATCATGTCCCAATTAGCAAATCTCACCCTGCTGCTGTTAGAGGGGAATGAGAGGCAGACCCGCTCTGAAATGATCCATTCTGGTGGGGAAGTCATTGCAAAGATGATTTGTCCATCCTCTGAGGCAGTAACCCAGCCCTGGAAATGCCTGCCAGGGTCTCACAGGGAAAAGTGAGGTTTTCCTTCTTTTTTCCTTTTTTTCCTTCTTTTTTCCTTATTTTCCTTATTTTTTCCTTATTTTCCTTATTTTTTCCTTATTTTCTTAACCCTCATTTTCCTGTGGGGACTGGGCTGTCCGTGCTCCTTTTCCCTCTGGACACCCAGTGAGGCTGCAGGGAGCAGGGGGCAGAGCAGGGATGCTCTGCCAGGCACTGCATCCCTGATGGAATCAGGATTTATGGCACTGCCACTCCCTGTCTGTCCTAAATCTTGGCCTCAACAAATTGGGAACTCAAAGTGGAGCTACCCAAGTGGAGCTGCTGAGGATGAGAGTGAGAAACAGCCTGGAAAATCCTTGGGAGTGGTACAAATAATAATAATAATAATAATAAAAAATATTTAGAGAACGTGAGCTTGGAGCAACCAAAATCTCCCAGTTCTTTGAGCACAGAAAATCATTTGGACAGGGAAATGAATATTTGGGGGATGTTTAATTCTTGTAAATGAATTGTTTTGCCTTCTCATGGGAAAGGAGGTCAGGAAGGAAATCAGAGTTGGGGGAATCAAGTACTCAAAGTTCAAGTACTGCAAACACTAAAGGCTTCCTCAGAAGCAGTAAAACCCCACAAAAATTGCATTATTTTAACTTTCTCTGTAATAATGTGGGCAGTGCTTTCATTGCCAGCCTTTCAGGATAATGGCATTACCAGACTGAGGTAATATTTGAAATATTTATAACACAGAGCTTGCCTGAATATGTTGTTTTTATGTAATTAAAGGCATGGATTAATGCTCATGGAAATTTGGTATATTGGATGTTTTGGTAAATATTTCCTTGCTCATTCTCCATGCTATTTTATGCTGTTTTTAATGAAACCATCAAAAATATTTACAAATCTGTTCCTGAAATGGCAGCTTTTGATGTCTTAATTTTCCCATGAAGTACGGTTGGCCTTCATTAGAATTCAGGATTTTAAGACTCTTGGTTATAATCCCTCTATATAATTTACATGGAGCTTAAAACTAATAAACAAAACCCTTCCTGCGTGGTCTCTGTGAGAACACAGAGCTTTGTTTGGCTGGGTTTTTTCCCAGTTTTCATCAGAATATTTCTGCAGAGCACAGGGGATGTGCTGGGGTGGAGCCGCAGAGTGAGAGGCGCATTCGGTTCCTGCAGATGTGCAGCACACACCTGGATTTCAAACCTGACACATTCCTTAGGAGTTTATTTCCCTGGCAGTGGATGGGGAGTCCCTGCTCCTTGCAGGCCCTTCCCTGCCCAGGCAGGGGTTAACTGGGGAGATCTGTACCCAGCATTTCCCTCAGCCTGTGCAGCAGCTCAGCAATCAACCCAGGACAGCACAAATCAGCCATTTGTTCCCACATTTCAGCCCCACATCTCTCTCCTGAGTGTCTGACAAGCCTTGAGGATCATGCCTTAAATCCTAGAAGGTGAATAATTGTTTCCTAGGCAGCATATTTGTACAGATCCCATTTTTTTAAAGACATATCTAATTTTTTTTTAAGGACAAATGCGGCTCTGCACAGCCACGATGAGCCTGGAAGCTTCTGGATCCCTTCTTCAGGGATCCCCATAACCCTCAATTCCTCTGCTTTTGGCACTTGAATTGAAACTGGAATAATTCCAAGGAGGCATCCAATGACCTGCAATCATTCAAACTTTTTATAAAGAAATCAAAGGAAGATGCTGTGAATCCTGCAATCATTCAAACTTTATAAAAAGAAATCAAAGGAAGATGCTGTGAGTCCTGCAATCATTCAAACTTTATAAAAAGAAATCAAAGGAAAATGCTGTGAATCCTGCATTCATTCAAACTTTTTATAAAGGAACCAAAGGAAGATGCTGTGAATCCTGCAATCATTCAAACTTTATAAAAAGAAATCAAAGGAAGATGCTGTGAATCCTGCATTCATTCAAACTTTTTATAAAGGAACCAAAGGAAGATGCTGTGAATCCTGCAATCATTCAAACTTTTTATAAAGAAATCAAAGGAAGATGCTGTGAATCCTGCATTCATTCAAACTTTTTATAAAGAAATCAAAGGAAGATGCTGTGAATCCTGCAATCATTCAAACTTTTTATAAAGGAACCAAAGGAAGATGCTGTGAATCCTGCAATCATTCAAACTTTTCATAAAGAAACCAAAGGAAGATGCTGTGACTCCCCTTTGCAGTTTTACTGAATATTTAACCCTGAGGTGGTGCTTGCAAGCACTGAGAAAGTGATTCCCAATTAATGATTTATCCAATGGCCTTCATTTGGTTTCTTCCTTTTGCAATATCTATAATCAGATTGGGATTTTCTCTCATGCATTTGTTGCTTAAAACTGTTTCACAAATTAATTTAGCAATTTGCTGTAGCCCCAGTTATCTGGTTAGCAAAGGAGATGGAAATGGAAAAAAACCAGAATTTTTCTGGGCTGTGAATTGAATTTTGTCTGTATAAAAGACTGTTAGCTGGAACTACATATCTTTAACATCTTCTACAATCCTATGCTTTGGTTATGAAAATGAGACATTTATTTTCATTGTTGTTATGCAGAGATTTTGAATTTGGGCTGATCTGAAGCAAAGACATCACCCAGAAAATACAGCCTGCATTTGGCAGACCTCTGCAATTTCAGCACTTCTCTTATTCCTTTCTCCTGAAACCAAATTTTTACAAAGTGTGTTTTAACACTGGGGTGTGACTGGAACATCCCTTACCCACACTTTAAAACAGGTAACATTTGCTTTTGCTTTGAGCCAGCTCAGATGGGAGTTTTCTCCAAGTCTGAAGTTTTGTTTAGAGCCCTTAAACACAATTTCATGCTCAAGCCACTCAGCCTGACAAGTTCCATTTTGGTTTCCTGCAACACCATCAAGCTGCTCCAGTTTCACTTAAAAGGTTTAAGACCTGAGCCAGTAAAAAAACCCTGAAACCAGTGAAATCACCCAATTGCCTTTTTCTTCCTCCAGCTCAGAGGAGCTGACATTTCCAGCCTGGCTCCCACTCTGCTGCTGTGGGAGAGGGAAAAGTTTCCATTTCAGCTTTTCCAGGAGGTCACATTCGCTCAGGAGAGCCTTAAGCCTCAGAGTCATTAGCACCGACTCAGCTGTTTGTGAAATCACAGCATTGCCCCCAAAATAATCTTGCTTCAAGTGCTCTTTTCCCATTGAAGGGGATGTTTCAAGGAGCATTTCAATCCCCAAGACAATTTGCACCTTCAACAGCAATCCCAGCTCCAACCATCTGTGCACCAAGGCATGGGGATATCAAAACTGGCCAAATTCCAGCTTTTAAAAGTGTTTTTCTGTCTCTGCTTCCTGGAGATCCAGAAAAAAGACAGAAGTTTCATTATTCCTAATGCAGGTTTTCAATCAGATAATCAATCAGAATGATCATCTTCTTCAGAAGATCAATCTACTTTTAAATTAATAGCTGATATTTGTAATTTTCCTTTATTTTTCCTCTACCAGACACAAAACACACACCAGTAATTCCTGTAAAGTCCCTTTGCTTGTCCCCTGAACAAAAAAAACCCAAAATAAATTCCTCTTCCACACAACCCTTCCCAAGGACTCCAGGATTTACACTTCAGGATTTTATGGCTTCAGGATTTGATTTGTGTAAGGAAGAGTTTGTCCTTTTGTTAGTCAACAAGGCTGGTTTGACAAATTGCTCTAATTATATGATGTATTTTATATTATTCATTTGAACTTGCTGACATCCAGCGATTGAGCAGAGGTCAGGTGGGGAGCTCAAGGATGAGCCAGCACTTGTTTCATATTTCATCCTTCAAAGCCAATAACAAATGGCACCTTCTCCCCAGCTGTCTGTCAGCAAAAGGGAAGAAACCTCATAAATAATAAACAGCATTTTCTGTTAAACTTCTCAGAGAAAAAAAAAATCTAAACAGGAAAATATAGATTAAATGGTGTTCATTTAAAACAAACTCAATGAAAACAGGAGAAATACCTATTCTTGCAGTTATCTGTGTTTGTGGTAATTGCATTTTAAATTAAACTGCTTCAAAACAGGGAAGAAGAAAGCATTTGGAAGAGTGAAAAAAAAAATCATGGAGTGATTCCAGGTCTATCTCAGTGAAACATCTTCCTTTTTGTAATGGATCAGTACACCAGGATGGAAGAAATCCTTTGGTTCTTTCTTAAACACTGACACTCCTGTCCTCACCTAAAGTGTTCTCTGGTTCCATCCCAAATTAAGGATTTGCCCTCTGTGTGCTCCCACTGGCCTGATACAGAAATTCTGATTTTCCAGCACATCCTGGAGATTTTTTTCTCTTGAAATGTCTTTTATTTTTGTACCTGAGCCAGTGATGAGCTCTGCACTGCATCCACCTGGCAGCTCTTCAATGCTCTCTGTTTTACAGGCTGGTGCTGGAATAAAAGCTGCTTGCCTAAAAAGCTTTGTTGTTTCTTGCAGATTAAACTGATTTCAAGCACTTTGCATGCTTTTGTATGAAAATGAGCTGTGCAATTGCTGCAATTATCTCAGCCAGCATGGGAAGGGTAAATAACCTCATGTCAACCCTTCTGCCCCACTGGCTGATTCCTTTTATTCAGGAATATTTCTTTATTTCTCAGAGTGCAAATTGGTTGCTTGATTTCAATGCAGCCTTGCTAGAGTGAAAAAGAAAAAAAGGATAAAATTAAAGTTCTCTGCTTTCCCCCTGATCATTTCTCTACAATTTTCATAAATGTGTGTTCGAGGTTGTGTCAATTAAACTCTTCATGTTCTGAGCAGCCTGTGATTCTGTCTTGGAAAAGAAGTTTATTTATGGATTTGACTTCATAACTTATTCAAATTGCTTGGGACATGCTTTCAGAATCACTTGTGCATAATCTAAAGCTTTGGAAATAAAAACATTGCTTTATTGTATTTTCATTAATTCTGAAAATCCCATGATCCCATTTTCTCTGTCACCATGGCAGGATAAAAGAATTCCCATTGTGCAACCTTCTTTCCTGAGGAACCCATTAAAGTGCAAGTCTGTATTTCATCAAACATTTCTTCATTCACGTCCCCAGAGTGCAGCACAACTTTCTTTGTGTCACTTTGAGTTCCAGGAAACAGAATTTGCAGGGGAAAATGTCCTCCAAGGCTCTTTTCAGCACTGGGGCTGGGCAAGATCAATGTTATTTAGCACAATTTGCTAATTGGGGATGAGTGACAGGGTGAACAAAGGGAGACAGATTTAGAGTGGGTTGAGGCTTTTGTTAAAATCCTGGAGAGTTTGGAGGGAGTTTGGAGAAGAGGAACCAAAGCAAATATTGAGGTGAAAACCCCCTGGAGCTGCTGAGAGTGATGAATTTTGTGAATTGAAACACTCAAGATTCCAAATCAGGCAGCAGAGGAGAATCAGGTGTGCCCTGGGCACCGGGAGCTACCCCACATTGCCAGAATTCCCCTCGCTTTCCCAAGGGCCACCACAAATCCTTGACAGTTTGGATGAAATTTTAGGTACAACAGGGTGAGAAAAAGGCCAACGTGCAAAATCTTTTCATTTTAACTCATCTGAAGCATTTCTGTGGCTGGTGGCAGGGAAGGAGCTGCTGCCTCTCACTTTGGCCAACGTGAGCTCAGATTCCCGGCCCATCCTGCATTCAAAGCTTTGTTTTTAATGCCCTGGGTTCTGCTTTGGGCCAGGTTATTAAAGGCGTTTTAGGGCTGTCAAAGAGCACCAGTGTGGAGCCCTAAAGATCCAGTTTCAGCTGCCTGCAGAGCCTGCTACAAACACATTAAATCCTAAACAGTTCTGGGCAAGAGAAGGAAAATCATGTGGGAATTTTCTGTTTTCCTTAATTCAGTCGCCTTGGCCACTGAAGAAAAGCACAGAGCAGAGGGAGGATTCTCTACAGTCAATGGAGAAAGGAAAAAATATTTCTAGGGGGAGATTTGCCCATATTCTTTTGGGATGGAAGTAATTCCTTCTGGAGATGCCTCTCCTACAACCCTTACCTTAAAATAATGCAGTTATTTTAAAAGATCGTGCAAACTTCACACTTTTTCTGCCTGAGGAGTTTGAAACATGCAGCAAAAATATTGAAATAGCAGTAAATAAAACCAAAATTTTGCGTGCACAGATTGAGTGTTGTGACTGAGAGACCTGTTTATATCACTGGAGCCTATTAATCACAGTAATAAACACAGCTTTTTCCTTGCTACATTTGTGTAAAATTCATTAAATTTACTTATTAGACAGATTTAAAGGGTGTGAGTTGGGCCACACTATTGAATTGTGAGAATCTATAAAAAATATGCTCATAAACAGAACATAAAACATGTTCATAAACAGACTTTAAAACCAAGGAAAGTTCAGCCCCCTCTCTCCCACAGCAGAATTTTTTTTCCTGAGGACATCAGCACCAGGCAGCACAACCACAATGCTGTGCTCAAAGCATTCCTGCCCAGACTGCCTAAACAGCACAAATCAAAATACTTCAATTGTCAATGATTTTTCCCTATGGGGTGGGAAGATGAGGTGAATAGTCACTAATGCAGGGGCTGGAATCCAATAATACAGAAACTTTCATACAATATACTTTATTGCAAATCAAATGTTATTGCTTTTAGCACAGCACTTATAAACTGCTTTTTTTTTTTCCCCTCCCAAACTGCCGTAACACCTAAAATTGAACCTCTTTCAGAACAGAAGCAGCAGGAAAGAATAGCAACAAATTTTTGGGGTTGGTTCTGAGAATGAATCATTTACAGAGCAAATTATGAATATATCACTGAGTGCAGTCCTAGGGAATAGTAAGTGATAATCAAGCTGTTAAATGACATTTTAAATCCTCACATGGAGCTCCATTTCTGCAATCCAAGCCTGGAGGAAACCATGCAGGATTTAGGAA
This sequence comes from Agelaius phoeniceus, assembly GCF_051311805.1. Taxonomy (NCBI): domain Eukaryota; kingdom Metazoa; phylum Chordata; class Aves; order Passeriformes; family Icteridae; genus Agelaius; species Agelaius phoeniceus. The sequence goes on from NC_135281.1 coordinate 14,119,510, forward strand.
GGATTCTGTCAGAACCCAGAGAGGTGATAGAGGAACTTTTTGGGTTCATTCCCACCAAAGGAATCCTTGATTCCTTTGGTGGGAATGACCCCAAAAAGTTCCTCTATCAGGAAGGATAGAGGATCAGCAGGGCACAATCCCAGGAGCCAGCAGGGGAAGCTCCTGGCCCTTGGGGAGCCCAGCCTGGCTTCTGCCCTACCCTAAAGCCAAAATGCCACCAACATCAGCCCCTGGGCCTGCCCCTGCTCCCAGTGCTGGCTGCACCCACGCCTCCTGCAAAATCCCAGTTCATTTCCCACTCTTTGCCCAGGTAAATGCAAATCAGCACAAGGGCATGGAGAGCTCTTGATTAAAGCAGAGGAAACTTCAGTCAGGGTCACCCTGGATTTATGAGCTGGAAAAGGGATCAGTTCTGTGCATTAATTTCACCTGGAGTGGGTTTGTTTGTGGCCTGGAGCTGTCCAAATGCTGCTGTTTCCAGCCACAAAAAAACGTGGTTAAACTTGCTCTGGTTCTCAGGGTGTTCATGGATGTTCCAAGGTCCCTTTTTAGCTTGGCTTTAGTGCTGCTCTCTTTTCCTTCAGAATGCTGCCAAGGATCAATGCTGATCCCTGGAACTCTGAATGCAACAGAGGCAGCACACAAGTGATTCCCAGAGAGCTTTTCCTGTAAAATTCCCTGTAAAATTTCCTGTAAAATGAGAGCTCCAGCTCTGAGCTGAGCTGATTTCATCCACCAAATCCCAGCTCAGAGACTCCAGCCCTGAACCCTCTGCTCCAGCCAGCCCAGCTCCCTCCAAACCACAGCAAGGAGCTCCAGGAGATGCTTTTGAGGAATCCACTGAGTTTTTTGAGCAGTTTGACCTCCAGCACTGCAGCTGAGCAGGAGCAGTTCCAGGCCAGGCAAAGCTGACTCCTTGCACCCAAGTGAAGTGTTTATTCCCCTCACAGATCCTCAGTGGCAATCACTGTGCTGCCAAGATCACTCCCTGTTCTTAAACTGGGTATTGGCTTCATGAAAATGATCTATTTCCAGTTCTGCTTCCAGCTGTGCTGTAAGTAAAAACCAGAATTCAAACCTGCCTTGCCTTGCCAGGAGCAGTTTGAGAAGAAAGGGCTGTTTGGCTGTGCTGGGGCTGACACAGATTTGACTCTGTTCTCACTCTTGCAGCTGATTAGGGACAACTCAGTGCAGCACACACAAAAATCCCATCTATTAAATGCTCAGAATCACATGAACAGAACCCATAAATCACAGAAAAACCAGGCTGGAGGAATAAGTAGCAAGACAAATATTTACACAGAGAATCTCTGAATTTCCCTGTCAGGACTGGTCGTAACTTCCTCAGTCAAGTTCCTTTCAAAGGGATTTATTGTGCAACAGCATCTGCAAGTGTTTCTGATGCTTCCTTCTGAGGGTGCAAATATTCAGATATTTTTAGTTTTGGTCTCAGCATATTCTGCTCCTCTGACCCTCCATCTGAACAATCATTGAATTGGGAATGGTTTTAGGGTAAAGTGCTACTTGAGGCAGTGAACAAAATGCTGTCTTTTAAATTATATTGGTGAAGTGTGTGCTCTGAAAACAGTGATTTGGGAGAACAATCATGGCCACAGACACATAGCAGGGAAATAAAACAGCTTCAGGGCTGTCTGAAGGAAAAAGAGAACATCAAATCAATAATGAAGAACACACAGAGAGTCCTGATCATCCCATTGATTGATATAAAATCCACAAATGGGAACTTGCACTTGAGAGAGAAAAAAACAACTAAAAATGTGGATTTAGTGTGGACATTTTTTTTCATGTGGAAATTAGTTTAAAATAGAATTAAAGCTTGCATGATGAAAATAATTAAAAATAAATTCAGTTGGATACATAGGGAAGTTCTTAACTGTTAAAAAACTCTCCTTTGAATTATATAACAAAAATTATTGTGGTATTATAATAAAAACCTAACAAATATGAAGGAATTTTAGTTAAAATTCTACCAATATCTTTCAAAACCCATTAAAACACGCTAGTGAAGAATCAATACTGCTGCTGCTCCTGCTCTCACTTTTATGAGCATTTGGTTTGTAATTTTGTTTGTAATCAGGCCTGCAGAGCACAGCCTGGTATTATTCACATCTTCTGCAGCAGAGTTTGGTGTTCAGGATGGAAATGCCTTTAACTCCATGGGAAGCTAAAACTCCTTGGCTGGGGGAGGGATGGAAATGTTCTTGGACCTAATTCTGCCATGAGAGACAGAAATCATCTCCTCTCCTTTCCCTCCCCCTTGGAAAGGCCATTTCTGTTCAGAACTTTGTGCTGTGGCTCCACAGATCAGTCACAGTTGTAACTCTGCAGCTACTTTGTTTATTGATTTCAAATACAAACATTCAGAAACACTGAGGATAATATATAATATAACATATATTGATAGGATATGATATAATATAATAAATATAATATAATATAATATAATATAATATAATATAATATAATATAATATAATATAATATAATATAATATAATATAATATAATATAATATAATATAATATAATATAATATAATATAATATAATATAATATAAATGAACTGAGGGTTCAGAGTATTTCAGCTGTTAAGGAATCATTTCTCCCTGGCAGCTGAAATACTCTCACTCACACATTGCAGGAGTGAGAAGCAGCAATTTGAGGTTTCAGCAGGCTGGCTGCAAAAGCTTTTTGATTTTGTTGTACTTCCCCTGCTTCCAAAAAAAATCCCTGAGCTTAAAAGGTCTCCTAGAGGTTAAAAAGAAGCTCCCCTGTCTCCTGTGCAAAGAAAACTTTCACTTTATTGCACTGAGCAGAGAGAAGTTCACAAAGCTCCTGGGGGTCAAGGATCAGCTCTCCTTGGCTTTTCCTCTCCTGTTTGGAGTTCCCCAGGCAGGATCGATGATGGCTGGAAGGCCCAGCCCAAAGCAGGTGGAGCTGGATGGACTTGGATGGGCTGAGCCCCTCTGCACCCCCTGCTCAGAGCAGAGCAGATCAGAGCAGATCAGATCAGAGCAGATCCTGGGGCCGGCTGAGCCCGCAGGGGTTTGGGTTTGCACCCAGAATCTCTCTGCTCCCTGCAGAAGCGACACTCCCAATTAGCACAGCACTAATCAGCTGAGCTCAAATTCCTCTCAGTCCCCTCTTCACAGCCTGAGCAGTGTCAGAGCACCAGGAAACTCCTCAAGGACCAGAGGGGAAAACTTGGGAAAACTTCATCAACACCTCAGTGAGTGCCAGGGGAGGGCCATCACTGCCCTGGAGATGTATTGCTCAGCTCAAAGCAAAAAATTAATTATTTATCAATAAAAAAAAATTATTTATATATATATATATATATACACATATATATATGTGTATTATATATTTATATATATAATTATATATATGTGTAATTATATATATACACACAGATCTGTATATATATATATAAATATATAATATATATTATATATTATATATTATCCAATATATATTACATATTATATTATATATTATATATTATATGTTATATATTATATATTATATGTTATATATTATATATTATATATTATATACATATTACATAAAATATTTTCTCTCTTCTCAAGCTTTGTCCTGGCAACATTTTAATCTCCACCCTTTCTCACATTTCTGCTGTTTTGCAGAGATTTTGCTGTTTTGATTGTGGGCTCACCCAGGGGGTTTCTGGCCAGGGGAAATTCTGAAATTGGGACAAAACATCTCCAAGAAATCAGGTTAAAGGTGTCCTCTGCCACTGAGATATTTACAGCCCCTGGTGCTGCCAGCCCATTAATCCCCTACTGGGCAAGGGCAATACCAAAACTTCATTGAGGCTTGAGGAAAACCAGAACAGTTTCCTTTTTAGATGCATAGATCTGCCTTCAGCCGTGCTGCAGAAACAGCTCAGGGTTCACTTCTGAGCCGGGAGCTGTGACAATCCATCTCACTGTGAGCTGGCAAACAGGGGGTGCTGTGCCAAATACACCTGCAGGGTCCCCCTGCAGGGCTGCCCCTGCTCCACCCGGGCCTTTCCCATCCCATTCTGCCCAAATTCCTCAGGAGCTCTGCCCTCCCCTCTCCCTCCAGACCCCGTTGCTCAGTTATTTGTTAAACCACTTCTGTCGAGGTAATTGGGCTTCCCAGAGAGGGGAGGATTTGCTGTCTCTGAATCAATTCCCCTCCTGGCAGCCTCCCTCTAATAAAAACATTTTTCTCTCCTTGCACTTAAAAGCTTATAAATACCTCTTTGGAGGAGCCAGTCTCTGACCTTTGGGGCTTGGAGCTGCATCTCTGTGAGTGACAGGATGAACTCCCCAAAGCTGCAGTTTTTGGAGAGACAAAGTGTGTATTTCAACAAGTCTGCCTCCAGCATTCCCTTCCTTTCCCCATTTTTCCTCCTTTATCTTCTTCCTCTCTCTACTCCCCTTCCTCCTGCCCAGAGCAGAAGGGTTATTTAAAGCAGAAAAGGAGCAAGAAATCATCAGCTGGAGATTTTTCTGAGTTCTGTCTTTTATTTTCCATTTCCACTCTGTATCAGAGGGGTCGATAACTTAAATCTCCTGATTTTGCAGGAAAACATTTTATTTAACAATTATTTCCCTGTGTCCCTACGCCTCTTGAAACACATCAAAACATACACTCAAGTGAAAGCCCTGAAACACTTCAGAAAATTTCCTGTTAGGCATTTTTAAGACAAAATTTAATAAAAACAAGCAATCAAAATCTCCTATTTAACTCAAGTGTTTTTTAAGGGAATAAAAGGATTGAAAGCAACCTGATAAATGTTCCAAACATGCTTACAAATATTTAATTTGCAAAGCTTGTGGGAACTTTTCATTTGTTTTAGGAGAAAAAATTAAGTTTCATTGATTCAGTGGAAAAAAACCCAGTTTTTTGACATTAACCAGTTAGAAAGTAAATAAAGTAAATGTGACAAGTTAAAACAGCAGGAACTCCACAGTGCCTGGCAAAATCTGAGCTGTGGTGATTCTTTAAATGAATTCATGAAATTAGCTCTGATTATGCACTACAGGAGGAAATTTTGATTTACAGAATAAAATCAATGCAGAGCAGAGCTCAGTCTTGAGCTGCTACACAGACCCCTGCAGAGAACCTGGAGCTTTACAGGGAGTGTTTGCCAAAGAAATCCTTGGGTAATACAGAGCATCCATTTTAATGACTCTCTCTTCATCATAAAGTGGCTCTGAAAGTGCAGCAAAATATCCAGGAGCACTGCTGGGAACCTGAGTGAGCAACGTGAAATTATGATTATGGGTAAGTCTACGAGCAAATTATAAAAATAAAATCTAAATTTAAAGCCAGCAGCCCCCCGTTAAGAACTTTAAGTATGATTGCAGGTCTGCATTATTGGAAAATTAGTATACAAATAACATACTAGTAGGAATAGGAGAAATATTATTTATGGGTGCTTGGTGTTAAGTAAGAAATTATTTCAGTAGGCAAAGCCCTCAGGCTGGGCTTTACCCCTTGGAGTAAAGAATGATCCATCCCTGTCCTCAGGGAAATTGTGATGCAAACTGAGGCTGTTTTCTTTCCTTTTAAAGGCAAAATGTTTGTAAAATCAGAACTGAACTGATTGCAAAGGTCCTGTGTCAAATGGTGTCACACAGGGCCTGTGCTTTTCCTGAGGATGCAAAGTTAAGCCCAGCTTTGGAACAGTCTGGGATAGGCTGGGATGGATGAGGGGAGCTCCAGCGAGGCCCCAAGGATCCCTGGCAGTGCCCAAGGCCCGGCTGGAAGGGGCTGGAGCAGCCTGGGATGGTGGAAGGGGTGGATGGAGGAGCTTCAAGGTCCCTCCCACCCCAAACCCCTCCGGAATTCCCAGATCCCAAAGCTCAGGGTCAGGCACAGCAGTGCCAGAGGAAATCTCAGCAGGTTCAGCTTTGTTTCTGGCCTGGAGCACGGGGCTGCTTCTCCAGGGATGGAACTGCATGAATTCCCATGGATTCCCATGAATTCCCATGAATTCCCACAAATTCCCACAAATTCCCATGGATTCCCATTAATTCCCTTTAATTCCCATGGATTCCCATGAATTCCCACAAATTCCCACAAATTCCCACGGATTCCCATGAATTCCCAAGAATTCCCATGTATTCCCATGAATTCCCATAAATTCCCATGAATTCCCATGAATTCCCATGGATTCCCATGAATTCCCATAAATTCCCCAAAATTCCCATGGATTCCCATTAATTCCCATGAATTCCCAAGGATTCCCATGGATTCCCACGAATTCCCATGGATTTCCAAGAATTCCCATGGATTCCCATGAATTCCCATAAATTCCCACAAATTCCCAAGGATTCCCATGGATTCCCATGAATTCCCAAGAGTTCCGATGGATTCGGCTGCTCCCTGCACCTGGAGCAGGAAATCCCAGGCTGTGGGTGGGATTTTGGGGCACAGGACAGAGGCAGGAGCGTGCAGGTGAATTAATTTGTGGATGGCAGTTGCCTGGCAACTCTGAGCAGGGAAAGATTTGAGCCCTTTTAAAGAATTTAAAGATTTAAAGCATTAGGAACACATTTACAGCCGAAACGACGCCAGTTTTGCTCTGTGGGAAGCAGCAGAACCAGGAGTGAGGGGCAAACCCAAGGTGGCTGCCCCGAGGGGCCTGGACTGTGCAGCAGAATATCAAACTCAAACGTGGGATGGACCCCCTGACATTTGAGGGCAGGTTCAGAACTCCCCAGGTTGAGCAAATAAAGGATTAAATGCCAGCGTGGTTTTTAATTAAAAAGTGCAGCCAAAGGAGGGGAGGAGTGGCAGGGTCAGATTGGGGTGGGCTCTGCTCCACACTGAAGTCAGGAGGCAGAAATTCACATTTTATCCTCCAAAAGGCCTTTCAGGGTCATTAATTGCAGATGCACTGAGCTCGAGGTGCTAAATATTTTCATAATGCTTTAAATAAAAGTTCAGTTTCTCAATTTCTTGTGTTTTGTTTGGTTTTTGGGTTTTGGGGTTTTTTTGCCTTGTTTGCATTTTCTACTGGAGTAAAAAAAACCCTATGACACACAAAAAGGAATAAAACAAATGAAAGGTTTCATTTCAGGGCTTTTTAAACCCAAATCTGTGTATTTCTTTTCCCTGGATTGATCTGGACAGCTTTGCTTTCAATCCAGTTTAATTGAAAATATGAAAATGAAACATTACACTTTTTCCTCATAAATAATTCCAATTTGCTGCTCTGCAGATGATTGGAGGGTGGCAGCTTCTCTTGTTCTGCCTGTGTAAAAACCAAATATTGATATGATGTAAATGTCAAGTTTCATTTAAAACAAAATAGATCCTGAAGAGCTGCAAAACCATTACAAATCATTTCAAAGTAGCAGACACAGGATTTTAGGGATTTTTTTTCCTTAACTCAGTGCTGACTTTGGCACGTTGCTGAGGGGCTGAATTTGAAAATGCAAATTTCAGGTGTCTGTCATGAGGGATGCAGGAATTGCAATGGAGCTGGTTTGTGATTGTCCAGCTGGAATTTCCCCCTGGAAAGGGGAATTTCCCCATGGAAGGATTCACACCCACAAAAGGTGACAAAATCCATGTGCTGGGCTTGGCTTTGCCCACTGGGACTACCAATCAATAAAAGATTGGTAAATTAAAAGTCTGAGGGAGAAATGCCAAAATCATTTGTATAACAAATTATTATCTTTAAGGGATTTACAACATAGTGTAGCTACAGCTGATAGGCCAGGAAACACTTACATTATAATTAAGAAATAGTTAACTACTGACTGTGATGGCATGAACCATAACATCTGTATTGTCTCACCCTTGTCATAAGACTAGAAATAAAATAAAAGTTTTTGAACACCTCTCAGTTGCCCCATCTGGGTCAGAAAAGGGCAGAATCCAACACCACAGCACTGGGACGGACTGAATTTTGAATACACTGGGTTAATTAAATGCACTGAATTTTGAATACACTGGGTTAAAAATACACATTCTGCTGGTTTAATTCATTTTAGTGGCAGCTCTTTGCAAGGAGATGTTTCCAAGAGAGCAAAACCCAACATTTTCCAAGGTCCTGTTTGAAGATCACTTGGCAAAGCTTGGTAAAACACAGCTCTCTCCATGGACCTTGGGAATGCACTGAAGGAGGATGAAAACAGAATTAAAATCAAGGAGAATTAAAGGAGAATGGAAACAGAATTAAAATCAAAGTTAATGCAGAGTGAGGGATGTGCAGCAGAGCCTGGACAGGACTTGGTATTTCCTGAACAGGACAGGAAAAATAAAAATCGCCCCAAAGTTCTCACTGCAGCCTGTGAAGGAACCAACAGCTCAGGAAATTCCTTGGGAGGTAATTGGAGAATTGGGCACCTTCCTCTTGTGCTTCCAGTGCTGAAAACGAAATCTTTGTGTGCAAGGAGCTGCTCTGGGCTCTCATTAATTGGGCGGCTCAGGCCCCCTGCAGAATTTTATTAGAGCAGCCCATTGACATTTATTTAGTAAATCCCCTTTTAATGAGTTTTACACTCAGGTCTACCCCAGCTAAAACTTTGGGCCAGAAAGGAAACTTTTTTGAGGGGGGAAAAAAATAAAATTAGGAAATGCAAAAAGGAAAGAAGCGATTTATTTCTAGGGTTGGCATTATCTATAAAGATTTCTGCACAAAGCAAACAGAAGAAAGTCAACAACTTCCTCAGCACACATCCCATTTATTGTCAGGTGTCTGTCAGCTTTTCCACAATTTAGAACCATTATTATTTACATCACTAGTTTGTTTTAGATATATTTATATTTATATATTTATATTTATATATTTATATATTTATATCTATATATTTATATATTTATATTTTTATATTTACATATTTACATATTTTTATCTTTATATATCATAACTTACATTAACAAAATATAGAATAGATTTTTTAAAATTATAAATATATATTATAAATAATATTAAAATATTTATATATAGAAATAAAAGCAATCCATATATGTAACATAACTTACATAAGAATATAATATTAATATAATAATTTATATTAAAATTATAAATATATATTTTTATTTTATAAAAATACTTTATATTTATATATAAATGAAAACCAATCAATATAAATACATATAAATATAAATATATAAAAATCCATATAAATATATATATATTTTATTTTTAAAAACATCTGTGAAATTCAGAGTCCCCTGTTATTTTTCAAAGGCACCTCTCTGTCATCTTTATGAGAACCCCAGGGAAAATTTACTATCCTGAACAGTGAGTGAAGTCTGCAAAAAACACTCTAAAAATGAAAATATTTAGCACCCTATCAGATGGAGACATCTTTTTGAAGGGGAGGTTTCAGAGCACAGAGATTTACAGCAGAATTTGGTATCATTGAGAATTCAGCTCTGAAAATCTGCCTTGAAATGGATTCACCTGAGTTAGGAAGTGCCTGCCCTGGGGAGCTCAGCAGCACAAAACCTCCTGATTGAAGGGAGTTTCTGCAGGAATAGTGAATTATTCTCCTCTCCCCAGCACTGGGCTGTGCCTCCCCCGTGGATTTTTTGGATAATTCTGGGATTCTGCCACAGCCCAGACCTGCAGATGCAGAACTGCGGACAATGGATGGCTACCAGAGATAACAAAATCAGCTGTCAGTACATTAAACATGCTTTTCCCCTGACTGGCCATCACAAAATATCATCAGATGTGCCCTAAGAAAGGGCAGCCCTGTTATTAATGGGCTGATGAGCTTGGGAAGATCAGATCTGATTTATTTGATCATTATCAAAGCCAATGAAGAGTTCAAAGATGCAGAACTCTTTGTTGTCATGGGCTTGTTTTGCTCACTTTCACAAAGTCAGGATGGAATTTTTACACCCAGACACAGAATATTTCAGGGGCTGTTGACTGGAAACTCACATTTCACTGACTACAGGGATTCTGAAGGACAACCTAATAAATCCCATGACCTAAAAAACGCTTTGCCTCTAATGAAAAGCTGGAAAAAGACTTTGAGATGAACTTTGCTCAGGACTTCCTGGGATGAATATGGGAAAATAGAGAGGGAAAATAGAAAGTAAAAAGAAAAAAAAACAACCACTGATTTTTATAATCCACGTCTAAAATTCCATATAATCCATCTGTAAATTCATGTATCATTCATATTCAATCCATATATTTGTGATGCCTCTCTCTTTACTTGGCCAAAGAAAATTGTTTTCCATCTTCTTGGAGGATTTAACATTCAAAAAGCTGCACAATATTTAATAAAGGTATTAATTGAGTTTGCAGTGCCTCCCTCTCCATCTGCCAACAAACTCAGCTCTGGCTGGGGGACACAGGAAAATTTGTGTGCAAGATTTCAACGCCTCCAGAAATAAACAAACCACTCAGACACCTCAAATGAAGTGAATTTGTTTGCTGCCACAGTAATTTAGTAAATGGTTTGATGTTAGAGAGAAATTACAGCCTGCAGATGTCGGATCACTGCTCAGGGCATTTGGACACTTCAGAGATGCATTAAATCTCCTAAACACCTGTAATTAAAGGAGGGATGGAAATCAGGTTCAATTTTATTTGTTTTTATTGGGAAGTCGGAGATATTTGGACATTTTTTATAATTAAGATACTAAGGAGGATGTCAGGGGCTCACTTAGTGATGCACTAAGTCGTTTTCTTCAAAATTAATTCAGCACCTTTGCTGTGAATATTCCAGTGTCTGGAAGATCCTCAGCTTAAAAACAGATCTGCCCATAAATCATATTTGGTATTTTCCAAATATTCATCCTGACATAAAACTCCCATAGTTTTGCCAGAAATGTTAAATTTTGTGTTCCAAAAGTAGCGCAAAACTCAGCCCTGAAAACACTGAATATGGGCTAAAGAAACCTAAAGAATTTATCAAAAACCTAAAGAATTTATCAAAATTTACCAAAAACTAAAGAATTTATCTTTTATTGCCCATAGCAATTTAAACAGACTCTGCTAATTGGCTCTGGCCTTGATTACCAGAGGGCTACAGGAGGAGCCATGGCCAGAGCTGCTCCAGGAGGATTGTCCTGCACAAAGAACCAAAATTATAAAGCTAATTTCAGGTCATACTTTCCCCAGCTGAAAGGGCAGGAAAAAATCCATATTTGTGCTTTTGCAAAAGCACAAACTCATCACAGTTTGTGTTTCAGAAGTTAATTAATGACAACCCCTTAATTAGAGATTCCAGCAACCGTGATCTGAGATGGGAATCACAATCCTGGGCTGAAAACTCCATTTCCACACTTTTTAATTCAAATATTCATCTCTTTGCCACTTTTTTTTTTTATTTTGCTGCTAGTATCAATTTTGATTAATTAGAAGAAGAAAAGGAAAGTTTTTTTCTCGGAGTGAGCCATGGAAATTTGTAAAACCTTGGTGCAGCCAAGTGTGTAGGACAGAAAGCCAATTAACCCCGGGCAGGCTGGAGGCAGGGCTGGCAAAGGAGAGGATTTTGTTCTTTATTCCAGCCTTTCCTGCACCTTCCCAGCTGGAAATGAAGGCTGAATATTCATCTCTGCCCTCTGAGGAAACTGGGAGGCTGTTGGGTTGCCCACCTGGCTGGGAGCTGATGAATAAATGGTGTTTTGGAGGCCTCATTAAGGCAGGGAAATAACGAGTGAGTCTCCAGCCAGTGTAGGAAATACAATTTCCTAAAGAAATATGAATTTCTTTCAGCCCCTCCATAAGATGCAGCAGGATTTTCCATTTATCCTGACGATGAGAACAGAGGTGCTCAGATAACCAATGCCACTGAACCACTTTCATCATTTCACATTTTACCCACTGCTACGCAAGACATTTTAACTCAATTCTCCCTCAGCTTATTTAAACTCTGGTTTTCCTTCCTAAAAACATCCAGCTCTGGAAACACATTCCTGGATCACACCCCAAACTGAATACAATTAAAATCAATTTATTGTTAATAAAATCAATTTGTTAAAATATGGGGTTTTGAATCATTTTCTCTCTCAGTGTTTGAATTCCAAGTCTTTTTCCACACCTTCCACCATCCCAGGCTGCTCCCAGCCTGGCCTTGGGCACTGCCAGGGACCCAGGGGTAGCTCAGGAGAAGTTGTTTTGTTTTAAGTTTTTTATTATTTGAGGGAAGATTGGTTGTGCATTAGCTAAGGCATTAATTACGTGTCTGTATTTTTTGCTGGGATTTATAAAAGCCAAGTTTTGTAGTAGATGAGAATGTGTGACTTTATTATTGTATTTTTGTATTGTTTGAGTAAGGTGATTTATGAAAGAGGTGAATGGTTTCGATAATTCTTGTTTTATTTGTGAATAAATGTTAACACATAACAGGCAGCCACAGCTTTTCTGGGAATTCCTTCCCAAATTCCCCCCAGCCCTGCCCTCTGGCAGTCTGAAACCATTCCCTGTGTGCTGTCCCTCCATCCCTTGGAAATCCTCTCTCTTTCAGCTCTTTCAGGTACTCAGACAGTTCAGGCATTTAAACAATATCAAACCTGGGAAATGTGCTTTATTCCTCAGCCCTGGTGTGTTTATTCCACTCTCCACCACCTCTCAAACTCTCCTCACCCCCTAAAAAAACCTGAGCTGGATTTATCCCAAGGAAAATTTGCAGGATTCTCACTTTAATCACTCCACCGAACACAGAGATCCTGAAAAAGCTGATTTATTTTTAAACATAATTACATCTTCCAGGTCATTATTTCCCCTTACAGCAAATGTCTAAGTCGTGTTCCATGTATCATCCCAGCCCACAGTGGGAACAGGGGGGTTCTGCTCCTTTCCAGAGCTCTGAAAAGCCTTTTGGGGTTTGTTTTGTTGGGCTCTGACGGCTCAGCAGAGCTGAGGAAATGATCCAGGAGCTGAGGCTGCTCCTGCAAATGGAGGCTTCAGAGGAACAACAACCTCTGTGCTGCTGCTGCTGTTGTATTAGGGATGGGTGGATGGAGTGAGGTACAGAGTTTGGGCTCTCAGAGGGCAAATGGGAACTTTATTGGGCACTTGTATTATAAACTTGTATATAAACTTGTATTTATTATATAGACACCATGTGTCTAACATTTATATATATAAAAAATCTTATATATAATAATATATAATTATATATATTATATATATTATGCATATACTATTGTTATTATACTACTACTACTACTATTATTATACTATTGTTGTATTATATACTATATTATAGTATATACTATATTATTATACCATTATTATTATATATACTATTATTATATATACTTTATATATTATCTATTATACTATTATATTATTTTATTATTGATATATTATAGGATATATACTATATATTATATAATAGATATTATATATACTATATAGTATATATTTTATATATACTGTATATAAATATATAGTATATATATAGTGTATATATAGTGTATATATAGTGTGTATATATAGTGTGTATATATAGCATATATAAAATATATATAATATATATTATCTTTTATTAGACACAAAATATTACACATTTTTAAATAGATACATAAAGCTGGATTTGATTGGTTTTTAATTAACACTTTTTATACTACTGGTTTATTAGGAGTAACATTTTATTTTATTTTAAAATAATAGCGCTTATTTTATAAGTAAATAACATGTTTAAAACACCAGTTGTAAAGATTGAGGATGGTTTCAATTATTTTTCTGAGTTTTCTTAAAAACTTCCTAGCATAAGGCTTGGGAAAGTTTATCTGACTCTTTTTGGACCAGATTTTCAGTATCTGCATCACCTTACAGATACTTTGAGACTGTAGGAGCTCCAAAGGGAAGAGAAGCTTTTATTTTAGGAAAAGCTCTGAGTTTTCCACAAACTGCAGAGGGAAATGACCCCATGGCAGGAGCACAAATCAATTCCAGCCAGGATGGGTGGGGAGAGCTCAGCTACTCCAGCCCAAGGAGGGGTGTTAAAATAAATTCTTTATTTTATACATTTTCCATCCAACTCCAGAAACTCTCTTCCTTTTGTTTTGTTTTTTTTTTGTAGTTCTTAAATTCAGTATTGAAAAGGTTTTACTCGTCCAATTTAGTTTTGAACTTGAACATTTCATCACTTCCTGAATGCAAAAGAATTCCAGCAAAAATACCACTAAAAACGAACTGAAAATGATCCTGGATTTGGGGACTGGCACTGAAATAGAAAAAATAAATTAAAAAAAAAGAAATAAAGAAATAAAGTAATAAATAAATAAAGCAATAAACCATGCAGCGATTTTTAAGGCATTAAATTTTGATTTCCACAATATCACAGTGGACAAAGCCCTACCCCTATCCCTGCTCACTGTAAATTGCCAGGTTTTCATATTTATTTCTCTTTCTTCTCTTTGCTATCTTTTACATAAAAGACAGAACCACTTCATCAGTTTTTTAAAAGCCTCAAATTCCTACTCATGGAAGCAGTTCCTTATCAATTCCCAAGCCCTCCTGACTGCTCACTCTCTAAAATTGATAATTTCACCATTTAGAAAATATTTATCCATTTTATACCTCTTATCACCCTTTCCCCATACAGAAATAAGTCAGAAAATTGACTGTCACACCTATTTAGATTCATTTTATGCTTGCTATGGAAGCAATTTTAGGATTTATCTGTATTTTGTATTAGAATTCTTTTATATCCAATTGTGGAACATCCAGGAGGAAAGAACAAGCCAAAAAGTTCAGCTAAAATATTCTCTACATGCTCTGTATATTCTATATATTAATCATAGAAATATATATTAATAACAGAAATGTATATATTTTAATTGCTTCTTAGTCCTAATTCTAATTAAGGCAAATGTTAAAAATTTTATGGCAAATGAACTAAAAGCATCTTCCACTATATTCTGCTGAACTCTTCCATGAGAAAAGGACTTTTAAATCAAAGATATTTTTATCACATCTTTTCTGTCATCAGCATGTTTCAAAATGCCAAAAAGGATTATTAACGAATATTTACAATAATAATCTACAGATCTAATCTAATAATCTACATCTAGAAAAAAATTAAAATCATCCTGAACCCCTAAAAATTTGGCTTTTTTATGTGCAAATCAGTGTTGACAACTGAAAATTAACATTAGAAACTGTATTAATTGAAATTCTCTGAGTTACTTTAGATGGGACAAGTGTCAGATCTGACCTCAGACCTTAATTTAGCCAATTAATCACATTTTTTTTTGCAGGCATCCCATGGAATATCCATGCTTTGCTCCTTCCCTCCAAATTCCTCCCAAAACACGGAGTTTTCCTGTGACACAACACCCAGCCAGAGCAAACACTGAGATCCTGAGGCATTTTCCAATCCTTTCTCTTCATTTTTCCTTCATCTCCACACTCTGCAGAGAATTCTGATTTTGAATACCTGAATGTCCCAGGGAACTGCTGGCAGTGGAGGTTTCCTCGGGGCTCTGTCTTTGTTCCTAAATTGAAATAAAAATGAGTGAATTTGGATATTTCAGTAACCACCCAGTTCCACCCAGCTGAACGAGACTGGGCAGCCCAGATTTAAACCAATTCCATTTTCCTTGCATTTCCAAAACTGCAGGACACATCTGGCTCTGCTAATGAAAGGCCAGGAGATTCCAGCAGCAAGGTCAGATTTCAATTAATTCTCCTTGTTCACTGTCTGAACCTTGCTCCCTTACAAGCCTTGATAGATCAAACACTGAAATATTCCCTGAATTATTCAAGATTTTCCCCCCAGTGATGACTGCGGTACAAAAGCTGAATATTACCAAAAGCTCTCCTCACAATTTGCTGCTTTTAATCAACTCCTCTTGGTTTTGCTGTTTTATTTCTGCAGTGATCAGGTAATTTGTTATTATAAATGAGGGGTTTAGGTACCAAATTTCCACACAAGGAAATTTTCCCATCCCTGGAAGTGTCCAAGGCCAGGCTGGAGCAACGTGGGGCAGTGGAAGGTGCCATGGCAGGGCTGGGACAGGATGGAAACCCCAAAAAAACCTCAAAAAACCTCCCCAAAACTCAATGATTTTATGAACCAGGGGGTTTTGGGTGAAATTTAGAGCTCCCAGTGAATATTTTTGTCTCTAAACTCATTGGCAAGTGTTGCTTTGCTTGTTGGGTGAGAACAGCAGAACAATAAGATCCATAAAGAAATCCATGAATCCAAAAGAATTGACTTTATCCATAAGAAAATCCATAAATCCAAAAGAATGGGATTTATCCATAAGAAATCCATAAATCCCAAAGAATTTGATTTATCCATAAGAGTTGAGAGCTGGAGGAATTTGACTTTTTTTCCCTTGTAAAAAGTGATTTGTGTAATAAAGCTGTGGGGAAATTGAACTTGTCAGCGTGTTAAATGCATTTGTCTGCAGGAATAAAATAAACTACACGTGTGCAATTATGGGATTGGAGGCTGAAATTCCCTGTGATTCAAACTCTAATTTATCACCAGTTTTTCTTTAATCCACTCAAGCTTTACCAGTTAACTCTGCATAATAATTTCATTTGAAATGGAAATGAAACAGAAGGCTTTGAAAACAAACATTGAACATTATTTAAATCAGTGCATTCCAGCATTGCAGCAACAATTCCAGTGATTTACTGAACAGGACACAGATGAAAACTGCCAGGAATTTGGCAAAAAAAAAAAAAAAGTGTGTGTGTATATATATATAGACACACACATATATAAAATATTTGACATTTAAATATTAGTGGGCAGAGTACACTGAGCACTTAAAATATATATTTTAGGAGAGGTATTAATTTAAAATAACTCCACAGAGCAGCGTGAGGTTTGTTCTTTTGAGGTTTTCCTTCTCTCCAACCAGCCAGATCTTACCTTGAAAGCACAACTACAGTGGGAGGAAAAATAGATTTATGAGCTGTTAAAAAAGCAGATTTTATTTTATTTTATTTTATTTTATTTTATTTTATTTTATTTTATTTTATTTTATTGTTTTGGCACTGCTCAAACCCAGTTTGTCCTTCACAGACAGAGCCGGTCTCTCATTTCCTCACAGAGTCACCCCAGCCCTGATTTCCCTGATATTTTAAAGAGGATTTGTTTGCAGATTAAGTTAATTTTCACATAATCAAGGCAATCCAGGAGCCTTAAAGTCCTTGGCTGCAGTGACATTCCCTGTCCATGTGCTCCTCTGGAGCAGCACCTCAATCACAGCTGCAGGGACACATTTCCTGGGCATCAACGAGCAGGGAAGCTGAAAACAAATTTATTTCAACTGCCCCTAAATCTTTTAAAGGTTTTTAAGAGAAAAAAAGCACTTTAGCACTCAAAGGATGCAACAGGAGGAAGGTTTAGAAACAAAGCATTCTGGAATTAAGAGAGGTTGTGGCTGCACTTGGTTTGGTTTGAAATACCCCAAAGCTTGGGCTGTGTGGTTCAGCAAACACATTTGGGGTTAAACAAGTCCTTTTTGAACCTTTTGGGTAGATAGCAGATTGCAGCTCTGCAGTCAATAACACCCCCAGCTATGGCACACCAGAGAGCTCCTTTGGCTCCAGAAATAATTCCATTCTGCATTCTGCATTCTGCATTCTCCACTCTGCATTCTCCATTCTCCATTCTGCATTCTCCATTCTCCATTCTCCATTCTCCATTCTCCATTCTGCATTCTCCATTCTCCATTCTGCATTCTCCATTCTCCATTCTCCATTCTCCATTCTCCATTCTGCATTCTCCATTCTCCATTCTCCATTCTCCATTCTGCATTCTCCATTCTGCATTCTCCACTCTGCATTCTCCATTCTCCATTCTCCATTCTCCATTCTCCATTCTGCATTCTCCATTCTCCATTCTGCATTCTCCATTCTCCATTCTCCATTCTCCATTCTCCATTCTGCATTCTCCATTCTCCATTCTCCATTCTCCATTCTGCATTCTCCATTCTGCATTCTCCACTCTGCATTCTCCATTCTCCATTCTCCATTCTCCATTCTCCATTCTGCATTCTCCATTCTCCATTCTGCATTCTCCATTCTCCATTCTCCATTCTCCATTCTGCATTCTCCATTCTCCATTCTCCATTCTCCATTCTCCATTCTGCATTCTCCATTCTGCATTCTCCATTCTGCATTCTCCATTCTCCATTCTCCATTCTGCATTCTCCATTCTCCATTCTCCATTCTGCATTCTCCATTCTCCATTCTGCATTCTCCATTCTCCATTCTCCATTCTCCATTCTCCATTCTGCATTCTCCATTCTCCATTCTCCATTCTCCATTCTGCATTCTGCATTCTGCATTCTCCACTCTCCATTCTCCATTCTCCATTCTGCATTCTCCATTCTCCATTCTCTATTCTCCATTCTGCATTCTCCACTCTGCATTCTCCATTCTGCATTCTCCATTCTCCATTCTCCATTCTGCATTCTCCATTCTCCCTTCTCCATTCTCCATTCTCCATTCTCCATTCTCCCTTCTCCATTCTCCATTCTCCATTCTCCATTCTCCATTCTCCATTCTCCATTCTGCATTCTCCATTCTCCCTTCTCCATTCTGCATTCTGCATTCTGCATTCTGCATTCTCCATTCTCCATTCTCCCTTCTCCATTCTCCCTTCTCCATTCTCCATTCTCCATTCTGCATTCTCCATTCTGCATTCTCCATTCTCCCTTCTCCACTCTCCATTCTCCATTCTGCATTCTCCATTCTTCATTCTCCATTCTCCATTCTCCCTTCTCCATTCTCCATTCTCCACTCTCCATTCTCCATTCTGCATTTTCCATTTTCCTGCCTCAGACACAGCCCCTCGCCCCAGCCACTGAATTCTCTCAGGCAAGTCTTGCTCTGGGAAACTCCTCATTAAACCCAGGAGAAAAAAGAGCCTAAATTCGGTTTAAAACACCCAGCAAAGCTAACTGGTGACATTAGATTGTCACTGCCTCCCTAAAACCCCTGGGGCCTCAGCAGCTCCTTTTTTGGGGCATTTCTCGTTAGCAGCAGAATTTCCCTCACTTTTGCAATATTGATTCCCTTGCCATGGGGCAAGCTGGGGCAGGGACAGCCCTGTGCATCTCCAGATCAGGAATTCCACTTTTGCCCAGCTGCCCCTCTCAAATATTTGCATTCATTTCCAGGTTTTCACTGGCCTGGAGATGTAAAACTCAGGTTCTGAGCTGAGCCAAAGCAGCTGCCAGGAAAAGTCACCTGGAGCTGAGAGATCAAGAAATGAATTCCCAGGGGAGGTGAAAACTCAGCCCCTGTGGGACCCAAGCTGGGAGCCAGGGACCCACAAATCTCCAATTCCAGCTGTAGGACTTGAAGAGAACACTAAAACTGCAGAGAAAACATCTCAAATTAGCTAATAATCCTAAAATTATGTGCGTAGTTTAATTAGAAGTGTGTAATATTTATTTGTGTGTAATTTATTTATTTTATTAATATTATTAATAAAATAATAATAATATTTATTTTATATAATAAAATAATATTATTTATTTTAATAATATTATTTTAATATTAATTTATTTTAATAAATTTAATTTTTTAATAATTTAATTCATTTTAATATTGAAATGGGAACAGAGGCACAGTCAGGGTCAGAGGGATGGACAAAAAGTCCTCCAGGACTTTCCTACCCCTGTGCCTTTGGTGAGCACATTTCACCACGTGTGTGACAGCCCAGCAGCACCAGCTCCAGCTCTTCCTGCAGGAAATTTGGTTCATAAATAACTTTAGAACATAAGGACATTAAAATCATTGGTGTTTACATGAAAAGTAATTGAATATCAATCAAAACACACTGGCAACCTCCTGACAGCTCCAGTTCTGCTGTAATTCATTGAATTAATCAAGGCCTGACACTGTGAGATGTTATTGCAAAGGCTGAGGAAGGAGCAGGAAATTACAAAGTTAAAAAAAAAACAACAACAAGATAATCTTTTTTTTTTCTTTACTTCCCTGTATGTGAAACTTTCCAGTGGAGGAGAACAAGGCCATGAAAACGCTGCCATAGTTCAGGCTCAGCTAATTTATATTTCAGCCCAAAAAATCCACTAAAATGATGGTGAAAGGGCTGCATCTGGCACGTCTTGAGTTAATCACAACAAAAATGATATTTTGGAGACAGGAATTCAGGAGATGGTCAGGTCTGGAGGAATATTTCAGACCTTCCAGACATATTCCAGACCAAAACCGTCTCATGTGCTGCCCCAAACTGTGAGAAATTGCATTCAGTGTTCCCGATGGCTTTGTCCACCTGAAATTGTCACATTAAATGGCCCCTTTTAATAGCCTGAATTAAAACCCACAGTAGGAATTTAATATTAGCAAATCTTCCCATCACCGGGGTGGCAGTGGCTCCTGCACACAGTGACTGCACCCAGATCCTGATTTCTCAGGAGTTAATTAGTGCAGGACTCAGGGCAGGTTGGGAATTTCCTGGGGTTTAGGTTTGGGTTAAACCTCCCCCTGCACATCATGCAGAGATCCCTGCTGCAGCAAGCACAGAACAAACAGCAGAGAGAGGCTGAGGTGCAGCGGGGCTGGGCAGAACCTTGAAGTGGTGAAAGGCAGAGAACAGAGCACAGGAGGAGTTTTCAGGAGCTCCTCCTCATCTCCAGCTCACCCACAGGCAGGGCAGTGATATTTAATATCTCCAACCCCAATCATATGTTCAGCAGCAATTCCTAAAAGAAGAAATGGCTTTTTCTGCAGCAACAATAAAGGCAGATCTCTTGGGAAAGAGGAAATAAAATGTTTTTGTTTGTCTAAAATATGAGCCGTGAAAATAAATAGCTGTTCCATACAGAAAATGCCATTCAAATAAAACCCTGCACTTTCCTTTTGATAGGATATTAAACATGACACTGAGATCCCTGCCCAGCTCCCATTACCCCACAGACACCTCTTGGTCACACACATTTTGTTTTACTGGCCCTCCCATGCAATAGGAGCCTGCTCCTGCCTTGTCATTAATTACTGGTACACAACTCCACAGCTCCAGAGCCTCCTCAGGGGAAAGGAGGACATGGAAACACCACACATTTAAGGAGTAGCTTGATGTGTGTTTATGCAGATGGACCCTCTGGAATAATTCATATTTTGCTGGGATGATTGCTCAGCCGAACCCACCTGAGTGGCTTTTCCAGTGCAAGACCAACTTGGTCAGAGGCACAGAGATAAACTGAAGTGGCACTCCCCGGGAGCTCAGGGAGCAAAGCTGCCCTCAGCACTGGAGGTGTTCAGCACTGAATAGCAACCCATCAGATCTGTTATTTTCATCTGCCTCCCCAAGGCTGGAGCAGCTTGTTGGATTGTCTGCCTCGAGCAGCGATGCTCCAGCACCTGCAGACTGAGAGAACCTTTCCTTCCTTCCTCCTTCCCTGCCCCAATCCTGCAGATGGAATTACTTCAGGCTCCTGCCCTGCTTCAAAGCCCCCTGAAATTAGTGCAGCCTTTTCCTCTGGCTGCTGAACTCGCCTGTCTCCCTGCACTGTGGCTGCCCAAGGAGTGGAACTAATGCAGTTTAAGGGTGCATAATTCCCATTCATGTCAGAAAGGAGAGGATTTCTGTGGAGATCAGCATCTCCTGATTGCATGGCTAATCACTGCCTCCCCACTCCACAGGCCAGGGAAATAAACATTTTTCCTGGGAGTGAATAAATTCAGAGGTGACAGCTGAAGTGATGGAAGTTAATGGAGAGAGCAGCATTTCAGTGGGAGGAGTGATAAATAAACCCTGAGCTCTCAGGACACTTCCCCAAACCTGGGGGACAAGGCTCTGCCCTGCCCAGAGGGGAGCAGCTCACCCCAAAACCAAACAAACTGAGAGGAAAAAAGGGGGAAATCCTTGGAGTGAGCAAGGGCTCTGGAATGAGCAGGGCTCTGGAATGAGCAGGGCTCTGGAATGAGCAGGGCTCTGGCTCAGCTCCGTCCTTTCTGCACTCCTGGAGCAGAGTGGAGCACTCAGCACCTCCTGCCTTGCTCTGGGGGGGACACAGGGAATTTCACCATCTGCTAGGATCCCTTGGAGCTCACAGGAAAGGCAGCAGCAACAGGAACAATACCTGGGCAAGCAATTCTGTGCCTTGCATATGGGGAAAATAAATCTGTGTGCACTGGCAGGACAGCCTGGGTTTATTCCCTGATCAGGGACGGTGTTGCCCTCCAGGTTTTACTTTCCAGAAGCGTCTGAATGTTCCATGATGGAAAACAAGTGGAGAGTGGGTGGTGAGAGCTGTGCCAACAGAACCCCCAAACAGAGCAGGCAGGTGACAGCCTCACCTGAGAGCACCCAGTTGCCAAATTCAGAAATCATCTCATGTTAAACCCCAGTTTCACACCTTAAACTGTTGTCTCACCTTGGTTAATCAGAGAATCAGAATCATCTGTTTTCACTTTTCTGTCCCAACGTGGTTTTTTTAAGTTTTCCTTTCCTGTTCACAGCCACAACTCCACATCTATTTTAACCACAGCCACATCCCCCTGCCAGGGTACCCGAAGCAGCAGCAGGTTTGGGCACTCAGCGATTGCTGGCTCCAGAGCAGGACTCAGAGCATCTCCTGCTGGCATCCCGTGGCAGCCTCTGGCACTGCACCGACAAACGTTCCCGGCTCCTCCTGCTCATCCATCCCCTCATTCTCTGTATCCCGCGGCTGGAAAACCAAAAAGTCATCTCACCAGCGCGAATAAAATGAGCTTTGTGATGGCTTAGAGCAGATGAACGCCTCCCCTCCTTTTACCTGCAAGATTCCCAGAGTGTGGAAAAGCTGGGAAAACACTCATGGACAAAGCAACCACCCTGAATGCCCCAGCACCCAATTCCCGTTTTTTTTTCCTTTTTTTTGGATTATCAAAACCTACTATCTTTCTTTATAAGGATTTTTAAGGTTACAGTATTTAATTAAGAAATGACATCTAAATTATTTTTACTTTTAACTTACTAAGTAACCACTCCAAGTCCACAATGTGGACTTTTTTGTCTAGTTACAACATAACTACTTCAACTTATGAAGAAGAAGGTAAAGGAGAAGAAATTTTTATCTTGTTTTTTAGATACTGCTATATTTGAAAACTTTAATCTCTAAGTTTTCTACTACATGACATTACACACTTCCAATCATACTACACACTTGTAATCCCAGTTCTTCCCATCAATTTTGGAAGCCTTCTCCACAGCCTCAGGTCAAATGTAGTGTTTTCCTTCTGGGGGTCAGGAGTTTGCCAACATCAGAACCCAGAGGCAATAAAAAACCACCACAACAAACTTTCCCCTGCGTTGGTAAATCCAGAAGAGCGGAGCAATCAATAGAGCCGCGGCCCAGGTTCTAATTAGAGCCTCCAGTCTGAAACCAGCTTTCCTCCAAACACTACAGGGCTCGTGGCAGGGGCAGAATATTCCCCCCAAGCCAGAGGATGCTTCATTAGGGTTGGTGGGAGCAGAGGATCAATCTGCCCCGGTGGAAGTTATCGAGTGCAGCAGATTTCACATCCTGGCCCTGATCTGGGGGCCCGGGGCTGCAGGGATGTTAGGGCTCCCCAAACCACCCAGCACCAGGGCTCAGGTACAGCTCTGCCCAAATTCATTAATTATCTCTGTGACCCTTTAACTGACTGCCAACCTGCCTGCAAGCACAAATTCTAGAGATGCTCACCTGCTTAAATATTAATGAAGCTTTTCTGCTGTAAGGTGCAAGGGAAAGGAAAGCTAAACACAATTATAAGAGTAAGCATTGACAGCAGGGAAAGGTGGAAAAATAAAAGGTGTTTCATTCAGATGAATGCTAAACCAACCCACTTCAATCACTGCCTTCCCTCAAGGAGGCAAAAAGTGCTTTATTGAATCTTTATCAAGAAAAAAATGGAGGATCTTTATTTAAGAAAAAAAAATGTTTGAACTATGATAAAAATAGGGATGAACATAATCCTTATTTACAATTAATTAAGTTTATCTTTGCACTGTGGGGTACCTCCCTCAACGATGGCAGATTGATTTTATTTCCTGCAGAAACTCATTTGCCTGGCACCACTCTCAGGGCTCGGCTTCCCTGAGAGCCTCCCTCCCCTCCAGCTCTGCTCCCACAACATTCCTGAATGTGGAAATCCAGCATTTACCTTCTTCTATTTTTAACTCAAAGCCCCAGACAATTATTCTGTCCTAGAAGAAAATTAGCTTGTGCTAACTGAATGACAAAAAAAAAAACCAACAACGCAATTGCACCACAAACTGCGTGGGACTTTTTTTATTTTCAATGTTTACAGAGATGGAAATAAATACAGGGAAGAGGAGATTCTTTTAAAAGAAATCAATCAAGTCTTCAAACAGGAAAAATTGTATCCAAGAGCTGCTTCAAACTGGCCACCATTCCAGAGATCAGGAACAGGGTTCACAATAATGGGAATAACTCAAGGTAAGCATTGCCACAACTCGGTGTCAGGAGCCAAAATAACCACACTACAGCAGATTCTCACATATTTACAACATACCTATCATACAAAACCAGTGGGAGTGTTTAGGGAGTGATTTCTTCTCTGTCCAGTGTATATAAAAGTTACACCAGAGGGTTTGGTGGCTTGGCTCCTCTCCCCAACATCCACAGAAGCGTTTCTGCTTTTGGCAAAGTTTACAAAAATCCTTTGCATTGCAGGAATTCTTCATCCAGCCTGGCCTTCTCTGCATGTGCAGCCTCGGTCGCCATCGGCCCTGTCACAGCCCAGGGCAGCTGCTCAGAGGACAGAGGCTGCCAGGCTGGGCCTGGGCTCCTCTGAGCTGCAGCCTGGGAAGCTCTCGGTGCCATGGAGCTGCAGGGGGCTGGGAACACCTTCAGAGAGCCAGGGGGGAAAACACAACAGCCCAGTTAAACACAGCACCCCAGGCAGGACTCACACACACATCAATTAATTCAGTCCAACCCCGCCTGATCCGCTGCTCCAGCTCAGAAATACCCACGCAGATTTTCTTTACCCCTTCCTTCAGAACAGAAACTTATAAAAAGAAAATTAATTTTTTTTTCAAAGTTCTGACTTGTATTTCAAATGTAAAAATGCTCTTTTAGTTCTTTTTTTTTCCAGTCTAACAAGCAAGATATTTTTCTCAATATAAAACAAGTGGTTTGTACCCCTGCAGTCTATTTCTCTCGTGCCAGCTCCGTGCTGAATGATTGATTTAATCAAGGGGGCACAGACTGTGCCCAGGGTGCCACCAGCAGCTCCTCCTGCCATGGCCCCATCCATGGAACAGCTCTGGGCAGGCAGGGAAGCGCTGCTTCCATCCTCCATCCCTGCTCTGCATGGAGCTTTCCACGGGCCGCCTGCCCCCTCTAGTGTTGGAAAGAAAGAACCGGGAAAAATTGTTCCTTTAAGGCTTTTTGCTGTTGTTGTTGTTGTTGTTGGGGTTTTTAATTCTGAAAACAAACACAACTCCACGGAGCTGACTTTGGGCCGGCTCCTCTGAGGTCTGAGCATCTCCTTTTATTTCCCCTCCTTTCCCTGTTCTGGGGGATGTTTTGGGTGAACTTTACCAAGCACACAAAAGGAATAATGAAGGTTCTCAGTACAAGGCAGCCATGCAGAGGAGGGGAACCGAGTGGAACAAAAAGCACTGAGGGTTTGGGGCAGGTCTGTCCCGAGCCTCCTCAGCTCCTCACGGGATTTGTGCTCCAGACTCTTCCCAGCCCTTGCTGGGTGCTGCCCTTGCTTCACCACCCCAATGTCCTTCCTAAACGGGGGACACGGCACCCAAACCGTCCCTGCTCCTGCTGGCCACAGCATCCCCAGCTGCCCATCCCAAACAGGGATGTCCTTGTCCCCAGAGAGCTGAGCAGGGTTCAGGTGAGTGCCACCCCCATGGAGCAGAGCAGCGTTCAGGCTGAGTGTCACCCCATGAATGTCACCCCATGAATGTCACCCCCATGAATGTCACCCCCATGAGTGCCACCCCCATGGAGCAGAGCAGCGTTCAGGCTGATGTCACCCCATGAATGTCACCCCCATGAGTGCCACCTCATGAGTGTCACCCCCACGAGTGTCACCCCCATGAGCATCACCCCCACAAGTGCCACCCCCATGAGTGTCACCCCCATGGAGCAGAGCAGCGTTCAGGCTGAGTGTCACCCCATGAATGTCACCCCCATGAGCATCACCCCATGAGTGCCACCTCACGAGTGTCACCCCCACCAGTGCCATCTCCATGGAGCAGAGCAGCATTCAGGTTCAGTGCCACCCAGGGCAGTGTCAGGGCTGTCTCAGTGTCCCTCAGGGCAGTGTCAGGGCTGTCTCAGTGTCCCCCCAGGGCAGTGTCAGGGCTGTCTCAGTGTCCCTCAGGGCAGTGTCAGGGCAGTGTCTCAGTGCCACCCTGGGGCAGTGTCAGGGCTGGCTCAGTGTCCCCAGGGCAGTGTCAGAGGTGTCTCAGTGCCCTCAGGGCAGTGTCAGGGCAGTGTCTCAGTGTCCCCCCAGGGCAGTGTCAGGGCAGTGTCCCAGTGCCCCCGGGGCAGTGTCTCAGTGCCCGCAGGGCAGTGTCAGGGCTGTGTCAGTGCCACCCTGGGGCAGTGTCAGGGCAGTGTCCCAGTGCCCCCGGGGCAGTGCCCAGCTGGCAGTGTCCTCACCTGGCAGCCCCAGCAGGTGCCCCGTGCTGTGCTGGCGGGTGATGTGGTGCCAGTAGGCGCTGCGGGGCAGGGGCACCACGGTGCCCAGGGACACGGCCCGCTCGCTCCTCCTCAGCTGCAGCTGCAAGGCACGACAGGGTCAGCCACACCTGCAGCACGCCTGTACCAGCAATTGCTTTTGACAGGAATTCCAGCTACACATATTGCCACACATTTTATCATTGAGCAGAATTTGATATAATAATAATAATAATAATAATAATAATAATAATAATAATAATAATAATAATAATAATAATAATAATAATAATAATAATAATAATAATAATAAATTAATAATAATAATAATAATAATAATAATATTGAACAAACTAACTTTGTACCCACAAGCATCAAGGAATGTGTGTGTCGTTGTTTTTATCAGGAATTTTATAAGGAAATGTTTTTAGCAGGAATTCCAGTTATATGTATTGCCTTAAATTTTATAGTTGAGCAGAATTAAATAATTATAATAATATAGTAATACAAAAAATAATAATTAATAATAAATAATATATTGAACAAACTAACTTTGCACCCACAAACACTGAGGAATGTGCATGTCCTTGTTTTTATCCTTGAACAGGAATTCCAACTATACATATTGCCCTGAATTTTATAATCAAGCAGAATTTAATAATAATAATAAAATAACAGAAAATAAAATAAAATAAAAATAATAATAATGATAATGATAATAGTATTGAATAAACTAACTTTGCACCCGCAAGCACTGAGGACTGTGCGTGTCCTTGTTTTTATCCTTGAACAGGAATTCCAGTTATACAGATTGCCCTACATTTTACAATCTAGCATCATAATAATAATAATAATAATAATAATAATAATAATAATAATAATAATAATAATAATAATAATAAATAAACTAACTTTGCACCCACAAGCACTGAGGAATGTGTGTGTCCTTGTTGTTTTTATCCTTGAGCAGGAATTCCTGTAATTCCTATAATTCTAATTATACATATTGCCCTGAATTTAATAACTGAGCATAATAATAATAATAATAATAATAATAATAATAATTAGTAGTAGTAGTAGTAGTAGTAGTTTAATAAGTAGTATTTTAATAATAATAATAAAGTTTAAGAATTATATACAGTATAATTCTTAAATATAATAATATAATAATCAAAGTATCATAATTACTTTACTATTAATAATAAAAATATCAATAATAATTAAGTAATAATTACACCGATAATGATGATTATGACAACAAGCACAACAAGCCCCCTGAGCAGCCCAGTCTGGGTGGGTGCCCAGAGTGGACCCCCCTCCCCGTGCCCTGCCCGTGCCCTCCCCGTGCCCTCCCCGTGCCCTGCCCGTGCCCTCCCCGTGCCCTCCCCGTGCCCTGCCCGTGCCCTGCCCGTGCCCTCCGTACCCTGGCGTCCTTGGCGCTCTGCAGCAGCCGCTGGTGCTGCTCGGCGATGGCCAGGGCGGCCGAGTGCACCTTCTGGTAGATGGCCTCGCCATGCCTGGTCTGGAAGATGAAGAGCCCCTCTCCCGTGTCACACATCCTGCAAGGCACCAGCACAGCCCAGGGCAGCGCGAGGGTCCAGCCCAGACGGAGCCAGAACCTCCCCGTGCCACCCCAAAATTCCCTCACACCGGGGGGAGGACACCGGCAGGGAACAAAGGCATTGCCACCCTCTGGTCCTGCCTTTTCTCAGCCAGGAAATGGAACAAAGGCATTGCCACCCTCTGGTCCTGCCTTTTCTCAGCCAGGAAATGGAACAAAGTCATTGCCACCCTCTGTTCCTGCCTTTTCTCGATCAGGAAATGGGACAAAGTCATTGCCACCCTCTGGTCCTGCCTTTTCTCAGCCAGGAAATGGAAAAAAGTTATTTCCACTTCTCTGTTTCTGCCTTTTCCCAGCCAGGAAATGAAACAAAGTTATTTCCACCCTCTATTCCTGCCTATTCTCAGCCTGGAGGGAACAAAGTTATTGCCACCCTCTGTTCCTGCCTTTTCTCAATCAGGAAATAGAACAAACTTATTTCCGCCTCTCTGTTTCTGCCTTTTCTCAGCCTGGAGGGAACAAAGTCATTGCCACTCTCTGTTTCTGCCTTTTCTCAGCCAGGAAATGGAAAAAAGTTATTTCCACCTCTCTGTTTTCTGCCTTTTCTCAGCCAGGAAATGGAAGTTGGGATCATTTAATAAGGAGGTAATGTCAAAGTGGATATTTATCAGAAGGCCTCCAGGGGCAGTTGTGGAAAGATGCCCACAAAAGCCACCCCCACAGGGGTGAGGACATTTTCTAGGCTTTAGGGAATTAACATAATTAATAAAAAGCACTAATTAGGAGGACAAGTGGTGATGCAATTCTGCAATCCCCCCCAGGTCAAGCCCCTTCTCTGGAGCCCCCTGGCACTGGCTGTGCTCTGTCCATGAAATATCTCTGAGAGTTGTTCTCAACTTCCCAGCAAGAACCAAGACAGCCCTGTCCCCCAGGACCTGCAGCTCTGGAATTTGATTTGCCTTTCTGCCCAGGGAAAAGCCATGGAAAACCACTGGGAAAAGCAGCCACTGATACAACAGAGGCCACAGAGCTACACATGGACGGGCAAAGAATTCAGGGAACAGAGGAAAAAGGCAAAAACGAAAGGGGATCATTTGTGCCTGTGCCTGTTCACTGACACACCCAGCTGCTCCTCCACACGTGCAAAAGCTCTGGAGAGCTCCTGCACAAACCCAGATTTTTATATTTAGGCTCTCTCTGGAATCTGTGTCAGGCAGGATTAATTTGTCTTCCCCTTTTGGACTTTTAATGAGTTTTGCAGACTTTTGTCTTCCCCTTGAAACAATAAATACTATTTTTATTTGGCATTCTTTTAGGGGTGTAGATTTGTTTCAGTATTTTAACCAGTATTTATATTTGTTTCACTATTTTAATTGGGCTTGGGGGGCATATTTGTTTCAGTATTTTAATTGGGATTGGTGAGGTTATATTTGTTTCAGACTTTTAATTTTTTTAAGGGGGGGTTACACTTGTTTCAGTATTTTAATTGCAATTCTTTGGGATGTTTATATTTGTTTCAGTATTGTAATTGCTTTGGGAGGGTTGTATTTGTTTCAGTATTTTAATTTAGTTTTTGGGGGGGGTTATATTTTTATCACCACTTCAATTAGTTTTTTTGGGGGGATTCACATTTGTTTCAGCATTTTAATTTGGTTTTTGGGCGGGAGTTATATTTTTATCACTCTTTCAATTAGTTTTTTAGGGGGAATTCTTTTCCCAATCAGGAAATGGAATTTAATTAGTTTTAATTTAATTAATTTAGTTTTTTTGGGGGGGGGGGGTTATATTTTTATCACCACTTCAATTAGTTTTTTTTTGGGGGGGATTAATATTTATTTCAGCATTTTAATTTGGCTTTTGGGGGGTAATATTTGTTTCACTATTTCAATTAGTTTTTTGGGGGGGGATTCGTATTTATTTCAGCATATTAATTTAGGTTTTTTGGGGGGGGTTATATTTTTATCACCTTTCAATTAGTTTTTTAGGGGGAATTCGTATTTGTTTCAGCATTTAATTTAGTCTTTGGGGGAGGTTATATTTTTATCACCACTTCAATTAGTTTTTTGGGGGGGCATTCACATTTGTTTCAGCATTTTAATTTAGTTTTTGGGGGAGTTATATTTTTATCACTCTTTCAATTAGTTTTTTAGGCGGAATTTATATTTGTTTCAGCATTTTAATTTTATCACCATTTCAAGTCATTTTTTTGGAGGGGATTCACATTTGTTTCACCATTTTAATTTAGGTTTTTTTTGGGGGGGGTTATATTTTTATCACCATTTCAATTCGTATTTTTGGGGGAGGATTCACATTTGTTTCACCATTTTAATTGCTTTTTTTTTTTAATTTTTTTTTTGGAGCAGGGGGTCCAGGCTGGCCTCTGGCTGCAGATGAGCCCCCAAACCCTTGGAACCCCTTGGGGAAGGCAGAGAGGAGCCAAGCCCACCTTACCTGCCCGCCTCGAAGGTGAACCAGGCTGGGTCCCGCCCGTAGCGCCGCAGGGCACTGAGAGGCCACGAGACCAGTTTGACTCTGGGATTCTGGATGTCCCAAAGACAGATATTCTCAAATGTTATCTGCAAGGTACATTCCCCATGCACATCTAAATTAGGGGATGGCATCAAATACACATTGAATCTCTCTGGGAGAAAAACAAAAGGTTAGTCTAAAATCCCTGCCCAGCACATGTGCAAGTCATTCAAGGAATTTCCTACTCTCCATCCCTATTGTTTTGCACTTGGAGCTATTCATTCCCACACCAAGAATTCCTCCCTGGGACTCTGGAAACCTCGTATTTGGGGCAGTCAAATGCTGCACCCAAAGGGCATCAAATATTCATTCAAGGAATTTCCTACTCTCCATCCCTTTTGTTTGCACTTGGAGCTATTCATTCCCACACCAAGAATTCCTCCCTGGGACTCTGCAAACCTCGTATTGTATTTGGGGCAGTCAAATGCTGCGCCCAAAGGGCATCAAATATTTGTGTGTGCACTCAGAGCCTGAGGAGAAGTGCACCAGCATAATCCTGGTATTTGCAAACAGCTCATAAAGTTGTGAGCAATTTGTGAATAAATCCAGTGCCTGAGCAGGTAATGAGCTCATTTGCACAGTAAAGTGGAGTAGCCACGGGCTCAGGTTTTGCATGCAATTACTGTTATTTATTATTCTCTTTACAAAGCCTCAGCCACTGACATCACACCAAAAAAAAAAACCCACACAACAAATCGTTCCCATCTCCAAGAGCAACTAACTGATCTGAGAAAGAGAAGTGCTACTCCAAAATAATTCTAGATAACTTATTTATTATCTCTGGTAGCAAGAGCCAAAAATAAACCCCCAACCAACCAAAACCAACCCCCCAAAACAAGCAAAGAGGGCTTGGAAAAACCCAGTTTTGCTCCTCTGTATTTCCAATATCCATATGTACAGTCTAAAGGGCTTGAAAATAACGCAATAAAAAAAATTCAAAAAGTCAGTATTTCTGTACCTACCACTCTGCTCCCTCTCTACTCCAGATGCCAACAAGTCAGGCTCTCCAAGGCTAATGTCATTAATTCGTGTTCCCAGGCACTCCATCTGCAGCACCTTGCACCACTCATCTGCCTCAAGCTCTGCACAAATGCCCAGAAAATCTGCGTGTGGGTACATCGCGTTTGCAGTCCCACAAGCGGCGCTCTGAGCGCGGCCGTTGGGCCCACCTGAGTCGCAGGCGAAGGTCCTGGAGGTGTCATCGCTGAAATAAATGCCCACCGCGTGCTTCTTGGCGCCCTTGGGCAGCCTCGAGATGCTCCTCACGTTGCTGAGCTCCGTCACCTGGAAAAGCACAATTTGGGATGGGAGCGAGGAGCCTGGCAGGGATCTGTGCGCTCCTGGGGAGGAGAGAGGGGAGGAAGAGGGAGAGGAAGGTGGGACAGCAGCAGCAGGCAGTGGGT
Source organism: Agelaius phoeniceus (assembly GCF_051311805.1). NCBI lineage: Eukaryota > Metazoa > Chordata > Aves > Passeriformes > Icteridae > Agelaius > Agelaius phoeniceus. Next base: position 14,151,574 of record NC_135281.1, read on the forward strand.
GGCAGGGAGGAGATGCAGCCCCGGCAGGAATCGCCTCAGTGGGAAACTCCACCTTCCCCTGGGACATGCAGCAGCCACGTCCTGCAGGGTGGTGGATGGTCACAGGGTCCCAGGGTGAGGGAGGAGAGGAGAATCTTGACTCCATGTTTCAGAAGGCTGACTTACTGTTTTATGATATATATTATATTATATTCGAAGAAAATTATATATTAAAGCTATACTAAAAGAACAGAAGAAAGGATTTCATCAGAAGGCCAGCAAGGAATAGAAAGGAATGAATAACAGAAGCTCCTGACTCTCAGAGAGTCTGAGACAGCTGGGCTGTGATTGGCCATTAATTAAAAACAACCACATGAGACCAATCCCAGATGCACCTGTTGCATTCCACAGCAGAAGATAATTCTTGTTTTTTCTTTTCCTCTGAGGCTTCTCAGCTTCTCAGGAGAAAAACCCTGGCCAAGGGATTTTCAGAAAACATCACGGTGACACTCCAGCTCTCCAGGACACCAGTGTGACACCATCCCCAGGGAGCTGCAGCCAAGGGAAAGGTGGAACCAGAGCTCCCTGCAGCCTGAGCAATGTGCACACGAGGGGCAGGAGAAACACCAGCCTGGGCCAGCAGAACCACAGAGGTGGAGATGGAAACCCAAAGGATTCACCCATGTGGAGCTCCAGCACGGGGGAAGAGCAGTGGGGAACAGCTGCTCTCTGTATTATTTTTTATTGAGGGATTTGTTAGTTGAGGATTTGTTGGACTGGTCCACTTCAAAAAAGAAAAAGCAAAATAAAATCACAGTTTTCGTTATCAGAAAGTGTTTTAGTGTTAAAGATTCAGAAACAGAGTTCATTGTTTGGCAACCAAACAACAGCTTGGAAAAATAGCTTTTACACCCAAAGCCCTGAACCTGGTGCCTCACTCCTCACTCCCAGCTCAGTGACAGCAATCATTAAAATAAATGTTCAACAGCTCCTCCTTAGCAGAGTGGTCAGACTGGAAACATTTCACTTGCCAATGATACAGCTTTGCCTGGAAAACAATTACAAGTTCCACAATCCAATTTTCCAAATGGATTATTCCATAAGCAGGCAGAAAAGACAGTTTAAATGACTCCTGCTGTTCCAAGGCAAGATTAATGCAACCAGATTAAAACTCAGCCCCTTGAGGGCTCAGTGTATTCCTGCCAGCAGGACACAATTAGCTCAGTTTTTATTGGGACATTGAGGATTCTTCTGGCACATCACTAAGGCAAAAGAAATAAGAATTTCTTCCTTCCTCCAGTATTATTTTGTTCAAGAATGTGGCAATTTGTGGTTGCTTATTTATTTTTAACAAGGGAAAATCAGACACACTCACCTGAAAAGCAACTCTGTGCGTATTTTGCAGCCTGAATTCTAATTATTTTCCCTCCCTTGTGGGACCAAAGGAATTATGTGGGCAATTTGCTTTGTGTATGCAAATTCCCAGTTCACTCCATAAGCCCCAGCTGAGTGCTCCCACATGACCTTTATTTTAGGGCACTGTCACCTTTCCACTTTTAAAAAATAGAGCAGGATTAGATGAGAAAGGATTTAAAGGTTAATAATACTGCACCAAAAGAATTATTTCTGTTTTGCACATTATTTCTGTTTTACACATTATTTCTGTTTTACACATTATTTCTGTTTTGCACCTGCAGTGGTGAGGATGTCCAGCCTCAGCCCCTGTGCAGAGCTGCAGACAAGGACAAACTCAAATGCAAACATTTGGGACTCTCCAAAAGGTCATCAGTTATTTTATCAGTAATTTTACGTCATCAGTTATTTTATCAATAATTTTACGTCATCAGTTATTTTATCAATAATTTTACGTCATCAGTTATTTTATCAGTAATTTTACGTCATCAGTTATTTTATCAATAATTTTACGTCATCAGTTATTTTATCAGTAATTTTATGTCATCAATTATTTTATCAGTAATTTTATGTCATCAATTATTTTATCAATAGTTTTATGTCATCAATTATTTTATCAATAATTAACTATGATTTCCATCAGAATCATTCAGCTACAGCCTCATACAGAGCAGCAGGGACAAGTTCTCTTTTCCCAGCAGCTCATATTTAATACTCTCAGAAGCTCCACCATTCACATTTAAATTTCACACATTTACAAGGCTTATTTAAAAAAAAAAAACCACACCACCTGCGTTTTTATCCACCTGTGCTCTTCACAAATGAGCACATTTTGCCCAGAAATGCCATTTAATATCCATTAGCTCCCTCTCAGGGAGGTTTGTTAGAAATAGAGGAGCCCTGTCAGTTTGTTGAGCTGATGACTCTAAACCTCCCTCCACACCCCATATCTCAGCTCCCTCTCTGCCTGGAAATAAACTCAAAATCCAAATCAAAAACCAGAATTTTCCCACTTCTCATCAGCCTGGAAGCGTTCAAGGCTTGGCTGGGCAGGGTTTGGAGCAGCCTGGGACAGGGAGGGTGGCCCTGAGGAAGAACTGGGTGACCTTTGAGGTCCTGTCCACGTGATTGGCAAAGTTCTGATAAAAACCACACTGAAACTGTGTGTTAGTTCTCAGGGACTGATTTTGGACTTTGCTCATCGTTCATTCCCATCAAATCAGCTGCCAGAGAGATCCAGAAATTCAATTGGTAGGAGAAGCAACAGTTTGAAATGAAGTAAGTGTTCAGCAGGGACAAAACTTGGCTTAAAACAAATATCCCTCTGTGGGATTTTCAGGTTTTTTATCATGATTTTCAATTTTTTCAGATTTTCATGAAAACCTGGACTCAGTTTTCAGATTTTCGTGCAGCCAGTGAGGCTTTCCATGGTGCTTTACTCTGCACATCCAGGCTGCTGTGTGTTGAACACCTGCAAACAGGTGCTAAGCCATGGAATTTCGTCAAAGAAGAGAAGAAATTCCAGCCTCATTCAGGCTCCCCTTGGGTTTCATACCCTTTACCCAAGGTGCTGCTCATATATTGCATTGACTCAATGGGAAAAACACAGATTTGCGTCGATAATCGACAGAGTTATAATAAAATATTACGATAAAATGATATTAAATAATATTAAATAGTTATCATAAAATAAATGCAGTGATTGACACAGAGCTGAAGTTCTTACACACACTGTGCAGCCCTCCCACAACAAAGAGAAAAATCTCATTATTTCTGAAGGTGCCTAATAGAAATGTGAATTATTTCTGGGCCTGACTTATTAGAAAAAAGCCAAGGTTTGATGACCAATGAATGCCAGGTTCTGTGGCATTCAGAGGCAGGGATTCCTTGGATTTCCTCCCAGATCCCTGTCAGGGTGGGTGCAGAGCAGCCTCCAGCTCCTGGGAGTTTCTGCCCATAATTCCCAGCCTTCAGTTTCTGCCTACAATCATGGTGATGAATTAAAAGGTTCCTTATTTTCCTTATTTCCACCTCCATGCCCAGGAGAAGGCCCCATGGAAACCCCCAGGTGAGCAGGAGCTGTGCCTCACTCCAGAGCAGTGGCTGCAGGGAAATTCCTCCTTCTGTAAATACCAGAGAACTCAGCAGAGCTTTTCACTGCTGTGGAAACGCCCCTCGTGCCTGCAGCTGCCCCCTGTCTTCCCACAGAGGCACAATCCCAGAAAATGGGAACCTCCAGGGGCCTTTGGAACTCCCACATTCCCTGGGATGGCTGCTCCTGTAAATAGGAAGAGCAGGAGCCACTGCAAAGTATTTCAGGTGTGATTTTAAAGGGCTGAGGAGAGGAAAGGCTTTAACAAAATTAAGTAATTTTTCACCTGCTTAGCAAGATATTTGCTACAAACAACATTTATTTTGCCTCCACTGAATAAAAACACACACAGAGGTTTAGGACCTTAAGAGTTTAAAAAAAACTCAATTTTCAGGCTAAGTAATACACAAAGGTTTAGATTTTCGTAAGTAATAAAAGTAATCAAGCAATAAAGGTTGGAGAGAAGCTCGTGCCTTACCTTGTGGTAGCACCTGAAGTAAGCAGCTCGTTCATCTGAGAACTTCTCCAGCCTCTTGGGCCCTTTGCTTGAAGCCTTTTTGAACACTAGCCAGCATCTCTGGTAAATCTGGAGGCACAAAAGAATGAACTTGGCATCTGCACTGACCTGAGCATCACCAACACTCACAGAGCAGGGAAATCCTCAATCAGCTGTGGACACTCAGGAATTCAGAGGGAACACAAGAACAAACTGCTGGGGAAGCTCCATCCTCCTTCTTTGAGTCCAGAAATTCCTGTGTGCGAGGAGGATTTTTGTGAATTCTCTGTTTTGTAAACTCTGTGCATTTTGTGAGTAAGGGTAACACGAGGGAGCAGGAACTGAATGATGGACAGTGAAAAAAGCAGATTATTTGAGTGCAGCACCCAGGGCCATCCTGTCACTTTTGCTCCCAGGGTCGAACTGAATTTAAACCCAACTCATCTGGGGCAGGCTCTGTGCAGGGTGGTTTTAAAGCCACTTTTTCCAGCTCCTGCCACCTTTCCCTGCAGCCCCCTCAGAGCTGTGGTGCTGCCAGAGCTCTCGGCTGAGCTCACCCTGCCTGCCTATAAAGGCAGGAATCACCAGCCCTGCCAACTGCTCACAGCCCACTCCCCACCAGCAGCACCTGGCAGCTTCCAAATAAACCCAAACTGCCACCAAAACCAGTGGGATTTCAAGAGGAAAACAAAAAATAAATAACCAGACAGGCCCTCAGCAAGTGGTTCACAGCACAAATTCAGTGATCACAGCATCCCAGCCATCAAATACCATTTATTTTACTTTTTCAAGTCCAGAAAAGCCATTCTCAACCTATTTAGTTGGTTTACCAGTAAATAATTAACCAATACCACAAAATATCTCTCCAACTCTTTCACAATTCATTATCAATCCCACTAAAAAACAGAATATCTAAACCAAATTTCTCCCTGAAACACCCTATGAACCTCAACATTTAGAAATCCCTAATCCTTATATTAATCCTTAATGTGGTTAAGTAAAGCAGAACCAACTCCTCTGATTGCCTGAGCTTTGGGGTTTGAGAACATTCACAGGCAGAGAGGGAATCTGAAACCAGGGGCTGCTGCCCTGGGGGAGACCCAGACCCTGGAGCACCCTGGAAATGAGGGAGGCAGGGAGAGCCGGCATCCTCAGCTCCTCACTGAGCACAGAACCACCAACCCTGCCTTTCCTAGAGCCTAAAATGCTCCTCCTTATCTAGGAAACAGGAATTATTCCACCCAGTAAGCATGGAATAGAATATTCCACATGATAAGGAATAGGAGATTTGAATTTAGAAGTTAAAATCTGCATTAGAGTGCCCTGACCCATCAAGAAAGGCTTCATAAAATCAGGCCTGCTCTGGCTGTCATTCCCTCTAAGGCAAGCTGGCACTGTGCAAGTTCCCATCTAAAGCAATCCTGGTGTGAGCAGTTTGTTAACATAATAACCTATTCCTGGGTGAAAACCAACCAGTTTTTACACCATTAGATGGAAAAATGAAAACTATCCCTCACAAACAACTTTTCCTGCATGTCCACATTGGGGTTTGAGTGACCAATCAATACAGGATAACAACTTGTTAGTGACCAATAAAGTAATTAACAAGAAAGCTCCTGATCAATTGGAGTCACACATGAGGTCTGTAAAACTGTATAAAAAGGAGTTATGTGAATAAAGAATGGGGTTTGTACAGGCTTGATGGCTTTTGGGGTTTTTTACAGACCATACACAGAGCAGGTCATAATTCAGGGCTGCTTAAGGCCATCAGGGGAGAGAAGAGCCATTCCAAAAGAAGAGCCAAGAAACATTTACAGCAGAAACCCTCCCTTGCCAGGGAGAGCTGAAAAAAACCAGCCAGGCTGGAGCTCAGTATCAGGTTTGGCTCCTTGAACATCTGCTAAGCTCTGTACAAGGGCACAGTTAATTCTGGGCATGAAACTGGATAGCAGAGAACCAGCCTGGGACTGTAACCGGGCAGGAGAAATAGTAAAGGCTTCCCTGAGGCCAAAGCTGGGCTCTGGGCAGGCAGCTGGTGCTGCCAGCAGCTGGATCTGCAGCTGGATCTGCAGCTGGATCCTGGATCTGCAGCTGGATCTGCAGCTGGATCTGCAGCTCTGCTGGGCCAGCCATGGCACAGCCCAGTGTGGGATCAGGGAGCTGCAGAACAGGGTTTGCAATGATTCCTGTGTGCCAGAGTATCTGATTCTCCAGCTCCACAGGCTATGGGGCACTGCTGCAGCTCATTAACAGCTCGCTAATTAGGGCATGGGATGCTCCGGGTGACAGCCACCCCAGCCCTGCCAAGGACACTCCTGCTACAGCAGGGTGCAGCCTGGGCTCCCTCACAAACTCAGCTTTTCATCCCCCCACAGCACACAAATATCTGCAGGGGCTGCATTTCAGAGCTGCACTTGTTGTACTTCAGAGCTGGACTTGAAATTTTAAGGAGATCCCAAAAAAAGGGCAGAATTTGCACAGGAACAAACCCTTTCTTTCTGCCAGTAAAGCAATTTTTCCAGCCCTGAGCTGGCAGCATCCAAAGCCAGCCACGGCAGAAGGGCTGCAGCTGCTCCACCCTTGAGCAGCCCAACCTGAAAACAGGATAAAACACCTGCAGAACTCAGGTGATGATGCTTGTTAGGAGCTGCCCGCAGAGCTGAGGTGACAAACACCCTGCAAGCATCCCTCAGCAGATGGGATAATGGGAATGGCTTCCCACTCCCGGCCGCTGTCACCCTCCGGCAGCAGCTGCGAGCTGCAGGGAGCAGCAGCGGCGTTGCTGTGATCGATGCAGCCCCTGCCGGCCCTGCAGACAGCTCCGGGCGTGCAGGTGAGCCCTGTCTCAGCACCAGGTAAATTCACCCCATTCCTCCCCCATTGCCCCTGCAGGCAGAGCTCGGTGCCCGGGGAGCAGCCGGGAATGCCCAGGGATGGGCAGGAAGGAGCAGATGGAGCTGCCAGGCAGTGCCAGCAGGCTGGGCTGCCCCGGGGCTGGGCCCTGGCAGGGGGAGAGGGACCCTGCCCCTGTGCTGGGCACATCTGGGGGGACCCTGCCCCTCTGCTGGGCACATCTGGAGGGACCCTGCCCCTCTGGAGTGGTCCTGCCCCTCTGTTCAGCACATCTGGAGGGGTCCTGTCCCTCTGGAGTGATCCTGCCCCTCTGTTCAGCACATCTGGAGTGGTCCTGCCCCTCTGTTCAGCACATCTGGAGGGGTCCTGTCCCTCTGCCCAGCCCCATCAGGCACATCTGGGGTGCTGTGTCCAGCTCTGGGCTCCTCAGGACACAAAGCACCTTTTCATTTGGTGTTTTGTTTTTTGGTTTTTGGTTTTTTTTTTCCTTTTGATGTAGATGAATGGACCAATACTGACCTAAAGAAGCACTTTAAGTCAGCCACTGAATGAAACAAGGATTGCAGGGGCAGTATTTCCCTGGTAGAACTCCCCCTTCCCCAGGCTCCTGCAGCCCTCCTGCCCTTTTCCAGGTTGCTCCATGGACAAACCCAGCTCACATGAATTTCTCATGTCCCCAGCTAATTAAAGGCAGAGTTCAGGAGTTCAATCCCATTTAGGAAGATCCAAACTGGGGAAAGCTGCATTAAAAATGTCTCTAAAAGCCTTACACTCCTCCCTTTACCAGGGAAGAGCCTCTTGTGTTTCAGCACAAGCACCGTGCCAGGGCTCTGCCTCTCACTGGGATGAGCCCATTCAGAACACTTTAATTCAGAGCACCAGCAAACATCCCCCCTCACCTTCCTGGACACATCCACAGGAAATTTTCCTTTGCCAGACACAGAGAATTCATTGAGAGTTCCCCAGACAAACATTGCTTGGCAAGTAAAGGGACAATTTAACCTCTCACATTGACATTACTGAGGGGAAGTACGACTCCTTTTACCCTATTGATCTTCTGAACTGAAACAAGTGACATTATCAGTAAAACAACAACAAAAACAAAAACCCCACCAATATTCATTTCAACAGCCTGAACTCTCGCTGGCATTTCTGACAGCCCTTGATGAAGCCAGACAAAAAGATAATGGAACAGTCCATCTTCCCCAGCATTCCTGGAGCTGCACAAACACCAAATTAAGATGTCAGGCTCAAATTAAGATGTCACTCTCAGGAGCAGCCCTTGCATCTGTTACTTTCTTTCAAGTGTTTCCACAGCCTCTGCAAAATGTTATTTATCCCTGATCTCACTGCAGGGCAATGCTCCTGCACAGCAGAGGGAGAATTTCACACTGGGAAAGGAGCTGGTGATGAAAGGGCTCCAGAACCACCACAGAGTAAATTTCACCTGTTTATAATCAGGTTTCCTTTCTCTTCCACTGCCTGTGCAATCATCCCTGACACACCTGGCACGGCTGGGGCTGTCAGAAATCACAGATTTTTCTACCAAAGGAAGAGGAAATAGGGAAAAGAGAGCCAGGATCCACAACCAGCAGGTCAGGGAAGAGTTAGGGACAAAGGAAAAAGGGTCAGACTTGCTTTAAACTTGTTACAATAAAATATATATCTTAAACAGGATAGCAAATGGGTAAGAGGCCCTTGTTTAGGAGTCAGTTCAGCCCGTGGAAACATTTGGAATTATTGACTTCAGAAATGAAGCCCATCCTCCAAAGAACACAGAAGGTGATTTATCTGAAAACAGGCTGGAAAGCACAAAAAAACCATTCCTCCTCCTAAATGTGCCACCATCAAAGCAAGACTTTCATACTCCAAATCATGGTCTGTATAACGTTTTGAGGGAAAACCAGGAATAGTTCTGAGGTTTGTTCTTTTTGGCTTTTGGGGGGGTTCTTTGGGAACAAATTACAACCCTCATCACTCCGTGCTGTCCCCACGAGTCAAACACCAAAAGAAACAAAATGTAATTCCACCATGGGAGCTGCAAAACCTCCTTGTGCCTCCTCCAGAGGCAGGCAGAGCACCCTGATCCCCCAGCCCAGGCTGACCCCATCAGGACACACGTCCCTGTGGTATTTCATGAAAAATCCCAGAAACTGCCAGGATTTCCTCTCCTGGGAAGCTTCAGCTTCTCCCTGTTTTGCTGCTCTGGAATGTGATTTGGAGAATTGTTTACCCAGCATGTGAATTGTTTTAATTTAACGACCAATCACAGTCAGCTGTGTTGGACTCTCTAAGTCTGTCATGGGTTTTTATATTCATTCCTTTCTGGCTTTCTGATGTATCCTCTCTCTTTCTTTAGTATAGTTTTAGAATATTATATAATATATAATATATATAATAACATGTAGTATATATGTAGTATATAATATGTAGTATAATATAATGTACAATTAATATAATATAGTATAATATAATATGGTATAATATAATATAGTATGGTATAATATAGTATGGTATAATATAGTATGGTATAATATAGTATGGTATAGTATAATATAGTATAGTATAATATAATATAGTATAATATAATATAGTATAGTATAATATAGTGTAATGTAATGTAATGTAATGTAATATAAATATATCAGCCTTCTGAGAACTTGGAGTCAAATTCTCATCTCTCACCTCATCCTGGGCACCCTCACAACCCCACAACAGACACAGACCTGGCCTCTCATCCCCCATCTCTGTGCCACACAAAACCCAAAGGGTTTTCTGCCCCAGTGCCCAGAGGGAGCTGCCCTGGCCTTTACTGGGATCCTTCCCCCCCCATCAGCTCCAGGAAAATGCTCCAACTTCCCCTGGAATGTTCTGGATCCCATCCCTGCTGCCACTGACAAGCTCCAAGCAATAAGAAATCTTAATATCTGTGAATATATTCTAACACCTTATCTGGCAGCTCGGGAGAACTCTGAATTTCCAGGGGCATTAATATCCTGCAGGTTGCACTTGGTGCCTGAGAAATCTGTTCAGTTTTTCCCCCTCTCCAACTCCCAGACTGAAAGGAGCTGCAGAGGTGAACAGAGTTTTATTAATAAAGCTGCTTCAAATGGAGACACAGGCAACTTTTTCCCTTCTCTTCCCCCTTCCCCCAGCCTTACATCATTCTTCTTTCCAGTTTTCACAGCCCAGGCTCTGAAATCCTCATATCAACTTGCTGGCACATGGATTCAAGCCCCAAATCTCTCCCACCATATGGTTCCAGTCCTGCAGATTGTCTCTCCCCCACTCTGCCTCTCCTCCCACAGGGTTTCACAGCACCAGAGCTGTGCAGAACTTGTCACAGTACATGGCACAGGCAACGTGCAGCACCAGGCTGCTCCATGAGGCTGCACAGCACTCACTTTAATTAACACCGAGCACAGCGAACCCCGAGAGCTCCAATCTCTCTGCAGCTTTCCACACCCAAACCTTTCTGCTGAACTGGACGAGTCCTGGGCTTTGTGCAGGAGTTTCTCCGAATTCCTAGGCACGAGACAGAAGTTTTCCCATCTGAAGTGAGGGTGTGCAGCCAGCACTGGTGCCCTGTGGGAACAGCCCTGGGCAGAACTGCTGGATGTTCCCAGTTCAGCCTTGGCCACCGTGCACAGGGAACGCCTCACCCAGCACTCAAACAGACACAGCAGGCTCCACACCCTCCTCCTTTCAGGTGAAAGTTTAATATTGCCAGAAAGCCACTCATCACAGCAAAGCAGGCAATCCAGAACACCGAGAACTATTTTCTTTTTAATGAGTTTTTTAATCAATCCAGAAATACTTGAGCACTGCTGACAGCACTTCAGCATTTCCTGGGAGCCAACAGCTGGCTGCAGAGCTGTGGCAGCCTCAGCTCCCTCCTGCCACAAGCTGAGGGCTCAATTACCCCAAACCCCCACAGACAGGGGCTGCCCAGGAGTGCCCTCATGCTGGAGGACACCCCTGACTCCACATTCCTTCCCCCTGATGTGATGAAGATGCTTTGGGCCAGCCAGGCCCCTCGAGCACAGAAACCTGACCCCCACAGATCCCATTTCTGTCCTCAAGCAGGGTCACACCAGGGAGGGAACAGCTCCACTGCTGCAGTCCCAGCAGTCACATCTCCCACCAGAGCCCAGCAGTGGACACAGGAAGGGGAAGCTCAGCCTGGACAGGGAGTGCAACCCAAAAAGTGAGCCTGGAACCAGCACACACTTCCCTGGTGCAGCTCCTCACGCTCAGCAGCGCTGCAAACCCCTCCACTTCAAAGATCTGCTCCTGTTTTGATTTTAATTGGTATTTTTAATTGAGCCAGCACAACCTAAAGAGAAAGCTCAGGTGTGTTCACATCCCCCCACCCCAAAAATGGAAAGCCAAGAACAGATTTTCCATCATCTCCACGATGCCCTCCCCCTCAGAAAGGTCACACCTGTAGCACAGAATGAGGCATGGTCTGAAAACCACGAGCACAAAAAGGACTTGTCAGACAGAGAGAAGCCATGAAGCACCAGCCCTGCTTCCTGCACTGATACAAACCCTTCCACCAGCTGCAAAAGCCCTGAGGGTCCCCCTCCCCAGGCACAGCTCCTGGTGGCCCCTGGCAGAATCCCTCCTCCCAAAGCCAAGCTGATTTTCCCTGCTTTGGAGCACTCTGGGAGGAGCTGCTCCTGCCCTGTCAGCATTTCCCAGCACACAGGCTCCTGTGTGTCACTGCTGATGACACACCAGCCCCACACCACCGGCTCGGGGAGTGATTCTCCTCCCTATAAGGATGGCAAGAGTCAGGAGGAGGGAGCTTTCTCCTGAATAAACCTGGCTCTGCAGAAGACACATGTGGTACAAATGTTGCTATGGAAACTATTCTATTAAATAATATTCAATTAAACTCACACGTTTGAAGCACGCAGCAAGAGTTCAGGTGCAAAGCTAATTAGCCTAAATTCAATTCTGGAATTACAAAGCAGGGCCTTCCAGAACTGCCACGTTCCTTTAGAAGAGGCTGGGATTCAGGCAAGCTGCTTCTCTGCTCCCCTTTCATTGCAGATGTGGCACCTGCACCCCAGCTCCTCAGGAAAGCCATTCCTGCAGGGAGTTGGTGGCTCCCAGTTCCCTTGGAGATGGAATTGCCACAGAGGCACGGGCAGGGGCTGCGTCCAGCCTGGAGATGGATGCAGCCTCTGATTGCAGCTGTGCCACCAGCACAGGGAGTGATTTCAGTGACTCCCACCCACATCCTCCACACAGCAGGGAGTGTGAGATCCCTCCCTCTCATTAACCAGGGTCCTGCAGGGGCTGCAGCAGCCTGGTCCTTCCTAATGCTTTCACAGCATGGGGAAGTTGTCTGAAAGTTTTTCTTCTATACTCTGAAGTGTCTTCTTCCCTCTCTAGCACCTGGGTGTCCCACAGCCCTCCCCAGCACAGGAACAACCTGTTGGCTGTTTAAACAAAAACAAAATAACAAAATAATTTGTTAAAAAAAACCCAAAAAAACCAAATAACAAAAAGCAAAAACAATCTGTTTAAATCAATTCCTCACCCTGTGAAGGAGCCAAGCTGGCAGCAGCCACTGAGTGAGACTGAATTCAGGCTCGGCCAGCCCCAGGTGTCCCATCACACCTGCAGCCAGGAGGAAGGGACACCAAGGAGCAGGGACAGGCTCCAGCCCTGCCTCTAGAGACCCCAGACTGGTGATAATTACCCATTTCTGCACATCAGGGCACTGGGCTGGGAGCAGCTCACAGAAAATGCCACAGGAAGAATCTGCAGCCACATCTGCTCTCGGGTCGTGGGCCAACACTACCCAAAGCTGCAAACTCAGCAGCCCTGAATTATAACCTGTGTATGGTCCATAAAAAACCCCAACAAGCCAGCAAACCTACACTTTGTAGGCCGTAGGTCCATGAAGAAGAGAAAGAATATTTCAGATAATGCTCTTTTGAATGATACCACATCCAACTCATCAGTTTTGCAGGGAGAGCAGGCTGGAGACTCAAGTCTTGCTTTTAATGTCTTTTAAAAAGGTCGATTGAAGAAGCACCTCCCAGTGTGCTCTGAGTAGAGGGGGGAGAGAAATGAGTCCTTTACAGCTGTCACATGCACATCCCGAGAGGGCATCCAGCATTTCCTCAGCAGCAGCACCCTCAGAGTGGTCTGGAAAGCCTTGGTAAAGGAAGGCACCAGCACTGACAGCATTCACAGCTATTGTGGCGTTGGATAAGCCTTACTCAGACCTTCACTGAGCCTTGCTGTTACAGCATGGGGAAATGCATCACACTTTAATCTTACTCATCCTTTACACCAGAGCAAACTGAACACTGATGTGTGCTCAGTAATGAGGCTGAATCAGGACACAATTGCGCCCAATTTACTACAATGACATTCCCTCAAAATGTCACAGAATCTCGTGGTTTTACAGAATGAGCTGTGCCTGCCAGTGCAGGGATGAGAAATCCAGCCTGATGGAAGGCTTCTCAATCATTCCTGTTTCCAAAGCACCACACAAGTTCCAAAACTGTGGAGGAGAAGTCATTGCCCACAATGGGTACAGCAAGAGAAGGGAACTGTAATTGCAGTGGGTTTCACAGGACCACAGACACTCCCCCGAAAGGAGCAAATTCTGAACTGCCAACACAACAGTGTTTAATAAACACAATAAATCAGTTTCTTTCCGGTCCTGAGAGGCAGATACACCAATTGAAGTGTTCTATACACACACGGAGCCTCCCTCCAGGTGCATCCCCGGGGCCAGGCTCCCTCAGGGACACGGAGCCCTCCGGTCCTTCCCTGCCGGGAGCTGGGGGCTCGGGGGAGCCCTGGGCTGGAGGAGCAGCCCTGGAATTTCAGAGCTCACGGCAGCCCAGGTCCTGCGGGGAGCTGCCCTGCCTCTCCCGGCACAGCCGGAGCCGGGAACAGGCCCCAGAACGGCCTGGAAATAACCTCGGTATTACACCAGCACCGAAAGGGATTTTACTGGCATTCCATGCAGCTCAAGCGACTCTAAACGCCCCGAAAACACCGCAAAGCTTCACCCGTCCCACGGAGGAGCCCAAACCCGGAGTGGCAGCAGGAACAGGAGCACCGGAGCGGCTCCAGGGCGCTCAGCCCAGCCCGGCCCTGCCCGGAGCTCCCGCACTCCAGCCCTGCCCGAGCTCCCGCACTCCAGCCCAACCCTGCCCGAGCTCCCGCACCCCCAGCCCTGCCCGGAGCTCCCGCACCCCCAGCCCTGCCCTGCCCCGAGCTCCCGCACCCCAGCCCAGCCCAACCCTGCCCGAGCTCCCGCACCCCAGCCCAGCCCGGCCCTGCCCGAGCTCCCGCACCCCCAGCCCAACCCTGCCCGGAGCTCCCGCACCCCCAACCCAGCCCAGCCCGGAGCTCCCGCACCCTGAGCCCTGCCCGGAGCTCCCGCACTCCAGCCCCGGGCACGGCCCCAGCCCCGGGTCCCTCCCGGAGCCAAGGGACGGCGGTGGAGGCAGCGCAGCATCCCCGGCTGCCGACGGGAGAGAGAGGAAAAAATAAATATATCCATCCACACCTATATATAACGCATATGCAGGTGCCTTCATTGTTCTCTCCTCATCTTTTTGTTTCCTGCGGAAAAACCCACCCAGCTCAGCTTGCAAAAAGAGGACAAAGGAGTGGCAGGGGAAAAGAAATAAACAGCAAAATGCCCAGCCCTGGGAAGGCTCTCCCGGGCACTCACCCCCAGCCGGCGGCTCCGGATGCGCACGTAGCCCTGCTTGACGATGTCGTTGAAATTGGAGGCCATCCTCGCCCGGGACAGGCGGCGGCGGCGCCGCTCAGCCCGCCCGCATGGCCGAGCAGCGCCGGCCGCACCCGGGAAAGCGGAACAGAACAGAACAGAACAGAAGAGCACCGCCCCGGTAAGGACCGCACCGCCCCGGCTGGGACAGCACCGCCCCGGCTGGGACAGCACCGCCCCGGGAGAACCGAACAGCACCGCCCCGGTAAGGACCGCACCGCCCCTGGAGAACTGCACCGCCCCGGGAGGGACTGCACTGCCCCGGTAAGGACCGCACCTCCCACCGCACCGCCCCTCCGAACACCCCGCGCCGCCCCGGGAGGGACCGCACCGCCCCTGGAGCGCCCCTGGAGCGATCCCACCGCCCACGAGTATCCCGCATCTCTCCGCACCGCCCCGCACCGCCCTCTGAACGATGCTCACCGCTCCTCTGAACACCCCGCACCGCCCTGTGGAGCGATCCGCAGCACTCCTGGAGCGATCCGCACCGCCCCCGAGTACCCCGCATCTCCCCGCACCGCCTCGCACCGCCCTCTGAACGATCCGCTCCACTCCCGGAGCGAGCCCGCAGCGCTCTGCACAGCCCCGCACCGCCCCGAGCGCTCCGCTCCGTCCCGCACCGCCCCCGAGCGCTCCGCTCCGTCCCGCACCTTCCCGCACCGCCCCGGAGCGCTCCGCTCCTTCCCGCACCGCCCCCGGAGCGCTCCGCACCTTCCCGCACCGCCCCCGAGCGCTCCGCTCCGTCCCGCACCGCCCCCGAGCGCTCCGCTCCGTCCCGCACCTTTCCGCACCTTTCCGCACCGCCCCCGAGCGCTCCGCTCCGTCCCGCACCGTCCCGGAGCGCTCCGCACCTTCCCGCACCGCCCCCGAGCGCTCCGCTCCGTCCCGCACCTTCCCGCACCTTTCCGCACCGCCCCCGAGCGCTCCGCTCCGTCCCGCACCTTTCCGCACCGCCCCGGAGCGTTCCGCACCTTCCCGCACCGCCCCGGAGCACTCCGGGCCGGGGACAGAGCTGTCGCAGCTCCTGCCCGCACTCCCTGTGCGGCCCCCGCTGCTCCGTGCCCGCACCCTCAGCCCATCCCGCACCGCCCAGCCGGAGCGAAGTGCCTGTCCCAGAAAGTCTTTCGGGTACCTGGAATTCAGGCGGGATTCTCCGGAATCCCCTCCCAAGGACGACGGACGGTAACCCGAGCTGCTGCCCCGTGCCGGGGAAGCGTCCCCGGAGCCTGAGCTGGGTTTCTATGAGCAATGCGTGGCTGCAGGAAGAACAGACCTTGCCTGGGATCGCCTTGTGTGGCTCCAAGTTCTCCTTTTCCAAGAACATACAAACACTGCCAGGCACTCCGGAGATGCAGAGCAGAGGGGCTCCGGTGGCTCCACACGGGTCACCTGCCAGGGCCAGGCTATAAATACCATGGCCTGGAAAAGGGACTGCTCAGCTCTGCAGAACTGCTTTTAATAGAGCCACAAATACGGCCCAAGGAGGTCAGCCAGGCTCTGGGCTTTGACTTTGGGAATTATCCTGAGGTGGAAATCACAGACGGGACGGCAGAGACGGCAGAGCAGGGACACAGCACAGAGCACACCAGGGGGAGCAGCCCCGGCTGGGCTGAGCTCAGGGCTGTGGGGAAGAGCTGCCCATAGTTATTCAGGTCACAGAATCAAAGAATCATTTAGGTTGGGAAAGGTTATCGAGGGTAAATCCACGTCTGATGGAAGTGGCCCCGGTCTGGTTTGGATGCGTGGCTCCTTCATTCTGGGCAGCCAGGAGCGATGTGAGGGCAGCGTGGTGCTCACAGCCCTTGCCTGAAGAGGTGATTGTGCTTTTTGTGAGGCTTTGTGAAATATTAATTGATGGAGTGGATTCCAGAGGGCTCTCCAGCTGAAGGACTGATTCACTGGGGATAGAGGAGGCAAGCTGCACTCCTCACTTTGGGATTTTACACTTCCCGCTCCTTTTCACTGAGCTTTTCTTGCAGAATGCATAAAATAAAACAGCTCCACCCAGAAACAGCAGGACCTTCCACCCCCATGCACCAAAACACACCAGAAATTAGAGGACTATTCTGAGATAAGTCTGGAATATGACCTTGAGGCCACCAGGTTGATCACAGGGATGAAGCAGCTCTGCTGGGCGGAAAGGCTGGCACAGCTGGGATTGCTCACCCGGACAGGAGAAGCTTTGGGGTGACCCCAGTGTGGCCTCACAGGGCCTGGAGGAGCTGCAGGAAAGATGGAGAGAGAGTTTGGACAAGGGCTGGAGGGACAGGACCCAGGGAATGGCTTCAAACTGCCAGAGGGCAGGGCTGGATGGGACACAGGGCAGGAATATTCTTGTCCAGAGCAGCTGTGGCTGCCCCTGCATCCCTGGCAGTGCCCAAGGCCAGGCTGGAGCACCCTGGGACAGTGGGAGGGATGGAACAGGATGAGCTTTGGGGTCCCTCCAGCCCAAACCATCCCATGAAATCCCCACAGAGCAGCTGCACAAGGCAAAGCCCAGGCTGCAGAATCACCCAGAAATGCACTTTTGTTCAGTACTAATGCTGGAAGCATCCAGTGACTTCTAAGGCCAGGATTAAAAAATTACAATAATAAACAAGCCCAGAGAGGCTTGGCTGGGTTTCAAAGACATTTGGAGCAGGGAAGAAATGACAGAGCCACTTTAGATGGTTTTTCAACAAGTTTAGACGTTCCTTCTAATCCCTGGCAGGACCTGCAAACACTCTCTGCTGGTTTCATCCGTCACTGGCAAATTCCTGCAGGTAAACACATTCCTGAGAGCTTGGCTAAGTCAAGGTGGATTTAAGCCTGTGCTTATTCTTTGATGAATGAGGATATTAGAGGCCACTTACATCTTCCCTTTGAACAGTATAAATCCCTCACACACGCCACGGTTCAAAGAGAAAATGCACTTTAATTCCCATGTGGGCAATGCATTCCAAGAATGTGCCAGAAAATCTCATTGTTCACGTTTTCCACTCGGTTCTATCTCCAGGAAAAAAAAAAAAACACCAACTTGTTTCCCACGTTTTAAAATGTAAGTGTGGGCCCTGGTTGGTTTGACAGGAATCCTTTCCTTTGCCTGGGCTCTGCTGACCATTAGCCCTCACCACAAGGAAATGCAGCACTAAATTCATCTTCATCCACATTCCAAACTGTCAAAAGCCTCTTTAATAAGCTGCCACTGAAACTCTTTTCCTTTTAATGCCAGCATTTTTGCCATTATTTCTGGGGAAGATGAGAGCCAAGGGTCATTTTGAAGCACCAGCCTGTTGTTAATAATTTAAGTGGATTATTGTTATATTTTAATCTCATCAAAACCCTCATTGTGCTGCCCTACAATAAACTTATTGGTTTTAGCCCCCTGCAAACACAAATCACAAATTTTAACTCAGTTTTCCCCAAAATGCCATCCTGACATTTGAAAAGGAAGTTACATTTCTCTTATTTATCTGCAGCACGAGACCCTTGGCTTTTCCTAAGAAATAATAGCAATAATATTGGCAATAAAAGGAAAATCATTTCAGGATATTATTTCATTACAGCTGAAATCTGCGAAACATCTCTGGGACTCCCCAAATTAAAGGATAAAAAACCTCTTAATTTCAGGAAGCAATATTTACTATGGAAGTTATTTCCTAGGACTAGTCAAGCATCTCCTGGTTAAAAAGAAAAAAAAAAAAAAAGAAAGTTTCTGATTTGATCACCCTGAAATTATTTTCTGGACATCTATAACACACATCAATATTTTTTTATGAAATGCTCCCCTGCCATTTTGCCTCCATAAGGTGAAGATGCCAACATTTTTCTGCTTTTGTTTTGATTTTCCAGAGCAGTTTGGAGATGATCACATCATGTGAGGTGAGGTGTGCTGACTTTCCCAAGTGCTCAGAGGTTACTGGAATGCAATACTTCAACCACAGGATGTCCATGAAAAGCTTTTGGGCATTCCAGGGTCTCATTTTGTTGTGGTGTGAGGTACATTTTTGACATTTCCTCCTGATTTCTGCAGTGGGAATTGTGAATTTGGACGAGTTCTGGCCGTGAGGAGATGCAGCAGGTAATGAGTGAAATAAGAGACTCTAATTCTTCATAATGGATGGGTTCTCTCATGTTACTGCAGACTTAGAAATCCCTTATTCTCCTTCTGCAAACTGCTGCCTTGAATCAATTAATTCTGGAGAAAGACAAAAAAAGAGGAGTTCATCCCAAATTTATTTCTTTCATAATGCAGAGATTTGATTAATTTTGCCTCATGACTGTGGCTCGTTCTCCTCTGGTGCAAGCTCTGGATCCTCAGCATAGAACTGCTCAGAAATTCCTTCCCCACTTACGTGTCATGGTGCTAATTAATTTTGAGTGAATGAATTCTGCTGCAATGAAGATTTCTCAGGTACTGTTCCCTGCTGTTCATCTCCTCCTGTACATTTTTCTCTGCACATCATCCTCAATCTGTTTCTAACACTCAGACACTGTCCAGCTCTGTCAGACTGAGGAGTTGTGTGCTGGGTCACAGAATTTAGGAAACACCCATAAAATTGGGCATAATTTGAGCACTCCCCAGTGGAGTGAGGGCAGGACCTTGGTTAAAACATCTTTATTCACCCTGGGGATTTTTAAATACGCCAGGTAGAAAGCTGCATTAGTGAAATGCACACAGAATTACTATGCAGATATCAGTCAGTGCCAAACCATGAAAATTCATGAGACTGAACATTGAACTGACAAAAAACCCCATCCTAGCAGCAGCAAGGCACAGAGCTCGTTGTGCAGCAAGTGCCTGCCAGCAGGAACCACTGATAATCAATATTTAATGACAATAAATAATCAATTAACAGGGCTGCCATGTCACTGTGCGCAGAGCAGGATCCATCCCAAGGATTCTGCAAGGCAAATCCTCCTCCTGCCCCAGTGCAGCTCTTAGCATTTATTGCTACAGAAAATTTACACTCAGAATTTTGGTTTTTTTGATCTTTTTATCGCTGTTAAGTGAGTTTTGAAAAAGGAGATGTTCTAACTATAGTCCTTGCAGATGGCACTTGGAAAAGGCACCCAACAGTGCCAGTTTACCAGACAGTTTGTTATTTTGTGCTGCCTTAGGAGCAGGAGATTTGGGGGCTGGATTTTGCCATTTCCTTGGGGCAGGGTTAAATTTGCACGAGCATTTGGGCTAAATAAAATAAATAAATCAAAGGAATGAATTGGAAAAGAGAGAAGATTCCCCAGGACTGCAGGTAGGAGAAACCAAAGATGGCCCAGCCCCTGGGGCTTGGGAAGGTGGGAAGGGTGGATTTTGTCTTCCTCCCTTTGCAGGAAACAGAATTTTGCCAGAGTGGGTTTCATTACAAAAGCAATGCACAAACTCAGGGGTTCCCCATCCCTTGGAATTCCTCTCTCCCCATCTCTCCTGCAGCTCCTTCAGGCCCTGCCAGGCCGCTCTGAGGTGACCCCTGCTCTCCTGTCCAGGTGAGCGATGCCAGCTGTGCCCTCTGCCCATCCTGGAGCCTCCTCGGGCTCCCCAGCAGCTCCAGCTGCTGCCAGCGCTGCCCCAGGGCTGCGCATTCCAGCTGGGCTCTCACCACACCGAGCTCTCCTCCAGTCAGGCTTTCCCTGCAGGAACTCACCCACACAGGATGGAGGACGGTCCCTGCGGAAGGAGGGTGTGGGGTCCGTCTGTCTGTCTGTGCCCCGACACGGGCAGGGCGGTTCTTGGGTGGACGCGTTTCAAAGGACGAGCCTGGACTCTTCAGCTTTTCGGTCTTCAGATTGTTTATTGTTTCTTATCTACAAAATTTTCTGTCTGCCCAACAGAGGTCTGATCTGCAAGGCAGCCACAGGCACTCTGACCACCCACGGGGCGGTCGTGTCTTTTTATACTAAAATTTACATACATGATATTTACCTTTATTTTCCAATACTTTTCACCCATGTTAGCAAGTGCACCTTCACCATGAACCAATCCCCAAGTGCCAACATCACCACAGGAGATGGAGGACAAGAAGAAGAAAGAAGAAGAAAGAAGAAGGACGAGACATGCCCTGATCCCTCCATCTTGTCTCCATAACCCCCCTGTACCAAAAACCTTAAAGTTTACATTTCACCCTCTAAATGTGTCCCTTTTACACCCTTCACTCTAAAGTGATTCTCATGTCCTCAAACTGCTGTCATTTCTGTGGATGGATCAAAATCAAGCCACCAAACACTCCTGGCAACATTCCAGGATTTCCGAGACCCCCAAGGGTTTTCTCGGTAACTCTGGACATCCGGAGTGATGTGCTGAGTTCCCACAGGAGGGGACACCAATAATGACACCCAGGCCACCAGCAGGACCTGCTGCCAGCATTCCCCTGCATCTGGAGAGATGCCACCCTCTAATCACTTTTCTGGCAGCTTGCTCCCTCTTTTCTGGGCATGCTGGAGCAGCACACGGGCCAGCAGCACCGTGATCCCTGCGTGCAGCAGGGCTGGCATCTCATGGCACACACAGAGAGCTGCTTGTGGCCCCTGGGGACGCTCTGAGTGCCCATGGCACGGCCAGGCTGCTCTGAGGGGACCAAACAGCTCCTCGAGGGTTAATTGGGAGGGTTAATTGGGAAGGTTAATTGGGAGGGTCAATTGGGAGGGTGGATTGGGAGGGTCAATCTCAGCCCAATGGATGCACCATGGATCCAGTTCCCAGCCGTGGTTCAGCTCAGGACAGCTCAGTGGTGCTGGGATGGAGCCATGGCCATCGGTCAGGGATGAGGGTTTGTTTCCATGGCACTGGAGCTCTGCTGGCACCCTCCTCCCACCCTGGGACTCTTCATTTCCCTGACACCAAACCTGAACAAATGTTACTCCCTCTGATGAGAACCAGCCCCTTCTGCCAGCCCTGCTTTGGGCAGCTTCGCTAAAAAGCGTTTCTGGGGAATATTTAATGTTGCCATCACATTTTTTGCTTTGTTTCAAACTGTTTGCCACTAAACAAAATGTATAATTGCAAATCTAATTACACAGATTGTCTTCATAAATGTGCTTAGCAACTCGGTGTTTTAATGAGCAAAACACAAACCTATTATTGCTATTATTCAAGGTTTTGTGACATTTCTTACTTTTAAAGTGTAAACAATTGGTGATTTGGATGGATAAAGTTCTTTAGTGGCTTTTCTCCTGGAGCTTTTTTTCCTGTATCCAACTTAACTTAAGGAATTTGACTCTACTGCATTGTGACAAACCCTCGAAACCACAGACAGGAAAGAATAAAATTTATATCCAGTGGAATATCTAAGTGCATTTTAGACACGTCCAGGTGTTGTTGCCACCTCTCAAAACTGCATTGAAAAGGTGAAAATCTGACTTTTTAAAAGCCCCAGCCCATTTAACATCACCAATTGTTTTTTATTCATTTTATAGATTACATTTCAAGGCATTTTAATTTCAGAATAACAACAGGGCCCCGGAGAACAGCTTGGTCTGAAGCATCTCTTAGTTACCAGAATCAGAATATGTGAGGGAGTTTTGATGTGGTCCTGCCCATTCCTTAAAGGACATCTCAGCCCAGACCACCTCAGCAACCCCAGGAAATGTTTTGCAATGGATTCGCTGCCATTTTTTGCTTGTACCTTCATTTCTAGAAGAAAGGCAGAAAATCTGTTCTTATATAATTCTATATGATTTTTTTCTTCTATAATTCTGTTGATTTTCTGACTCTTGTTGTGGTTAATGCTGGCAGCTAAGCAGGATGAGAACCTGATCTGGGCTCAGTCACTTCCCTCGACTTCAGCAGAAGCACCACAATAAACTCCTCTCACGGGGGCACTTTTTGCTCTAAAATTCCCAGCCTAATCCAAAAGGAAGATTATCCTTTCACTCAACAAGTGGCAGTGCAGAAGATAAGCAATGGTGGCAGCAGATTAGAAAGACTCCAAAATCTCCTTGTAAAATAAACTATTAAAGGCTTTGATGTGCCCTTATCTGGCAGGGGGAGATTGCCCAAACATTCCAGAACAGAAACAATTGCACTGCAGGACTGGAAGGCAAAGCAATAAACTCTGGGTGCCCTTTTGGAGCTGAGTCAGTAAAAAACAGCAGCTCAACATTTAGGGAAGCACAAACCACACATTAAAAAAAAAAAAAAAATCAATATTAACTAAAATATACCTTGCACATATGGAAACGAAATAGCTTCTTGTAGCTTTATGCAAAGGATTAATATTTTTACTGATAAATGTAAGAAAGGGGGACTAATACTTCCTAACAGCTCAATAATATAATTTAACATATACATATATATGTTATATATATATAAATAACATCATTTATACAAAAAGTATAAATGAAATCAGCCTATGTGAACTTTGCAGTATTTTCAAGCATATTTGGGCAAAAACGTTGCTCAAAACTCATGAACCAGAAGCCAAAATCCAGTGTGGTGAAGGTAAAAGGCAGGCCCTGAAAATATAGGAAAGATCACAAGGTTTATTTTAAAATCTGCTGAATTGAAAGCGAGGAGCTGCAAACGGCCATGCTGGCAGAGCATTTCATCCAGAGAAGGTTTCAGATGGTTAATGGTAATTATAAAATATGTGACAAATTAACTCAAAGCAAGTGAAGATATACATGACAGATAAAAGCAAATATTACAGCTCTGCTGACAGCTCCTCAGTCTCAGTGACAGGAATTATAGAATCGGTCAGAAAGTGCTTGAAAAAAGCAAAAAAAGGCAGATAAAAGCAGTCATTTGGAAGATGAAGCCACTGCAAAGGAACCATCCAGTTTGATGTCCCCAGGCATTGAGGGGCTGATCAATCTTCATGGCTTTGGGGAAAATTAAGAACTTTTAAAAACCCAACCCAACAACGCTGTCAAAAAATCGTATTTGTGCTTCACATTCCTCCCTGTAATTGTGCTTCACTGTCCCACTCAGGGCTGGGGAGAGCCCTCAGCATCTCCAATATCCCAGAGCAGCAGGAGCTGAAGCGACACCTGAACCCCCCTGGCTTTCCTTTCTGCAGCAACCCTCACAACCCTCACTTGCTTTGAGTTAATTTGTCACATATTTTATAATTACCATGAACCATCTGAAACCTTCTCTGGATGAAATGCTCTGCCAGCATGGCCGTTTGCAGCTCCTCGCTTTCAATTCAGCAGATTTTAAAATAAACCTTTTGATCTTTCTTATATTTTCAGGGCCTGCCTTTTACCTTCACCACACTGGATTTTGGCTTCTGGTTCATGAGTTTTGAGCAACGTTTTTGCCCAAATATCCTTGAAAATACTGCAAAGTTCACATAGGCTGGTTGCATTTATACTTTTTGTATAAATGATGTTATTGATATATATCTCACTTTTGTCATCATTAAATGATGATAAAATGGTGGAATCTCAGCTCTTCCCCTGACCCTGGCAGGTCAAACCCAGCACAAATTCCAGCAAAAACGCTGCTGCCCTTTGGTGCTGTGCCAAATGCACTCCTGGTCCAGCACAGCCCCTCAGAGCAGCCAGGAGGAGGCAGATTTTGGTATTTCATAGGGCAGAATTAGGATGGACTGTCACCAAACCAGGTCCCTCAATCCTGGCAGTCACACCAGAGCAGCCCTTCCTTTAATTTGAGATCTGCATGGCCACAAGTGTCACCTGCTCCCACCAGGGGACCTGGAGGCTGTTCTGATAGGGAAATCAGTCCTGAGGGTTGTTGTGATTCCTCCAGAATAATCAAAAGCGTTGGTGACAGGGAGGTGGAAGAGGGATTCATTCAAAATTAACAATTATTGCTGTGGCATGGTGGCACGAGGTTAAAGAGATGTCTCAGTGCAGACAGCTCATGTTTGAAAAAATTCTCATTACATTTTGCCCTGGAGTAATGATTTATGCAATTAGGATATTTCCTTCAGCTAACCTCTCTCCCTCTATCCAGGTTTTCCAACCATCTTCATTATCCTGGAGCACCCTCAATGCAAAATTTACAGCAATGATCAAATCTCCAGGAAGCTTATGTTCAGGTTTGTTTTGTTGTTGTTTTGGGGTTTTTTTGCCTCAAATTGAGGACTAAAGACAACAAAATAATTTCACTGCTCAGTCTTAAAAATATTGGAAGGAGTAATGTTAAATCAATCCATGGATCTCTCTGGTCCACCACAGAGATCTGACAGTGATGTAGGAATGCTGGATTTCTGTAATGCTGCAGCTCAGCCACGTTCCTGGGGTCCTTAAGGATCATTCATTTCTGTTTTCCAGGACATTTAAAGAAATTCTTCTCAAGCCAAATGTGTTTGTTCTCCTCCCACTGTTTGATTCCCAGTCCAGTGCGTGTTGCACAGTAAATCACAATAAATGTGAAGTGAATCACAATAATCTGAAACCACAGCATGCTGCCACCTCCTTTTGATGGATTGTTCATGAATATGCACCAGAAACCCAGAATCTGCCTCTGGGGCCCGAGCTGATCCTCCTGTGGCTGTCACACAGCAGCACCCCAGACCAGGATCCCACTGAGAATGGGACCAGCAGCATCTGCCAGCACCTTCCCAGGCTTCCAGAGAGCAGAGAGGCTGCAGAATTAACAAGTCAGCACCCTGCAACCAGCCCGAGGCAACGTGAGAGCTAAAAATGACTGGAGGAGCAGCAAGGAGTGGCAGAAGGACTCGTTCTGCTCGTTCAAATAATGAATTGGCTTCAAAGAATCGAGTGGAGCTGTTGTCTTAGTAACCCAGGCCGGGAGAGAAAATCTTGTGGGGAGTTGGCAGGCAGAGCCTGGAACATCTGCACACCCAGGCTGGCACATCCAGCGTCTCTGGCAATACCTGCAGGAACTGTGCTGGAATTTGGCAAATGCTGAATTCCACAGAACTAATGAATTTGGTTTTGCTGTCCCTATGGCACTCATTTCCCCCCCCCCCAAAAAAAAAACCAAACAAAAAAGACCAAAGAAACAAAAAAAAAACTCAAAAAAAAAAACCCCAGAAAAAATAAACCTGGCAGGTCAGTTCAGGACACATCTTGTTGGGCTGTATTTCTAATAAATGCAAACTAATAAATAAGGTATAATAAATAAATATACATTCTAATAAATAATTTATATTTATTAAATATATTCTATTATATTATATATTTATTAAATATATTCTATTCTATTATATATTTATTAAATATATTCTATTATATCTTTATATTTTATTATTATAATTATTTATTCCATTATATATTTATATTTTATTACACATTATTTATTAGTCATGTATATAAATATACATGACTAACAAATAATGTATTTCTAATAGATGCAAACTAATGAATGCAAACCCAAAATGCCACTCAGTCAACAAAAGTCACCAGCGACCAAAAGGTTGTGGGTGGGAGAGCATTTCCTGTCATCCTGTTTGAAAGGGTTGTCAGTGCTGTGCATTTGGAGCTGCAAAAGAGTTATCAAAATACAAACTAAAATCAGAAAGTGTGTTCAGGCTCTGAGCTGTGCACGAGCTCTGCCATGGCAATGCGTGCTGCAATTACAGTTTGTTAAAAATACATCATTGCCTGGGGCTGAGCCATCTGCAGGGATCCACTCACCTCTGTGGACAGGCCAGGATGGCATCGACCTAAAAAACAGAAATGGAGAATTCCTGAGGAGCTGGGGAGGGAATGGAGAATTCCTGAGGGAGATGGGGAGGGAATGGAGAATCCCTGAGGAGATGGGAAGGGAATGGAGAATTCCTGAGGGAGATGGGAAGGGGCTGAGCCTGGAGCAAAGGAGGATCCCCAGGGATCTTTTCCCTCTCTGGAATTCCCTGCCAGGAGAGCTCTGCTCCCAGGGAACAGGGACAGGAGCAGAGGGAACGGCCTCAGGCTGGGCCAGGGCAGCTCAGGGTGGGCACAGCAGGAATTTCCCCATGGAAAGGGGCTCAGGAACTGGAACTGCCCAGGGAGGGTTGGAGTGCCCATCCCTGGAGGTGTCCCAGGAATTCCTGGAGGTGGCACTCAGAGCTCTGGGCTGGGGACAGGGTGGGGATCAGGCTAAAGTCACAAGATTCTGTGATTTACAGAGAAAAAAACCTCCAAAACTCAATCTACAGAAACCAAACTATTCTTTTCCCACCTTCACTGTTATTGTAAAATGACAATTACTTTGGCAAATAGATTGAACTGGAGAGCCTGCAATGAACAATGTTTGGTAAACACATCTGTATTTCATGGGTTTGCCCTGCAAACAGCAGAGAACTCTGCAAGTCACACAACAATCAATCTTCTGCAGCATCACTTTGATTTTTGAGTGGTCTGAAGTGAGGGTCTAAGAGCCAATAAAGTATTTCAGATCATCTGGGATCCCTTGCTGGAATTTTAAGTGTGTTCCTCAAAGAGGAGAGTGGTGCTCGTGAGCCTGGAGTTCAATTGGCTTTAGTGGTTTCAATGCAAAAGAAAGTTAACCAGTCATAAAAAAAATGCTCCATGATAAACATGGCAGCCCAATTTGTATTCAGATACGACTTTTCTGGTCTAAAATAGGAAGCAAAGCAATTAGCCTGCAAAGGCATTAACTGCTGGGGTTATTCAGTGTTTAATGAGCAAATGCAGCCACTTCCCTCTGCAGTGCTGTTTGTCACGGCCTTTCATGCATTCCCAGCATTAGGGTTTGTTTGCCACGATGGTGATTAACAACAGGATCAAACCCCACTCTCAGCTGCCCTACAAGACCAGGAAATTCATGGCAGGGGCAGCACTTGGCCCACTGCAATCCCTGAATTTCCAGCACAGCTCGGTTTGAGCACTGCAAAGCCTCTTCAAATTGTGCAGGAAGGGCTGTGAGCTTGACTTGGTGCCTTTTAAAATGTAAATAAGAAATCATCAGAGATCTTCAGCTCAGGGAATGCATGGAAATCAACAGTGTGTTCACTGAGGGAAATGCAGGAGTGATGGAACAGCAGTGGATGACCCAGGGGAGAAGCACTGGGCAGAGCTGGGCAGGACAAGGACACTCAAATAAACCCTGGACCCCTCCTGGAGGCACAGACAGGCAGAGCTCCACTGCAGCTGGACATGCCTCGTGCATGGTGACACCCTCAGGAGGCACCTGAGGGCTTCAGAGGCAGGAATCCCAAGTCTTCAGCCATTTAACCTGATTTGAATCGCGTTGCTTTTCTTCTCCCGGCTCGGAATATTAATTGGGATTTTTGACAGATCAGTTTGCTGTCAGGGAGATGAAAGATATGCCTGTCAGGCAGTGTTTACAAGGCAGTCTTCAAGCTGGGAGAGAAAATTAAAACCATTACCATGCCACCAGTCTGAAGCCAAACTTAGTATCACACCGAATATTTTGCAATTAATCTGAATTAGAAGAAATGAAGGGAAGAATGCTTCACCTTGGCTGGAATTGGAGTTTTTACCTCAGCACACTTAAATCACAGATTTGAGGAGAGGGGAGAGGGAAAGTGAGCTCACCAAAACATTCAGTGTTGTAAAATCATGTTTGCAGAGTTTTCTTACTCCAAACCCTCCAGGAAGTTCTGCTGGGATCAGCTGGAGATGGAGCAGGGAGTGGAATCCTCGTCCTCTGGAGGTTCTGGATTGCTCCACTGAATAACCCCAGCAGTTAATTTCTCAGGTCAATTGCTTTGCTTTCTATTTTAGACCATATTTGAACCCAAACTGGGGTGCCAGAGCATTCTCGGGATGTTCTGGATTGCTCTGGGTGTGTGCTGCCAACAGGAATTGTCCTCTCTGCTGCTTTTGCCCAAATTCTCACCCAGTTCTGCCTGAAGCACAGTTTGAGTCTTGAAAAGAATCTCCAGAGAGAAACAACAGCACCACAGACATCCCCAGCTTCCTCCCCTCTGCCTCTTCCTCACCTGGGGGAGGCACAGTGGGATCAGCAGGAAGGGACCTGTGCCCACCCAGCACTGCCCAGGCAGGAGCTCCAGGAGATTCCCAGTCCAGGACAGGGCCTGGATTCCCAGTCAGCCCCAGGATAAACCCCAGATTCCCAGTCCAGGACAAAGCCTGGATTCCCAGTCAGCCCCAGGATAAACCCCAGATTCCCAGTCCAGGATAAATCCCAGATTCCCAGTCCAGGATAAATCCCAGATTCCCAGTCAGCCCCAGGATAAACCCCAGATTCCCAGTCCAGGATAAATCCCAGATTCGCAGTCCAGGACAAAACCTGGATTCCCAGTCAATCCCAGGATAAATCCCAGATTCCCAGTCCAGGATAAACCCCATATTCCCAGTCAATCCCAGGCCAAGGCCCAGCTCCAGCTGGGATCCCAGCTCAGCTCCCAGTGAGGAATGGTTTGGTTTATTTGGAGCCACCTTTCCTGGTTTATTTGGAGCCACCATTCCTGGTTTATTTGGAGTCACCTTTCCTGGTTTATTTGGAGCCACCATTCCTGGTTTATTTTATTTGAAGCCACCATTCCTGGTTTATCTGGAGACACCATTCCTGGTTTATTTGGAGTCACCTTTCCTGGTTTATTTTATTTGGAGCCACCATTCCTGGTTTATCTGGAGACACCATTCCTGGTTTATCTGGAGCCACCATTCCTGGTTTATTTTATTTGGAGCCACCTTTCCTGGTTTATTTTATCTGAAGCCACCATTCCTGGTTTATTTGGAGCCACCATTCCTGGTTTATTTGGAGCCACCATTCCTGGTGCTGGGCAGTAACTGGATGAGACAGGAGGAGCCCCCAGGCCCATCTGAAGCACTGAGGCAGAATAAGGGGATTTTCAGCCCTGGTTTGTGTCTGCAGCAGTGCCCAGGTTTGTCAGCAGTGAGTCAGGGCTCCTGACAGGCACAAAGGTCGATTTTCCCCTCCCTGAGCAGAGGAAACTGAGGCTGCTGACTCAAAATCATATTTCCAGTCACTGGCTTGGCTGATTCATCATGGGTTTTGTCCCAGCTTGAGCATGAAAAGCTGGAGCTGTTGGGAAGAGAGAACTGGGGTTTCAAATGCTCTCAAAAATTAATATTTGGTGTCTGTTTGAGAGTAAATTCAGAGTAAATGGGAAGAGCAGGCAGGGAAGGACAACACTGAGGAGGAATGGGAAGAGGAATCTGGCGGGGTTTTAGCTCAGAAAAACTCCTCAAATCACAGAATGGTTTGGGTTGGAAGGGACCCTGAAGAGGGGTCCCGTCCAGTCCAACCCCCTGCCATGGGCCTTCCACCAGCACATTTTGTATTTTTGATTGTTGGTTGGAATTACATTCCAGTTCAACCAGCCCCAGCTCCTTTTTCTCCCACAGCCTCACTAACATTTCCTAGGCTGTGCTGCCACAGATTTTAGCAGATTCTCAGTTTGATTGCCACAAGACTTCCCAAAGTAAAAAAACAAAGATAAAATCCCTCTTATGAGAGCTCAAGGCATTTAAAATCTGTGTTGCAGCACTGAATACTGATATAAAAAATCCTTTGGAACACTTTGGAAATTTTGGAGCATAAAACAAAGTCAGTATCTTCTTACCTCAACCCTGGCAATTTTGTGACAAGAGCAGGGGAACATTTTGTGGGGTTTTTAAGAGCTTTATTTAAAAAGGATTAGCTACCACTACCCAAAAAGGTGTTTTAGAAGGAGGAATTCAGGAATTTAAGAACCTTTATGCCCCTCTTTCAGCTTCAGACCTCAATCAAACCCAAAGTGAGCAAAAACCCAAAGTGATTTTTGCACTTGCTCGTTCTGTGACCCAAACAGAGCAGGTGAGCTCAGGCTGGCACAGGGCAGGATTCACCCCTTGCAACCTGCTGGGATTTCAAACAGCAATATTTTATACAATATATATTTTATACAATATATATTTTATACAACCTGCTGGGATATCATACAGCAATATTTTATACCATATATATTTTATACAATATATCTTTTATACAACCTGCTGGGATTTCAAACAGCAATATTTTATACAATATATATTTTATACAATCTGCTGGGATATCATACAGCAATATTTTATACAATATATATTTTATACCATATATATTTTATACAACCTGATCTTATTACATACAGCAATATTTTATACCATATATATTTTATACAATACATATTTTATACAACCTGATCATATTAAATACAGCAATATTTTATACCATATATATTTTATACAATGTATATTTTATACAACCTGCTGGGATTTCATAAAACAATATTTTACACAATATATATTTTATAAAATATATATTTTATACAACCTGCTCTTATTGCATACAGCAATATTTTATAAAATATCTATTTTATACAACCTGCTTGTATTACATACAACAGTATTTTACACAATATATATTTTATACAACACGCTTGTATTACATACAAGAATATTTTACACAATATTTATTTTAGAAAATATATATTTTATACAACATGCTCGTATTACATACAACAATATTTTATACAATACATATTTTATACAATATATATTTTATACAACCTGCTGGGATCTAATACAACAATATTTTACACAATAAATATTTTATACCATATATAATTATTTATTTCCTGCACCCCTCTCAGGTTTTGTACAGCCCAAGGCAGCACACTCCTGCTCTCTGGGTGCCTATAAACCTTCCCTGGAGCTCTCTGGGTGGCTCAGGAGCTCAAAAGCCAGGCCAGACAATGCCAGTGCTGTAACAGGTGGTGATTTTCTTCTCCAGCCTGTTCATTTTGAGCTCTTCCAGCCTGGATGTTTGCAGGAAGGAAAAGGAGAATCCAAGTTTCTTGTGCCAGTGGCTCATGCATTTTCAGCAGCCAGCAGAGGAATGAGTTCATTTGGAATTGAAATTAGCTCATTATAATTTCTTTTATTACTGGCTCCTGACCAAGCAAGAAATGCTTTCTAATATTCAGAACATGCTGCACAATTCACTGCTTTACAAACAATTGGGGAAAAAACAATATTGTGATCAGAAAATTATATTCTGGTTTGGGTTCAGTTAGACTAGGAACAGGAGTTGGAAAACATAGAGAAAGTCACAGCTTTTGGTGAAATTATTCCATGAGATTTGTGCTCCCCATGCTACCTGTAATATTTCAGTAGTAATTAACACAGCAGTGCTTTATGAACCTCCTTGCTGTCCTCTAATTAAGCTACACTGGCATTGCCTGTAAAGAAACAAAAAAAGAGAGAGAGGAAAACACTTTTCTGAGCATTTTAAAAACTCCAGCAAAAAAATTTTTGCTTTCCACTGCAACATGGCCCAGGTGAGATTCTGACTGAAGAAAACAAAATTTGAATTTCTGGAGGGAATTTCAATGAAAAAATGGCCAAACCAAGGAGGGAGAGGATGGGGATAATGTCCTGCTTTTGCCATGTGCACTCCCTGCCTCCCAAAATCCAACACCTGGAGATGTGGATGTGCTCAAAGCAAAAATCTTCCTGTTTGTTATGCAGGCCCAGAAATTCCCTGATGTTCTGGAAACCCTGGCCCAGCTTATGTCAGAACTGGGATCCTCCAGAGCTGTTTTACTGCAGCCAGAGGTTACAAAAACCCCACCAAAATCCCTCATGGCTGGAGCATCCCAGCACTGAGATGAGGAGCTAAATCCTTCTGAGGGCCAGCTGAAAGGACACACAATTAGATAAAAACAAATTAGGATTCTATTGAATTCTTTCAATTAAACATTCATTTCAGCAGCAGAGAGTGTGCATTAAGGTGTCAGAAATGTAAATGGCTGAAAGCACAATGGGGCATTAGGGAAAAAGCACATTATCCTGGTTTTACATTATCCAGGTATTGCATTATCCTGGTGAAGTGCAAACAACTCATGGGGGAAACAGATCCTTTCACAAAATTTACATTGGAACTGTCAGAATTAAGAAGATCTCTGAAGGATAATGTATAATGTCACCATTTTCTTAGTCAATATTTGACAAAAAGTCTTTTTTCCCCAGTTTCTCAGTGAAGTGAGACCCCTTTCCCTGTTCTGTTGTTGCTGTGCCCACCAGGAGTGGGAATTTGATAAATGGATGATAAATGCCCTGCCCTTATTGGGGATCTCACCTCGTGCAGGTTTGATCACTGTCAGGAGAGCAGGCAAAGCCCACCCCACCTCACACAATAAATCTGTTTCCTCCCCATTTCTGACCCCTCCAGTGCAGAAATGAACGTTCCCCTTCAGCTCCTGCAGGGCTGGGATTCCTCAGCAATGGGCAGAGTCTGGCAGCAGCCACATGAGCAATCCCGGGCCCAGAGAACCCAGGCTGCTGAAATTAAAAACTGCCTCTGGCTCCCAAGGGCCACAAGCAGTGAGAAAGAGCCTGAAATAAGAATTTAGGTGACAATCCAACTGCAGGAGCCTCCTTCTGCCCCCAAAGGCTCCTCTTGGGATCCCAGCTGTGTTTACTGCCGTGGCAGAAAGCATTCTTTGCCTTGCAAGCTGATTAAGTTTGACCCAGAAGTTAAGAGAAAAATGAATGTAGCATTCTGTTAATCCAATTTTTTTTTTTTTTGCCAACCATCCAGCATCTCATACACAGCAAGCTGAAGAAGTGGGAACAGCTTAATAAAATATTACAGCTTGAGTTTAGTCCATGCTAAATTGAGGGGAATTCTGTCAGAACTGCTGCTCCAGAGGTACAGAGGGGTCAAAACCTCCACACTGCAGAGCTGCCTCCCTGGATTTGCAGACAGCACGAGAGGGAAAGAGACTGAGCAGAAAAATGACCTGTTTGGGGATGGAAGTGCCCCTGAGCCTCACAAAAAGGCATTTCCCCCTCCTTTATTGGGGCTGTGCTCTGCCCTCGGGGATGGGCAGGGTTTAGCTCTGCCTCGCCCAGCAGCAGCGCTGGGGTTTTTGGTTTTTGTTTTCAGCAGAACTCAGGAGGACCTGAGGGGCTGCAAAGGAGTTTTCGGACCAAAGGAGGCCCTCAGGCTGGGAATTGCATTTCTGACAGCAACACCTGCGGTGACCCCTCTGCGTCTGGGAGGATGGAGAAAGGCAGGCGTCCTGTATTAATTAATAACCTGTTTAACGAACAGCTGGGTTGTCAATGCACAAGGAAACAGGAAGAAGGGAATCTGTGGGGACAGCAGGCTCCAGGGTGTTACTTTTGGGAATCCATCTGAGCCTCAAGGTCTCACTGCAAAGCCAAGCTCCCAACACCTGAACTCTGTCTTTTCATTGCTTCCTTCACCTAATTTTGAAGGCCAAACTTCCCAATATCCATCACTTGAGGCTGTGAGCACCTCAGCCTGAAGGAGCTGGAGGAAAAATCCCTTTTTTGAGGCGGAATTCCTGCATGCCCTGAAGCCCTGAGGGATGTTGAAGGTGTCTCACACCTATTTCAATCCCCACCTCTGATTTTTTTGCATTTATTGACTCCGAGAATTAAACCAGCTGTTCTTTGGGAAATGAGGGCTGCTGGAAATGCCTTTACCTTGGCAGTAAATTCATCCAGAAATGTCCTTCCTTTGCTGCTTCTCCTCAGCTCGCATCTTCCACGTGCCAAGAGCCTTCCTGGTGGCTTTTGAAAGCCAGGGACAGCTCAGGCCCAAGCCGTGAGCCAGCTGAGTAATTCCTGTGCTGCCTCCTCAAGGGTCTGAAAGAGATTTCCCTGCCAGACAAGCAGGAGGCAGAGAGGCTCATTAATGCAATTATGGGTTTGGAGGATAAGTGCAGGAAAATGGGAAATAGAAGGGCAGAATATGGGGCAGAGCAATCCTCAGCATCACCTGTGCTTCATGTTCAGTGCTGAGCATCAACCCCAACCCCTCTGGAAACTGTTCAGGGCATTACTCAGTGCTTTAAATCAGTGCCATTGTCCTGTGCAAGGCAGAGGGAATTTGCAGACTGACACTGGTCCTTTACCCTTCAGGGCTGTAACCTGGAGAATTTTACCTGCTTCTGATTTTAAATACTTCAGTTGCACACCTGATTTTCAAGAGCCCGGCAGAGATAGAAAGCTGGAAAATCACTTACAGGACCTGGTTCAGTGCCTGTTTACTCCATTTGGTGGAAATAGCTGAAATACTGTCAGGATAATTTAAAAATATCCCATATAAAAATACTTAAGATGATGATTAACTGTTAGAAATGAGATTGATACCACTTGATTGCTGTGTAACTTCAGATATTTAAAATTCCCCAGATTTGTGCATGCAAATGCTCAGCCCTGTAGCTCTATTAGGAGCAAACAGGATTTATTATGTGAGCTGTCAGCTCCTTTGATCTGTGCATTCACTCAAATGCTCTTTGCAGGCAAGTGCAATTACACATGTAAAGTGCAGAGGAAAATGGATTAAACAGGTTTGGAACCTCTCAGAAAAAATTACCCCACGTACATTTTAAGCCACCCTTTTCACAGCAGCTGAAATAAATTCTATTTCTTTTAGAAGTGTAAAATTCTATTTATTTTAGAAGTGTATTACAGTTGCCAAAAATCCACTCCAAAATTACCAGGGGTTGGGATTATGAGATATTGGTTTACACGTGATTTTGGGAACTGAGGCATCTCTGGGTTCAAGGACAACACAACCAGGATCAGCCTCTAGAAACTGTAAGTCTTTTATGAAAAATTTGATTTTTTTTTTTTGCTTAATTTTTTTTTTTTCAAAGCCCTACAAAGATGTCCTGTCCAGCTGCAGCAAAGTTAATGGAAAGCCAGGCTGGAGAATTGTAATTAAAGGCGATGTGCAGCAGCAGGAGGGGTGAAGGCAGAGTGGGCTCTGACCCAGGCACTGAATGGAGAGGATCTGAGCATTTCCCCAACCCAAAGAGCCCAAATTCATCAGTGCCAGCGAGGACAGAGATGGCTGAGCAAGGTGGGTGTGCAGCAATGACCTGGGGACAGGGGGAATTAAAGCTTCACTCAGCACTTCAGGAACTCTGATCCACCGCCCTGTCTCTTCAGTGATGCTCTGCTCATTAAACCTGCACCATCATTAGCTCATTAACGGCTCGGAATGCAAATGAGAGCAACCAGAGGCGAGTTCATGTCCCTGTGGCTGTGAGAGTGCTCAGAGCCGGGCTGGTAATTTTTTACAACTGCAATTATTAGAGTGGTTCTGTCAGTGAAAGCAGCTCCAAAAACTGAAAATGAAAGCTAACAGGAATTAATATTGCCCTGTTAAATAGCCAACAAATTGCTGCTCTGAAAGGTACAGCTCACAGTGCTGGTGGCTCTAATTTCCTGAACCAAAAGGTGCCCTTTTTTCTGTTCTGATACAGAAAAAAACCCCTGTGTCTCTTCACCAAGGCTGCAGCACTCTGAAACACAGGGACAGAAAAACCTGGGGAAAACCTGGAATGATTTGTGCCCAATAATGAGTCACACACAAGGATGAGTGCCAGGGGCGTTTGTCCCCAGCTCTGCAGCCTGCTTGGGCCACAGGAGGAGCAGTAAAGAGGAATCCTGATGGTATCAATCTCATTTCTAACTGTTAACCATCATCTAGGTATTTTTATATGGGGAGTGATAGGATATTTTTTAATTCTCCTGACAGTAGTTCAGCTATTTCAACCAAAGGAAATAAACAGGCACTGAACTAGGTCCTGTAAGTGATTTTCCAGCTTTCCATCTCTGCTGGGCTCTTGGAAATCAGGTGTGCAGTTGAAGTATTTAAAATCAGAAGCAGGTAAAATTCTCCAGGTGAAGCCCCCACACCCCCAGATCTGAGCAGTGCCCTTTTCCAGGCAGTTCAGCTACCTCTAAAAATGACTCCACTTTTACAAGTCCCAGAGTAAAGGAGTTCATTAACAGGGCACTTAATCGCATTTCCTGGCACCAATACATCAGCTACAGGTGTGATTTCCATTAACATCCTCCAATATTTTTATTTTTCAGGCCTCTGTAGAAGTGCTGCTAATGGAGTTGAGAAGAAGAGATCATTTTCTTGCTGCAGTCTCTGTGATTAAGTGCTCAGGCCCTGGTAACAAATGAATGCAACAACCTTTAAATCCTTTCCATACAGACAAATTAATGCATTTCTCATAATAATATTGCTGGGAATCCAGACAGGCCAGTGCATCTTTGTGGCTTTCTCTGCATGAGTCAGATTTACACCGCTGCACTGGGGGGGAAAAAATAAGAAAAGGGCTGGGATGACAAGTGGATAAACAAATTAAAATAAAAATACCATTTGCACTGTGCCATTTGTGTGTTGCCAGCACGCACATAATTCCAGAAATTACTGAGGATAAATCCAGTCCAGGGGTCCTGGTGCTGCCTCCCCATTTGTTTTGGAATTTGCATGGCAGAGGCACCCAGAGCAAAGTCCCAGTGCTGCTCCAGCACTGCTGCCATTCCAGTTTGCTGCCGGTGTTACAGCCTCATTTCCAAATCCCTTGTGCTAACAGTGCTTGAGCCTTAATTGCACGTTTAATCATCAGCATTGCAGCGTGGCTCGGGGAGGCTGGGTGGGAAAATGCAGGGGGCAAAGGCAGCAGAGCAAATCTAACAGCAGAGGGAGGGAAAAGAAGTCATTTTCTGGTTTGCAGAAAATGTTAAATGTGTTTTTCAGCCAGTGGTGGATTGAGATCCCTGGATATATCAGCTTTGTGCTGCTGGATGCTCTGTGCTTACTGGAACTAATTATCTACAAATTTATCTGTTTACCTACAATCTAGAGGGCACACTGCCATCAATTAAACTCAAGCACTAAAAATGAAAAAAAATTGAGCTCTGGACTCAGATCTTTTTGTTGCTGGCTGAGTTCTTTTAAAGCTCTGCATAGCAAATCCTCACCCCACACAAGAAATGTTCTGCGTTTGAAGGAAAAGACAGATTTTTCACTTGATAATTACAATACTTGACTGCACACAGAAAATCCATCCCATCCACAGGTTCTCTGAAGCCAGCATTTCAAGAGTCTCAAAGAAGTTGCTAAATCACTTCAGTCGCCGAGGAAATAAAGGTGACACAGTTGGTGAAATAATGAACTGAAAGTGGGAGCTGGGATGTTGATGCTGAGATGTCAGAACTGCAGTTCCTGTCTCAGTGCCTGATCTCCTGCAGCATAATTATTTTGAGAAAAGTCAAAATCAGATTTGAAAACAGTCCACAGACAATAGAATGAGTCTCACTACAGGTTTGTTACTGACACTTCCTCCTCCAGTCTTTTGGTGGCCGTGTAACTTCTGAAAAATGAAACTCTGACTTCATAAACGAGCTGCCAGCTCCAATCACTTTGTTAGAACTGGGTAAAAATACATCTCACTTCTTCAGAAAAAGTTGTCTTTTTCTTACTGGAAAGCAATTTGTTCAGCAAAACTTTAAAAGCTTTTTCTAAATAACCCAAAGGGATGAAGCTGGTCTGGAGGCTGCCCAAAAAGAGGATGAAGGACACAATCCAACCCCGTGTCTGACACTGGGAATGGGTTTGCTTTGGTATCCAGCTAAATTCTGCACTCTACCCCCAGAAAATCAATTCCTCCTGTGGTTTAACTGCCACCAAACCCAAATTGATCCTGCAGGGGAAAACTGGAGTGATAAATGAAGGTGGGTTTGACCTTTTCTCTGCAATCTGGCATTGCAGAGATGAGCACCTCTGAACCAAGGCTGCTGTACTGCATCCCCCAAGCCCGGGTGGGAACAGCATCCCTGCCTTTCCTGGGACCCTGGAACCCTGGAACCCCGGAACCCTGGAACCCCTGTCCTGGGGGCTCCCAGAGCTTTGCTTTGCTCAGCCCAACCACGGCATTCCCGGCAGAAATTCCTGGTGGGAATGCCCAGCCCTGCTGACACCACCCTGCCTGAGGCTGTGCTTCTCCCTCCTTTCCCTGGGGGATTTTCCTGCCCCTGCCCTGCTGACATTTCCCTCTTCCAGGTCACCAAATGCCATCAGATTTGGAAATCTGGACTTGCCCTGCCCTGCACACACACAGAGCAGCCCAGGGAAGGGCTGGAGTGATCCCCGTGGCTGCAGATCCCTGGAATCCCGATGGGCCTCACAGTGATTGAAAGGAAAACTCCTTCCTTTCCAATGATGGGCAGATGAAATCTCTCCTGAGCCCTATGAATTATCAGGAGCAAATCTGTGCCTTCTTGATAAATCACATAAAGCATCTACTTTGCAACCTTTAATTTAATCTGCAGACTGATCCCATATTGCTCCAAGCTTTATATCTTAAAAAAACCCCAGGAAAGATGGGCAGGCTGTGCTAATGGTATTTGACAGCTCTTTGTCCAAGAGAACAGCCTCCAATAATGCATTTCCAAAGAGCAGAGATTTCCCTGGCTAACATTTGCTGGGAGTTCAGATGACAAAATGACAGGGATAAAGGTTTCCTACCCCGGGTTTATCACCAGCCCAAGCCTCTCAGATCGAGCTCAGCAGCAGCTTTGTGGGGTTTTTGTGTCTATGTTCTTGTTTTGGTGGGGCACTTATCAGCAAAAATCAATGGAACAGCCCGACAGAGAGGAGGTTTAGAGGGAGACTGGGAAGAAATTCCTCCCTCCCAGGGTGAGGAGGTTGCCCAGAGGAGCCTGTGGTGGTTTTTCTTCATTTACCAATATTTTATAGCTTTAACTGTTAGCTTGGCTTGGATTATGGGTGGAGCAGGTTGGATCTGGGTGTGTAAACTGCTCAGAGCTGCATCCAGAGCCTCATCCAGCCCAGCCCTTTTCTCTCCCTCTATTGACATTTCCTCAATCAATGGGGGCTCAGAGCTGGAGATAACTCAGGTAGCCAGGGCTCCGTGTGCATTCCTGCTCACACAGCCCTGGTGTGAGAGAAAAACCCAGACAAAAACATGGCCCAAGCTCCCACACCTTGTGTGTCATTTTTGGGGCTTCCAGTTGGTAGATGGAAATGCAAATTTGCATTTACTTATTTTATATATATAAAAATAAATAAATATATTTATTTATTTATATATATATAATAAATAAATGCAAATTTGCATTTCCATATATATATATATTATAAGTAAAGTATAAATATAAGAAATTAGGGATTTGGAAAAGAGATGTAACACTGACATCAAACTGAAATGGTAAAGTATATATATATATAAGAAATATATCTTCAACTGTAGATCTGTCAAATTAACAAATAAATTGAGGAGTAAAATAAATTCTGCAGTTGATTTTCCTACTTGTCTGAATCCAAGTATCGTGACTGCAATGAAATGTGTCATTGGGACCAAAATTCTTCTACAATGAAGTCAATTTTGTTCCTTTGGATAAAAATACGGATTTTTAATATTTAGGTTTCAAAATAGTAATTTTAAATATTTAGATTTCGCTGCACACGTGTTGCAGCAGCATTTTCTGCAAAGTAAAAGTCAACTCTTAGAAATGCCATCCTGGACATCTCCAGCTGACCCACGACTCCTCAGGAGCTGAAATGAGCACAGGATTTGGTTTAGGGAGCACACACACAGCAAAGACCTGAACACCAAACAGACCCCTACAAACAGTGACAAGCTTTAGGTTTAAACCTTTCCCAGAGGCTGTTTGATCCCTGATATGTCCAACATTGGTGCTGGGAGACATTTTTGGAAGCAAACCAAAGCTCCTCTGGCTGAACTTTTAACAGCAGCATTACAAACTGGAGGGGAAAGTGCTTTCACAGCAGCAATGGAACTGAGTGTTTTATTATTTTCCCCCCAAGTGTTAATAAAAAGCAGTGTTGGAGTTACCAGCAGTCCTTGGCCATGTGTGCTGGGATTAATGATTTTACTCTGAGTTGACTGTACCCAAAGGCAGCCAGTTTTATCTTATAAATAAATATATTTTGTGTACTGCAGGTTGTTGGTCAGAGGCCAGGCCTTACACAGGAGCTTGGTTAAATTCAGACAAATCCCAGATACCCAAGAAACAGCAGAAATTTAAACTCTAACAGAATTTAAAACCCCCAAAGCTGTGTGTTGTAAGTCTGGTGTGCACAGCCCTGTTTGTACAGAAAAGGCAGGAAAAG
Source organism: Agelaius phoeniceus (assembly GCF_051311805.1). NCBI lineage: Eukaryota > Metazoa > Chordata > Aves > Passeriformes > Icteridae > Agelaius > Agelaius phoeniceus. The sequence goes on from NC_135281.1 coordinate 14,192,000, forward strand.
CACCCAAATTTGATGATTTGATGGAATTCCAGACTGTGCTTGAAGGGCAAAACTTGGCAGACTCTAAAACTCCACTGAACGAGGCTTTTCCTCCCTTTGCTGTGCTGAGAAATCCAACAGGAATTTTTCCTTAAGGAATGGCTGGGAGCAGTCCTGGCCTGGCCTGGAGTCCAGCACTGAGCACATCTTGATGTTCTCCTCATGTTTATAATCATGTTTATAATTTTTTATTCCACCTTTTATCAGCTGGATGAAAGTCCCCTTAATGCAAACCTGTCCATCTCCTGCTGGGGGAATCCTCCCTGGCCTGTGTTTGGTGTTCTGTGCAGCCCCACCAGCAGCCAGAGTTTAATTAGAAAGTAATTTGGTTTTCTGTGTGACTCACACAATCTAAATAAAGACAAAGTTGGTTGTAAATAATTTCTGTCAGGCCTTATTATGCCTATATATATTCATATTTTTTTTCTCTCTCATGAATCAGGCTATTAGAATAACATTAGAGAAATTATCTGAACCACTGACTCATGCAAACCAAACTGCTCAGTTCTGTTGTTCCTACAGAAATGTGGCTTCAATATTCAGAATTCAGTCTCTTTTTGCCCTTGGATGTGATTTTATTACCACAAAATTATCAGTGCTTCAGATACACACCATTTCCTGTAATTACTGAATAATTATCCACCACATTTGCATGGTGGAGTGTAAAGGGAGCCCAGATCTGCTCTAAAAAATGGGGATTAATAAACGTTCCACTGGAGATCATCCTGTGGGAAACATTTTTGTATCAGAGGTACAGAATCACAAACCAGCCTTGCAAACCCCTGAAGTGCAGGAATTGATCCCATGGTGTTTGACAGAGGTTTTACCAAGCTCTAAAAATCTGGGAGCTCCTTGACAGCAGGCACCAAAATGAGCTGAATTTCACCTGTATTTTACTGCTTTAACTGCTGCAGCCAAGTGAAAAACCAGCCATGGGTGACTCTGCGACTTGCAAAACAAAACCTGCATTGAAATGATATTTTCAGATGAAAATAAAGCTGAAAAGGTGATTCCATGAGTAAGGGATCCTCAGCCCAGCGCTCCAGAAGCCCTGAGATGAAAGAACAGCACTTTGTGACACATTCCATCCCCCAGGTGCCTGCACATGTCCCTCCCTTGCCAACACAGAGAAGGGCAATAAACTCTTGGCATTCTGACCAGGACATTTCCACATTTATCCTGCCAAGTGCACCTGAATGATTCATGAGGTGGTCAGGGGTGAACAGAGCACCAGGGCTTGGTTCATGGGCTCCTATCGCAGCTCTCTTGTTCAGCTAAAGGAAACATTATTAGAGATAAAAGATTCCAATCTACCAAAAATAAAAAGTCCTCAGAACATGGGGAGCTGAACAGAGTAAGTGCCAACTCAGAAACAATTGCAGATCCTCATGACAGAAAGGTTATTAAAAAGCAAAAGCAGGATGCTGTCAAATACTTCCAAGCAGCTGATGCACCATCTGCAAAGTCACTTCTACAATGACAACTCCAGAATAAAAAAAAGTGTTTCCTGCATGTTCTGCTTTACACATATAAAAATACCAAATGATAGCTTGGCACAGGAGCTCTGCAAAATACAAAAATTCAGAGGCTGAGCTGAAAAACACGGAGATGTAACGACTTGCAAACACAATTGGCCAGAGCACACGAGGAAATTGGACATCCCAGGTGCAAAAAAAGCCCTCCCATTTCTGTAGCAAGGACTAAGCCAACAGGAAAAATGTATCACACCCATAAAACCCTAAAGGGAGAGAAAATAAGGGGAAAATCAGATCTGTGGCACTGAGCAATCAATCTTCCCTAAACACCAGCACTGTGCTTATGGCCAATCCCAATTTCAGGATCAAAGAGCAGCAAGTTCTCCCCACCCTGCCACGGCAGGAGGGTTGGAAATAAAATCATCCTAAAATCATCTTGAAGGTCCCTCCAACCCAAACCAGTCCAAACCCTTTTTTATTTCCCCACAACAAAGCCACATCCACGCTGAGGCCTGGCTGGAAGCGGCGATGATTTGAAATCCCTGCAGAGCTGTGAAATCCCTGCACAGCAGTGACTCTGGAGCTGCCACCATCCAGTCAAAGCTCCCTCCCTCCCTCCCTGCCAGCAGCAGCGGCACTGCCAGCCTGGCACGGGCTGGCCCAGAACGGCCGTTCCCAGGCCTGTGGTGCCATCTGCTGGTGCTCCTCGTGCTGGGTCAAACTCCAGCAGTGTCACCTGAACAAACACCCACGCCTGGCATGGACGTATTTTATGAAAAATCTTTTTGCCAGGATTTTTCTCCTGAGAAGCCTGAGAGGCCTAAGAAATGAAATATAAGCAATGGTTATCTGCTGCTGTGGGATGCAACAGGTGCATCTGGGATTGGCCTCATGTGGTTGTTTCTAATTAATGGCCAATCACAGCCCAGCTGGCTCAGACTCTCTGGTCAGTCATAAGATTTTATTATCATTCCTTTCCTTTCTTTGCTAGCTTGCTGATGAAATCTTCTTTCTTTAGTGTAGTTTTAATGTATCATTTTCTTTTAATATAATATAATATATATCATAAAATAATAGATCAGCCTTCTGAAACATGGAGTCGATTCTCATCTCTGCCCTCATCCTAGGACCCCTGTGAACACCACCACCACCACCCACCCCTCTTTTGTGTTTTCTTTGGCTATAAAGAAAAATTAAGCCAATTAAGACATTTAAAAATTACATTCAGCTCCTCCTAGTGATGGGGGCACAGATTAGGGATTGATGCTGGCACTGCAATAAAACCTATGAACAACTATGACATCAATTTGCCACACAAATATGGATTTAGGAACTGCTCAGGAAAATTAGAAATTAAGACTCAGAATTGTGACTTGCAGCAGTTTTTGGGATTCCCAAATACAAAGCAGTAAATGAGTGAATATGGGGGCTCCAAAAGCTTTTCCTCACTACCAAAGTGAGCTTTAAAGAGCCCTTGTTTGTCCTCTGGCAAATTCCTGACACCTGAGCTGAGGGTGAAACACAGAGGACGAATTTAGGAGCTCCAGGAGGGCTGTTAAAAACACCTGAACAGCATCACTCAGTCATCATGTCCCCTGTGTCACACAGCTTTTATCCAACAGCCACTCCCACATTGCCTCCTTCCATTTGTTCTGAACCTTTTCATGAGTGGAAAACAACACCCAGGAAACTCCCAATACATGCCTGGCTTTATTGCCTTAATAACCAATGCAGATATTCCAATCTTGATGCTTTACCAGCAAGGTGAAGTCAGTGTTTTCCTGAATAAATAAATAACTGCAATAACCAAAATAAGAAAGTTCTTATTAAATATACAGAACTTTACAGAAGTAAAAAAAAAACCAACAAACCAACGAAAAGAAAGGGATGGATTTTCTGTTCTCAAATATAATTGCAGCAATGTTATCAAAACATTTAATAACCTAAGGGAAGGTTGGGTGTTGTGTTTAGAAAAGCTTTAACTGTCCTCAGCCTCCAGGTTTATGTTATTTCCAAACTTTGCATAGAGCTGCACTTTGAGGTCAGACAACACGCTCTGGATGGACTCCACTCGGGATTCCAGCGCTTCGATTTCCTCCTGCAAACTCCTCTGAAAAAGAAAAATAAACAAAAATCAGTTGTGCACAACAAACTAAGCCAGGTTTGTCAGCACACAGAACCAACCAAGAGGTGCCTCTTTTCCAGCTCATCCCAGGTCTGGCTGCAGGGTTTATTGCTGGAGTGCCTTTGGGGTGACTGAAATCCTAAATCCAACAGCAGTTTCAGCCTGTGACAGCTCCAGAGGATGCACAGATCCCACCCCAGCCCAGCAGCTCCGACAAACCTTGGCCTCCTCCAGCATCTCCTGAGTCTCCTCCAGGGAGTGACTGATGAAGACATCCCCAATCTGGTAGGGAATCAGGTGGGAGTCAGCATCATCCAGCAGCATGATGTCATCACAGGCATCCTCCAGGTTCTGCAGCTGCTTCTGTTTGCCAGGACACAGAGAGAGGCTCCCTGTGAAAAGCCTTTCAATGGACACACTGCCACAGCTGGGTAAGGAACCCACAGAGGCTGGGGTTGGGGAACAAATCCCACCCACCCCCAGGGCATCCAAGAGATCACTTTCAGAGCTGGAATTCAGCAACTCAATCCAGCCCTCATTAGTCAGCACTCATTATCTGTCATTAACAGAAAAATTATCTATCCAGGCAAGGGCAATACACCAGATTTAAATGTCACTAATATCTGATATTAATGATATTTATTAATTAATCTGATATTTTACCATTATCTATTTCCAAAGTATCAGAAACCTCATATCAGATCCCAAGCATTACTTAAAACTCACAGTAACTCACTGCTGCTAATTTTCTATGTTCCAGCTGAAAACCCAATGAAAAGTTCATGAGATCTGAAGCAAATATACCTTTTTCACTTCTATTTCTTCTTTCAGCTCTGTGATCCTGCTGGTGTTTCTTGCAAACTTGTTAATTTTCTGTTGATCTTCAAAGGTGACATTGACATCTTCTGCAGCCTGCAAGGAGGAGAGGTCAAAATGATGATTTCAGTTCTTACATTAACTTGAGTCTCCCTGCAAGGATACTCCTACAAAGAGAAGGAAAACAACCTGACAGCCACCACATTCTGCTTATGCACCTGGCTGCTCAAAGTGCCTCTTCAAGGACGCCAGAAATACCCACATTTAGCTGGGTACATCCAATTAAAACACTGGCCAGCCACGGCATCCTAAAGGAAATGTTTCCTGGACACTGATGGCTGAACTGGACACCCTGCTCTGAGTTTTCTCTGCAGAGACACCATGAACAGGAGCAGTTAGTGACATGCAAAGCAGAATGGCTTCAAAGTGACAGAGAGGAGGGTTGGATGAGATACTGGGCAGGAATTGTGCCCTGGCAGGGTGGTGAGAGGTGCCCAGAGCAGCTGCGGCTGCCCCTGGATCCCTGGCAGTGCCCAAGGCCTGGACAGGGCTTGGAGCAGACCGGGACAGAGGAAGGTGTCCCTGCCATGGCAGGGGTGGGATGATGGAACAAGAGGAATTTTAAGCTCCTTTCCAACCCAAGTCACGATGACGACGACTCCATAACTAACCACCCTCCCAGAGAATAAATTTCTCCTCACATCCACCCTGACCTTACCCTTGCTTTCAATGAGCCGCACCAGCAGAGGCTCCGCAAGGCCACCGACCCCGGGGGACAAGCGCTGTGCCAGGGCCCGACCCCACAGCCCGATCCCAGGGCCCGACCCCACAGCACGATCTCACAGCCCGATCCCACGGCCCGACCCTACGGCCCGACCCCACAGCCCGATCCCACGGCCCGATCCCAGCGCCCTCAGCTCCCGAGCGGCGGCCGCGCCGTTCCGGGCAGGGCTGGACCCGGCCGCGTCTGGGGCTGCGGGGGGCTCCGGGACACAGCGGCCCGGGGAGCCGCGGAGGAGCTGAAAGCTCCTCGGGAGGGATGGAACCCCGGCGGGAAGGGACCAAACGCTGTTCCAAAGGACCGAATCGCCCCGGGCCCGCTCCCCGCTCACCGCCTTCTTCATGGTGGCGGCCATGTTGGCGCTGAAGCATCCATGGGGGACCGAACCATCCGCCCTGCGCGCAGAGGAGGGGCACGGGCACGGGAAAAAGAAGAAAGAGGAGGGAAATCTCCAGGAAGCGGCAGAGGCTCTGTGAAAATCGGGGATTATTTCTATTTGTAGCACGGCGGGATGCCCCGAGCGGCCTCGGGGCACGGAATGAATATGGAGGCGCCCCCGCGGCGCTTGGTACGGCCCGGTGGGAGGGGCGGGAGGCGGCTTCGGGGCGCTGGTCCGCCAGGGGGCGCCATGAGACGGGATCCGATCCATGGGGCGGGATAATGGATATCGGGATAATAATGGGATATCGGGATATTTATCGGGATAATAATGGGATATCGGGATATGGGGATAATGGATATCGGGATATTTATCGGGATAATAATGGGATATCGGGATATGGGGATAATGGATATCGGGATATTTATTGGGATAATAATGGGATATCGGGATATGGGGATAATGGGATGGGATCCATGGGATATTGGGATAATGGGCTAGATATTGGGATATGGGATATTGGGGTATTGGGATATTCGGATATTGTGATATTGTGATAAGATATTGGGATATTGGGATATTGGGATATTGGGATATTGGGATATTGGGATGGGATAACAGGATGGGATGGGATAATGGATTGGGATGGGATAAAGAGATGGGATGGGATACTTATTTCTATAATATTGCCTGAAATAAAATGATTTTTGGGTTTTAGGGGTTTTTTTCCAGCTCCAAATAGCTGCTCATTTCAAAACTCCTGTTCTAAACCAGTAGGAAAGACAGAATAATAAAAGATATTTCAGGTAGCCCTCAGGCTGATGTTATATTTTATTTTGGTGCATTATCATCAGCACAGTGCCTTGTTTCCCACTGAGGGAAGAAGTACATCACCAAATTTCTCCCCAGAGAACCACATTATTATTAAATGCTATAAAAATATAATCCCAGCTCTAAACCTCTCTTTTCCTCAGAAAAGAAACTCTCATCCCCCTGGCCATCCTCCTGCTCTTCCCAAAGGACCCTGCTAGGAAAGGGCACAGCCTGAGCCGTGGTTATTTCCCTGGCTGCATTAACTGCACAGTAGCCAGAGCCAGGGCAATTTCCCTCAAGAGAAAAGGAGTGGATTTCACAAGAATTCGATGACTCCAAGGCTTTGAAAAGCAATCCTTTTTTCCCCCACATGCTCGGGCAAGCTCTGTGGGGTGAGCCTTGCCAAGAGTAACTCACTGCAGAGCTCCCTTATGTAAATAAAAGTGAAAACAGCTCAGGAGTGCAGGCAGCCGGCGTGGAGTGAGAGGAACCCGCTGAACCCAGCGCCCTCGCTCCTCTCCCACTTGCATAAAGGACTTGCTCCTTCTTGCTCTGCTCCCAGGGCTGCTGTTTGGCTTCCCCTTGCTGGGATCCCTTCCACGCCCTGCCCTCATCTCACGGCTCCTCTGGGGCTCTTTGCCATTTTCTCCTTCCTTGCTGGAGCCTTCTGCAGCCCAGCTCAGCAGGGAAGAGCATTGCCATGCTCTTCTGCTTCAGGGAGACCTTTGGGCTTCCCAAACTCTTCTCCTTGAGCCCCTTTCCCTGGAGCCCCACAGACCTTTGGGCTTCCCAAACTCTTCTCCCCTTTCCCTGAATCTCCACAGACCTTTGGGCTTCCCAAACTCTTCTCCCCTTTCCCTGGAGCCCCACAGACCTTTGGGCTTCCCAAACTCTTCTCCCCTTTCCCTGGAGCCCCACAGACCTTTGGAGTTCCCAAACTCTTCTCCCCCTTTCCCTGAAGCCCCACAGACCTTCCTCAGGCCCTGGTGATTGTGGGACCCCCACACACCAACATGGTTTGTGAATTCCAGGTCCCTGGAAATGTGGATGAAGCGGTGTTTTTCCAGGTTTAGCCTGGATGAAGGGGATCACACTGAGCAAAAGCCACACAAATTTGTCCTGGTTCATTTCTGCCAGTATGGTAAAGGAGGTGGCAGTGCTATGACATTCCCAATATTTGGGATTTATTGTGGAGTGCAGTCCTTGTGTCTGCCCTTCTTGTACCAGCATTGCAGGGGGAATGGAGGTTGAAGGAAAAAAAATCCTTTTCTAAGGGTGTTCATCTTTTCCAGAAACGACCTGAATGAGACAGCTCCTATTTATTTATATGGCAAATCCCCCAGTGAGGATTTTTTCATTATTTTGTAAGCTGAGGGAAGGAAGGCAGACTTTCTCACCTCTCTACCCTCATTCTTTCAAAATACCTCGTGTTAGTCCAAAGCAACCTCACCATTCCACCATTCACAATTCCAGCCTCGTCTACATCCACACCTCTCCAACATCAGATATTAAATTTCATTAGGTTCAGGGACAACTTCCACTAACCCTTCCAACCTGGCCTGGGACACTTCCAGGGATCCCTAAATGCTGCTGCTTTTAAAAATAAATAAATACAAAAGCTTCCAGCCTCCTGTTCAAAGAGAAATATTCAGCCTGGGATGGTAACTCTTGCACAAACCCCTCACCTCCCCTCCCTGCTCAGGCAGGGCAATATTGCTAAAATAGACAAGACACTGTAACATCCCAGAGAGTGACTCAAATTTCCAGAAAAAAAAATTCAAAACCTGCCAAGTCCTGAGTAACTCCAAGCTGGCTGTCAGAGCATCTTGTCCTGGACCTCGATTTCTTGCTCTGCTCTCACCATTTTCTCCCTGATTTTCCCCCTAAGCTCCTCTCCAGAGGATGCAGTGCATGAAGCATTGCTTGCTCATCTAAAGCAGCTGATAAATGTTTCTTCACCAAAAGATGGTCCAGCTTTTATTTTTTTTAAGCAATCTTTGCTTGATTTAAGTCAAGAGACCTCTTCATTTTCTCGAAGCGCTGATTTAGAGGCTCCCTCAGTGGTGGAGTGTGGCAATGTTGATGGCTGAGGTGGACATCTCCACACAGGGCATGGCCAGCTGCAGGAATCTGAGTTTCCATCCACTGCTACTGTCATCTTGGAGAGGAGCAATCATCCAGAAGCTGAGATAAGAAGAGGAGTTTGGTGCTAAAAACCAGTATTTGAGTGAAAATAGAATAAAGGTTCCTTTTGCTTTCGTTTCACAGCGAACATGGATAACTTGGAGATCTCAGCTTTCAAAGCCATTTCTGTTTCTCTTCTGGAGAATGGGAATTACTGTACTTTCCCATCACTATTTACAAAACTCAAAGATCCTCAGCTGGAAAGAGAATTAAAAGAATTAACAGGGAATTAAAAGTGTATAAACAAACACAAACAAACCCCGCAATAACAACCAGAGCTTGCAAGTTGCAATCCATTTGCCTTCCCCACATTGTGAAATACCCTCCTGTGACACTCTCCCTGTTAAACTCCTCCTGTGGCACTTCAGCACTTTGTATTAATTTAGAAAACTCAGTGATTTCACAAAAAATTTTAAGTCCAAATTGGCAAAAAGCTTTTCCCAACCAGGAGAAAGAGCAGAGGCCAGGAGGCAGGAATTGTGTAATATGTCACAGAGGAAACCTCCTGCAGTTACAGGCATTAAGAGGGAAAATCCACTCCCAGCATAAAGCTGTTTCCCACTGAGGAGTTATTTTGGTGATATTTGATGTGTTTGAAGTGAGCTACGTGAAAATCACTCAGGTCACTTTCCATGAGCTCCAAGGTTTTGATCTGGGAGTTCAGGAGTTGTTTTTAATGAGCTTCCCAAGCACATCTCAGCCCCTTAAATCCAGGGCAGGAGCTCTGAGTTTGATGGGATTTCCAACCTTTATTCAAATATGTTACAATTATTTCCCAAAAAAATGACCAGAAATTGAAGCAGCTCAGAAAACACCTCTAAAACTTGGACTAATTAAATATTTAGTGGTGAAAAAATCTGAGCCAGCCATGTGTACCTGCTCAGCAGATCTCCCTCAGAAGCATCCCACTGGCACATGGTTTTTCAAGGAATATTCTCTCCTGACATCCAAGAGAGCAGAAATCAAATCAGGAGCAAAAGAGAAGCACAGAAAAATCAGCTCTTTAGCTTTGATCTCCTGCTATTTCCTGGACTTGGACCCAAAAATCCTCCTTGCCATAGCAGAGAAGTGAGGAGGGATTTTCATTTCCCCCTCCCAGCTGTCATTTGCTGGAAAATATTGGGAAGTCTTGTGGGTGGACACCTGTGGGATGGGGGTGACACCTTCACAGTTCAGGTGCCTCAGTGGAGCTATAAACCCAAAATTCAGCTCAAGAGCACTGAACTGGTCCAGCTCTTCTCTTGGAACTGATGCCCTGTGCAGGCTGAGCTGGAGCAGAGACTGGATGGAGCTCCAGAATAAAGCAGGGATTCATTCAAAGCATCTCCTCCATGGATCCACCTTGGGCAGCACCAGAGCCCAGCCAGGGCTGCACCCAAGATGAACCAAAATGGCCCCAAAATGCACGGCCGGGCACGGGCTCTGTCCCTGGGATCAGTTCTGCTCCATTTGCACCTTGCAGTTCATTGTCCCATTCCAGCTTTAGCCCCTGCAGTCCCACCCTGCTTGTTTTTCTCTCTCCAGCCCACGGGGTTTGTGCTCTGGGGCTGAGATTTGGGTCATTTGTCCTTGGTGCCCAGCTGGAGCAGGAATTGTTTTGTCTCCCTGCTCTGTGCACAGAGCTCAGCATGCCCTGATGTGAAGCTCAGAACTGCTCACTAAAGCAACACAGAACCTGAAAATTGCTGCTAAAACTTGCTGCTAAAACATCAATATAACCCTTGATATGTCCTAAAGGTCACAACTGAAAATTAGAGCTTGGGTTTGAGATCTCTTAAAAATGAGGTAAGAAGGGGGGGCTGCAAACACCCTTGGACTTGCACTTGAGCAGGAACTGAGGAATGATTTTCTGTCCCAGCTCCCAGCACAGCAACTTCCCTGCCAGGGACTTGCATCTCAGCCACAGGAGTGAAACACAACCCTTTCCATTCTGTCATTCAAAAACAGCTTCAGAGAGAGAGGATTTCACATTAACAGGGTGGTTTCCTCCCCGTAGCTGTGAAGAACACGGAAAAATTGACCTGTGCCCAGTTTAGTCTTGACTTGCCTGTTCCAGACTCTTCAAAGACATCGTTTCACAGGCACGAAGCTGTGACCCTTCAAATGAGTTCATTCTCATTCCTTAAATAGGCAGAGTGCACAAATTGTCTCCTCTTGCCTGGTTTCTCAGAGCTCATCACTGAATGGAGCCTGAGCTGCCTACAAGGACAGGGAGATGTGTTTCAGGGGCACTGCTGCAAAGCAAACACATCACAGAATGTGATTGTGCATTGTGGTGTGTCCCCCCCAAAAAAATTACAAACCTTTGAACCAACTTTAACTTTAAAGCCTGCCTGGGAAGTGCTCTGACCTTGTGGCCCACAGAGGATGATCCCATTGCAGAAAATCACTTGGGAAGGATGTACAGAGCTCCCAGAAAATTTCTGCAGTGTATTTCCTTTTCTTTAGTACGTTTTCTCTCTGCTGCCTTGGTCTTTGCATTGTTATTAATTTGACTTTGAGACATGTTTATTTATGTGTCAAATCCATCTTCTGATCATGCTCTGTCCAACACACCCAGGGTGTCTGCACACTCTGCTTCTGCCAAACCCTCACATGAAGGGGATTAGAGCTGACTCACAAAAGGCATTGGGAAAGAAGGGAAAGGTAGCATGGGGTGCAAGAAAATCAAATCCCCATTGTAGCCAAGCTGTCTTTCCTGGAAATCCTCTGGATTACAGGTAGCTCTGTCTAGCTCCAACACTCTTCTCTTCTCTTCTCTTCTCTTCTCTTCTCTTCTCTTCTCTTCTCTTCTCTTCTCTTCTCTTCTCTTCTCTTCTCTTCTCTTCTCTTCTCTTCTCTTCTCTTCTCTTCTCTTCTCTTCTCTTCTCTTCTCTTCTCTTCTCTTCTCTTCTCTTCTCTTTCCCTTTTTCCTCCTTTACCTGTTCTTGCTGCTTCAGCCTCAAACTTTTCGAGCTTTTCTGTGCAGTTTCTGATTAAAAGACTGGGATGCACTGATTTTTGTCAGGATTCAATGGCTAACAACACTCACAGAGAAGGGAATTTTGCCTTCCCCGACGATGCCCACATGACCTTTTCTGGTTACTCAGCCAGAGAGGGTAAGGGCAGTTCACACCCCACAACTTCTCGCTCCTCAGCTCCCTGCACTTTCTTATTTCGCCTCTTTAAAGTGCAAATGCTGCGGGAAAACTGAGCTACTCTGCGCTCTGCAGGATGAACACCACAGCCCTTTGTGCTCACGCGGGTGCTCGGACAAAAATACAAATTAAAAAAAAAAAAAAGAAAGAAAAACAAAAACAAAATAAAGAGAGAGAGAGAGGGCTACGAGACCGCTCGCACGAACGCCAGGCAAGGAGCGGAGGCGCTGCCTGCGCTGTGTCCCCTCCTCCCGGGGACCGACCCGCGCATCCCCGGATCCCGGCGGGTCCGATCTGAGCATCCCCGGATCCCGGCGGGTCCCATCTGAGCATCCCCGGATCCCGGCGGGTCCGATCTGAGCATCCCCGGATCCCGGCGGGTCCCATCCCCTCATCCCCGGATCCCAGCCGATCCCATCCCCTCATCCCCGGATCCCGGCCGGTCCCATCCCCTCATCCCCGGATCCCGGCCGATCCCATCCCCTCATCCCCGGATCCCAGCCGATCCCATCCCCTCATCCCCGGCTCCCGGCCGGTCCCATTCACTCATCCCCGGATCCCAGCCGATCCCATTCACTCATCCCCGGCTCCCGGCCGGTCCCATCCCCTCATCCCCGGATCCCGGCGGGCCCGACCCGCGCATCCCCGGCTCCCAGCGGGCGGAGGCGCTGGCGCGGTGCCTTCCCTGCCTCCCTGAACCCTTTCATGACCCGCCTGCCCCGCGGGCTCTGCGGGCAGGGCCGGGGCAGCCGCCCCACCTCACCCCACCCATGGCTCCCATTGGCGCGGATGAAAGTCCAGCACCTCGGGCTGCTATAAATGCACCTATGCGCGCCCGGGGGCCGGCACCGGGGCCATGGGCGGCTGCAGCATCCTCCTCCTCCTCCTGGCCCGCCGGCGGCTCCGTGCCCGCACCTGCGGCCGCGCCGCGTCCTCGCTGAGCGCGCTGCGGCCGGCGGAGACGCTGCCCGGGCCGCCCAGCTGGCCGCTGATGGGCAGCCTGCCCGACGTGCTCTGGAAGGGGGGGCTCAAGAGGCAGCACGAGACCCTGGTGAGGCGGCGGGGACGGCAGGAAGATGGGGATGAGGATGGGATGGGGATGGGATGGGATGGGATGGGGATGGTTTGGGGATGGGATGGGGATGGTTTGGGGATGCCGCGCAGGCAGCGCCCCGCACTCAGGGCGGGTTTCTGGCTCTCCCCAGGCTCAGTACCACCGGCGCTTCGGGAAGATTTTCCGCATGAAGCTGGGCGCCTTCGACTCGGTGCACATCGCGGCGCCCTGCCTGCTGGAGGCTCTGTACCGCCGCGAGAGCGCCTGCCCCCAGCGCCTCGAGATCAAGCCCTGGAAAGCCTATCGCGACTATCGCGACGAAGCCTACGGGCTGCTCATCCTGTGAGTGCTGCCCGCAGCATCCCGGGCGTGCCCGGAGGGCTGCGGGGGTGCCGGTGCCCGGGGGATGCTCGGAGCGGGGGTCCCGGGGGTCCCGGAGTGCGCCCCGAGCGTGGCCGGGGCTCGTTCCGACCCCGAGCATCCCCGGCGGTGCCGTCGGTGCGGTGGAGCATCAGCAGTGTGGGTTTGGGGGTTTTCTGTTTTCATTCTTCTCGGAGCTTTTCGCTGTCCAACCCCGCCGTGGTTGTTCCGATGCAGGGAGGGAAAGGACTGGCAGAGGGTCAGAAGTGCCTTTCAGAAGAAACTGATGAAGCCCCGGGAGGTGGCGAAACTGGACACGGCCATCAATGAGGTACCGTGCCCTGAGAAACCCTTGCTCTCTCTGCTCCCCTGCGAGCCTGGGGAGCTGAAGCAGGTCCGGTTTATCTGGGCAGCTTTATTTACTCCACGGTGATAAACCACGAGTTCAGACCCAGAACATTCAGGGAATAATGAGTACAAACTCAGTGCCAGGGTCTGAGAGCACACAGAAACCTGGAGCTGAGAGTGTCCCCGCAGAAAAACAGGATTATTCCATAAGGATCCAGGCTCCTGCAAACAGCTTTTCCCTGCTTTTCCTGCATGCAGTAATTTTTGCCTTTACCCCTTCATTCTTCTGCTCCTCCCCTCAGGGAACACCTCTGTCCTTAACCTCCGTGCTCCTGGGGAGGTTGAGGAGCATCTGTGACAAACACCTTAATCCGGAGTTGTGAAAGCCCAGCTGTCCCGGGGTGAGGATTGCATCCCTGCCGGGGCAGCGCAGTTCATGGAAGCACCAGAGCTTGTCAAAGCCAAACACTTGTTCACACAGGGGGAAGCTGAATCTTGTTCAAAGAACAGGGAACAAAAGGATTCCTCTCATGCAAGATTGTTATCTGCTCAAAAGGCTGCTGAAATGCTGAGTTACACCGGATTTTTATTCCTTGATGTCATTTTATTCCCTTCTTTTCTCTCTCTTCTCTCCACCATTTAGGTCCTGGAGGACTTTATGTACAGAATAGATGAGATTTGTGATCACAATGGCCAGATGGAAGACGTCTATTCAGAATTCAATAAATGGTCTTTTGAAAGTGAGTTGGGTTTTGCCTGAGTGTGGTGCACCTGTCAGGGCATTGCTGTTAAAATATGATCAGGGATGAATGTGTTGGCTGATTATTTCCAAGCTCTCAGCTATAATATCATGCAAAGAGAGTTGCAGAACAGCCAGGGACTGTCAGTGCAAAATTCATCAGCACAAATGTAATTTTCTGCCTAGCTACCCACATGGTTTACAAAAATTCAAACATTCCAATGATTTATAAATCAAAAATTGGGGGGGTTGTGGTTCATTTATCTAGAGTGGGATCAGATAACACACAGCCTTTTTTGCCCACCTGATATTTGTTAACTATCAGCAGGATCAATGAAATATTCCAATAACAGAGTGCTGGCTGCAGGCAAAGGCTGGAAAATCCCATTTCCAATGTTTACACTGGGATTGAGAAGGGCTGGGATGAGTTACCAAGGCAGAGCCTCATCCTTTCAGAGCTCCCTGAGGAATGTGCCAGGGATGACACAGGGCACAAAGTGGCTCAGTGGCTCCCAAAAAAAGGGAATGGTTGGGGGTAGTGGTTGAACCAGCCCTGCCAGACCCAGCTGCCCTTGGCTGCCTCCTCTCAGCACCCTCTGGGCTGGGCTCCTCAGCGTGGATTTTTGTTTTCACTGTCAGTGGTGATGGCTGCTTTTGGAAAAGGAGAAATAGGAAGTGACAGTTTGAAAAGAAACGGGGAAAAAAGACAAATGGTAAAGGTGCAGAGTGGGAATGCTGCCAGTGCTTGCTGTGGGAAGGAGGGGGGAATGCTGTGGGAGATGCCTCCTCAAGCCCTGCTCTCCTGCCACTCACTTTTCCTCAGTAAAGCCACCAAATCTGAGCCAAAATGTCAGTTCTGCTGCTGGTGAGGGGATCAGTGGCACTCCCCATGTGCAGAAATGCCAGGGCCCCGAGCTGGAAACCCTCACTGGGGCCAGGGCAGACAAGCAGGAGGTGTTTACAAGTGCTGCTCTGCCAGGTCTGTACCAGGAACACCTTCAGAAGGCTCACCCAAGCCATTCCTTGATGATAAATGATGCATCCCACACGGCCCTTTGTTTATTAATTTAATTATAATATTGCCTAACAACAGGTATCTGTCTGGTGCTGTATGGAAAGAGGTTTGGCCTCCTGCAGCAGGACGTAGAGGAAGAAAGTCTGAACTTCATCAAGGCTGTAAAAACGGTATGGAAGGGTCTCTCCTGGGGCTGTGCTGGGTTTGACCCCTGCTGTTAATGAGAGGCAGCAATTTAAAGGAGACAGCTGGAAAAAGCAGCTCAGGCTTCTGTTCCCAACAGGTGCCCAACTAATCCTGAACTTCTGCTTCCTTTATGCAATGCCTCAGTCTGTTGTAACAAAGCAGACAGGACTCAGTTTCTCCATGCAGGAAAAGCCCCTTTTTATTCCATTTTTATACAGATTTCACGGACCTCATGTGCAACGTTAATTGGTTAATGGCTTTCTTGCCAATTACCCTACTGGTTAGTAAAAGGTGTTTTACTTGTCCATCAAATCTCTCGATTCTTGAATTGTTCATATATTTTTTTCACTGATTCTCATGAGACAGATCCCTGGTTATCACAGTGCACTTGTTTTTCTCCCCCAGGAATAGTTAATTGTTGTGTTCATGAACTCTCTCAAGCTGTTCTCACGTGGGAACTTGTAAGCTGCTGTCAGCTGAGGGAGCGAAGCTAATCCACGTTTTATAAGATTTTTTTTTTTTAATAACACTTTTACCTGTGTGCAGCATCAGTGTGACAGGGCAGATGCTGAGTGGCCACCAGGGCAGGCCTGAAGGAGAATTGTCAGCTTGGCTGGTGACCCTGCAGGGTGGGACTGGGCCCTGCTCTGGGGTTTGGGGTCAGAGCTGCTGTGCCTTGGGCTCTGGGGTCCCACCTGCCTCCCCTCAGCCAGCACACACAGGCAGCCAGCCCTGCTGGGATTTTGGCTCCTCTGCTGTCAAGGGAGAGGGAGGCACTGCCAGAAATGCCCTGAGCCACTCCCAACAGGTGCCCAAAACCAATCGGTTGCGTTCCTTACTGAGGAGGCTCCCGGCTGCCCCTGATTTTTACCTGGATATGCCCTCAGTAGACTGAGACCCATCCTCTCTGTCCAGGATGGAAAATCCAGCAGAATTTTGCCTTCCTGAAAATCTCCCTGTGCTTCCCAGCCTGGTGTTGTTCAGGGGCTGCAGGGAGAGGGATGAAAAGAGATTAAAGAGAGATTTTCCCCCACAGATGATGGCCACGTTTGGGATGATGATGGTGACCCCTGTGGAGCTGCACAAGGGGCTCAACACCAAAGTCTGGCAAGCTCACACCAAAGCATGGGATGATATATTCAAAACAGGTCATTATTTAACCCCAATTTATCTCCTTTCCCTCTATCTCTGTCCTCTCCTTGCCGGAATTGATTTTTTCATGCTTGCTGCTGTTAATCCCCGCCTTCAGCACGGATTAAAGCACATTTGCTGCACCTAAACAGGGATTTATTCCCATGTGGGAGCAGTTTTTAGTGACTAACACCCAGGCTGTGGGGCAATACCCCATTCCCAGGGAAATCCCAGGATTCTGGGAGCCAGCAGTGTCATGGCACCACCTTAATCTGTCCTAAAAGGAAATTAAAAGTGTGTAATCTCTATAAAGGCAAGGGTATAAATGAAAAGGGACTTCCCTGAAAGACTCATTTTCTTGAGAAACAAGAATTATGCATGCAGCAAAAACCAGTTTGCTAAAAAAAAAAAAAAAAGAAATTATAGCTTTTCTGAACAACCTGTAGCATAGCTGTAAATCTTAAACCCAGAAGTAATTTAAATAATAAGGTGCAGTTTGGCTTTTTTTGACTATTTAAAATGAGTTGGCCTTCCAAGTTTAAAAATTACTCGAAATCCAGATGTGAAGTTGAGTTTGTATTTCAAATCTTTTAAAATTTCATTGATTTAAACAGTGAGAGGCATAACTAGAGGCTGAGAAAGCTTTTGGAAGGTTGTAACACTGAGATATTTCCCTTGGGTATTTGAGTCCCAAGGCTTTTTATCCTGCCAGCCACACACTCATTTTATTGCTTCTTAGTTTATGGGCTTTAGGAAAGACACTTTAAACCAGTTTTGCTCAGAAAAACCAGTTTGACACCTTCACTTCAAGTGAATAACTCTTCACAGGAACTGTTTTTAACAGCTGGGATACTCATGAGCAAAACCTGTTTCTTTTTATTTAAAAAAAACCAACAACCCAGCATGTCAAAATTTGGCATCTCTTTGTGCCTTCCCCTGGTAAATCCAAGGTTTACATTTCCCCTCGGGGGTGCTGGGTGCTAAATCCCTTTGATTTTTTAACACCTTGATCCCCTTTGAAAACCCCAGGTAATAAATGTTACACACTCGTGTTTCTGTTTGCTGAATATTTCCTCCTCTCATTTAAGAGGGCAGAATTCCTAAGAGCTCCTCCTCTGTTGAAAAGTGACTTTTGGGACTGAGTTTGTTTGCAAAGCGACACCACCATTCTTGAATCCCTCCAAATACCCTCACTATTCACCCACTGCCCGCAAACAGAGCACAGCTTGGCACCTCTGTGGCTTTGCAGGTGTTTCTGTGGGGCTGTGAGTGATTTCCCCTCGTTCTGCCCCCCTCAGCCAAGCACTCCATCGACAGCCGGCTGCAGAGGCACTCTGCCGACCCGCAGGGGGATTTCCTGTGTGACATCTACTCGGGGGGACAGCTGTCCAGGAAGGAGCTGTACGCTGCCATCGCCGAGCTGCAGATCGCCGGCGTCGAGACGGTACCCGCCATGGGAACAGGGCTCAGATCCCTGCCTAGGGCTTACATCCCCCCAGCTCCCTCCCTAGGGCTTACATCCCCCCAGTTCCCTCCTTAGGGTTTACATCCCCCCAGCTCCCTCCCTAGGGCTTACATCCCCCCAGCTCCCTCCTTAGGGCTTACATCCCCTCAATTCCCTCCTTAGGGCTTACATCCCCTCAATTCCCTCCTTAGGGCTTACATCCCCCCAGCTCCCTCCCTAGGGCTTACATCTCCCCAGCTCCCTCCCTAGGGCTTACATCCCCTCAATTCCCTCCTTAGGGTTTACATCCCCTCAATTCCCTCCCTAGGGTTTACATCCCCCCAGTTCCCTCCTTAGGGTTTACATCCCCCCAGTTCCCTCCTTAGGGCTTACATCCCCTCAATTCCCTCCCTAGGGCTTACATCCCCCCAGCTCCCTCCTTAGCTGCAGATCGCCGGCGTCGAGACGGTACCCATGATGGGAACAGGGCTCAGATCCCTCCTTAGGGTTCAAATTCCCCTAATTCCCTCCTTAGCTGCAGATCCCCAGCATGGAGACGGTACCCATGATATGCCCAGCGTTCAAATCCACCCAATTCCCTCCTTAGGGCTCAAATTCCCTCCCTGGGGTTCAAATTCCCCCGATTCCCTCCTTAGCTGCAAATCGCCAGCGTCGAGACGGTAACCACGATGTGACCAGGGTTTAAATCTCCCTGGGGTTCAAATTGCCCCAATTCCCTCCTTAGCTGCAGATCCCCAGCATGGAGACAGTAGCTGGGATGTGACCAGGGTTTAATTACCCCCAGTTCCCTCCTTGGGGTTCAAATTCCCCCAATTCCCTCCTTAGCTGCAGATCGCCGGCGTCAAGACGGTACCTGGGATGTGCCCAGAGCTCAAATTCCCTCCAATTCCCTCCTTGGGGTTCAAATACCTAACCCTAACCCAGTTCTCTCCTTGGGGTTCAAATTCCCCTCCAGTTCCCTTCTTAGGATTTAAATTCTCCCAATTTCCTCCTTAGGGCTTAACCCCCCCAATTCCCTCTTTAGCTGCAGATCACCAGCGTGGAGATGGTACCAGGGATGTGCCCAGGGTTTAAATCCTCCCAGCTCCCTCCTTAGGGCCCAAGTTCCCCCAGTTCCCTCACATTAGGGCTCAAATTCCCCCGAGTTCCCTCCTTAGCTGCAGATTGCTGGGATTTTCCAAGGCTTTGAATTCCCTCCTTAACTGCAGATCACTCAGGTGGAGATGGTGACGCTGATCTTCCAAGGGTTCAAATTACCCCAATTCCTTCCTTAGCTGCAGATTGTTGGGGTGGAGATGGTAAAATTGATTTTCCAAGGGTTCAAATTACCCCCAGTTCTCCCCTTCCTTCCACAACCTGAGCACCAGCACACCTGGAAGTGAGTTAATCCTGAAGTGGCCTCAGGGCCCAAGTGCAGATGGATTTTGACCTGAAATCCCTGGATTTTGACCTGAAATTCCCAGATTTTTAATTCTGCAGGACAACTGGGACTGCTTGTAATCCCTCAGGCTGTCAAAATTCCATAAAGCTGTGCCCAGCCAGAAATGTTGCTTTGAATTTTGGGCAAGTTCTCCTACAAAAGGAGAGCTTCACCTTCCTTTCTGCTTTGTTCCAGACAGCCAACAGTTTGCTGTGGGCTCTGTACAACCTCTCCCGCAATCCACACGTCCAGCAGAAGCTTTTCCAGGAAATCCAGAGGGTTTTGGCTCCTCAGCAGAGCCCGAGTGCTGAGAGCCTGAGGAACATGCCCTACCTAAAAGCCTGTCTGAAAGAATCCATGAGGTAAAATCCCCGAATCCTTCAAAACAATCCCCAAGTGTTTCACCAGCTTCTTTGTACAAGGGAGAAGGAATTTTCCAGCATGTGGAATTTTGTTCATCTTGCTATTTGAGGGAGAATATGAGAGATGAAAGACGGGAATTTGATAGAAATTTAACCAGTTCTCCTCTTTCCCTGCAGATTAACCCCATCAGTGCCTTTCACCACCCGCACCATCGACACAGAAATGGTTCTGGGAAATTACATGCTGCCCAAAGGGGTAAGGCAATTAATTCAGTTTATTGGGATGGTTTTTAATTTATTAATTGCCCTTTAAACCACAGAAGTTGCTCATATTTCAGTTTCAAACTGGCTTTGCCAAAGTACCAGGACAAGGAATGAGGGATTCACCCCAAGGATTCCCATAAACACAAACCCACACCTGCCTGCACTGCAGCTGGACTTAGACAGAAATATTTGCCTGAAATAATTTTGATGAGCCATTCCAACTCTTTATTTTCAAATTTTCTCATGATTCTCTGAGGAAACCACAACCTTTTCTACATTCCAATTGATTTTTTGGGAATTCCATGGCCTCTCCTGAGGAAGCTGCTGTGCTGTGAAAAACACATTCACTTCCTTGTGAAAATTTTAAAAGTTTATTAAAGGACAATAGGAGACAAGGACTATAAAGTAAAGGTTATTATGGTTGGGTGTATCTTGGTACTTAGCTAAGAGTACATTTGTTTTAGAAACACTTTTTATCTACTATTTCTATTACATTAGTTTGTTGCATATTCATAAGCAATCATGCACAATAAACTTTTTCTTTAAACTAGTTTTACATATTTTAAGAACTGTTTGGTATGGCTCTTGTTTGGTTTTACTCTTTTAGAGCATGCAGATTCTTTGCTTGTGGGTTTTAGCCTATTTTCATTACTTTTATTACTTTTAGTTTCTGGGCTTTGGTCTATGCTGTTTTCAGCTGTGAGAGTTGATAGTTGTTCTGTAGCAGGGTCTTCTTCATATGTTCATTGGATGTTATTTTATTTAAGTAGGTATTTTAACCAAGCATAGCTATTTCACTGCTATGTCTAAGCTTAATTAACAACAGAAATAAAAACTGTATCTTTATAACAAAGTCACTTTATAGAATCCACTTTAATATCTGCCAAAAGCCAATACTATGATATGTATCCATGGCACGTGCCACGATTCTCCATCCTGGGGAGCTGGGGGTGGCTCTGTGACCTGTTCTGTGTCCTGCCTTGCTGCAGACGGTGCTGATGATCAACAGCCACGCCCTGGGCTGCAGTGAGGATTATTTCAGGGGCTGGGCAGAGTTCAGGCCCGAGCGCTGGCTGCACAGGGGCTCCATCCACCCCTTCTCCCACGTGCCCTTCGGCATGGGCAGGAGGATGTGCGTGGGGCGCCGCCTGGCCGAGCTGCAGCTGCACCTGGCCCTCTGCTGGGTAAGCACCCCAAAAAGGGAACTGGGGGGTTTGGCCTCCAGCTGAGCACAGGCACAGCCAGCACGCTGATTGTGGGCACAGCAGGCACAGCCTTCCCGAGGAGTTTTCCCGGGGAAGGCAGTGAGAAAGCTCAGAGAAGAGAAAACAATTCTTATCTCTGTTTGTGCTGCTGTTGTTTGGCACATGTGGAATGTGTTATGGGGATTGTTTATTGTGGGGTGCGGAGGTTCAGGGGCGTCACACCATAACCAATATGATCCAGTGAAGCCAAATTTATGATCCCTAAAAAGATTATAGTTATAATAAATCTCTTCTGTCCATGTGTCTCTAGCTAATACACGATTGGTTAATCCCAGCTGTTCATGTGTCTAAATTAGAATGCTGGTGGGATCACCTGATTTTTCATGTGTATTGCTGTGCTCGTCTGGCCCACCCATGACTTCTCTTTTTTCTTACTTTCCCAAGCTCACTGACAAACCTGCTGAGTCCTGATGCCTCTTCTTCTTGTATCTTTTTAAAGAATATACCGACCCCATTTCTGAACTTGTCCATTATTCATTGTTTGGGAGCATGTCCATTGTCCATTAGTCCAAGCAGGCTGGATTGTGCATTGGCTGAACATGGCCATTGTCCTGCAAGAACCCCTCAATCTGCAAAAAACTCTCAACAGTTTATGAGAGTGATTTCTTCACTGGACCCTGGTGATGGTTGGGTTGATTGGGTCAAAGCTGTGCCGTGACTGTCTGAAAGGGTCATGGGTTTGTCTTTGGTGTGCTATAGCACAGTTTTGGTATAGTAGTAGAGTTTAATATAGCATAGCTGAATGAGGCAATTGCTCAGCCCCCTGAATGATGCAGCCAGAGCAGGTTATGGTCCCTGGCTGGGCTGCTGCACTGACAGCTGGCGCTGTGTCCCTGCAGCTGATCCGCAGGTACCGCGTGCTGCCCACGGACCTGGCGCCGCTGGAGACGCTGCACTCGGGGATCCTCGTCCCTGGCAGGGCCCTGCCCATCGCCCTCCAGCCACGAGCAGGTCTGGATAAACACTCACCTGGGTGCTGCTTGGGGATAAAACACACACCTGGGTGCTGCTTGGGCATAAAACACACACCTGGGTGCTGCTTGGGGATAAAACACTCACCTGGGGTCTTCCTAGGCATAAACACACTCACCTGTGCTCTGCTTGGGCACACAAACACTCACCTGGGTGCTGCTTGGGGATAAAACACACACCTGGGGTCCGCTTGGGCACAAACACACACCTGGGTGCTGCTTGGGCATAAAACACTCACCTGGGTGCTGCTTGTGCACAAAAATACACACCTGTGCTCTGCTTGTGCACACAAAACACTCACCTGTGCTCTGCTTGGGGATAAACACACACCTGTGCTCTGCTTGGGCACAAACACACACCTGGGTGCTGCTTGGGGATAAAACACTCACCTGTGCTCCTGTGCTCCTGCACACTGCAGGCTCTGCTGGCACCTGGGCTGGCATTTCTGTGCCAATGGGAGGGTAAACAGCTGATACCTGTCTGCTCTTCATTCTCACAGGGCCAGAGCCATCCTGTAATTAATTTTAGCTAATTAATGCTGTCCCAGGTCGGTGTTTTATCAGGAAATGTCCCGTGTTTCACACAGCTCGTGGCTCTGGAGTCAATTTTCTAGCCACGTTTTCTGTGCAGGATGCAGCTCAAAAAGGGGGAAATCAACACATACCCACTGCTGCAGAAAATAACAGCCAGGGTTTGTTAGAACTCCACATGCAGTCCCAAAGATATTTCCTATAGAAGACCACTTGATCTTGAGCATTAATTTGCAGATTAAATAGAAGATGCCTTAGTGAAGGAACTGCTCACTGCAGAGTTTAGATAACAAAAAACTTTATTTGAGGCAGAAGGACAAAGAGAAATCTATTTGTAAATAGTTATGATGTGTTGCAACTTAGATATTTTGAATGTAGGATTTTCTTTCTCACAAGTTTATACAAACAAGCTAACAAAATAACTTACAACCTAAATTGAGAAAACAAGTCTCTGATCCAGAATGAAATCCTCCAACAGAAATTCAGGACATTTCAATGCTGGTGAAGATATTTTTTTGCCAGCCAACATCCCAGGAAAAAAATATCCCCCAGTATAATCTGAATATTCACTCCTTTAACTGGAGTTTGTTTGTTCAGTGCTGTTTGCTTGGACATAATCTCTATAAAGATTCTTTTTTTTTTTTTTTTTGCTCAATGCAGGTTGCAAGAAATAAAGGACAGCCCTGCTGCTGCCTGCTCTTGAGAGAGAGACATCAGCTGTGGGAGCCAAAACTCTGGAGGCTCCAGGGAGGAGCTGCACCACATCCCTTGAGCCAGGAGCAGCACCAGGAAAAGCTCCAGACTGTTTTATTGGGGAAAATGTGCCTAAAAGGAGAGGAAAATGCCAAGTGCTGTCATGGAGCTGTGGAAATCCAGGGATTTAGTGCAGGACCAGGAGCCCTGGGGGTGCTGAACAGCCCAGTTTGGGGAGAGCTGCCTCCAGTTTGGGACCAGCCAGGGCTGGACTGGCCCTGGGAGCTCGGGGTGGGAGAGGGAACTGCCCCAGTCCTTCTCAAATTGCCAGAGAAGGGAGCTGGGAGTCTGGAAAAGGCTAAAACAGGGCTGGGAAATTGGGATAATGGAAGAAATACATTTCCTTGGCATCCTGGGCAGGAGGGAAACAGGGACAAATGCATCTGGCAGGATTTATTGCTTTGCTTTGAGCAGCTGCAGGCTGGTCTCTGACACACCCTCTGCTCCTCCCCATGGATTTCCATCCCTCCAGCTCCTGCACTACCCATTTTATCCCACTTTTACTGTAAAAGCTTTGTGGTCTTTCGTTGCACGAAAAGAAATGGAACCACTGGAATCCTATGGGTTCTGCCTCTGCAGAACAATGATGGTCCTGACAGGACAGTTGCATGAGATGAAGAACAGAAAATTATGGTTCCAAGGACAGTTCCACAGGAAATGAGGACCCTAACCATTTCCAGGGGGTCTATTCCTCATGGAGACTGCAATACCCAAAGGTTAAAATTGTCACTGCCCTCCATGCAGTACTGGATTCTGGCTGTTATGGTCGCTGCTTTTACACTTTTGCAGTTTCAACCTCAGCTTTATCTCTATATACAACCCTGAATTTATTTTTTTACATGTTGAAATGCTGCAAGTTCTTAGTACTCGTTGATCTGTCCTCGTTTTTCATTCGTTCTCCTCTGTTATGCTCAGACATGTAAATGTACCCCCATAACAATGTATAAAACAATTTGTGCATTATCTGAATATTTCCAGGCAGTTTTGTAAGAAAATAAAGAGCTCTATTTTTTCTCTAGAATTACTGTTTCATTATTTATTTTAAAATCTTTGCAGCTTTGCAAAAGAGGCTTCTGCCCCCTTGGCACAGTCTGAACACGCTTCTGCCCTGGCATGGAGGTCCCAGGGAAGGGACTGGGACAAGATAAAATCCATGGAAAGTTCTGGGTAAAGGTGAAAATAGCTGGAATTTTTGCAGAATCAGTAGAAATGATGTATATTTTTTAAAATGCCATCCCTCAGCAGCATTCCTGGCAGGGTGAGGATGGGAAATCCATCCCCAGAGAGCTCGTGCTGAGGTGCAGGTCCATGGGGGGATCTGCCCAAAATCCCGGGACAAAAAAACCCCACCAAGCCTCTTCTTACAGCACCCTAAATTAACATTACTGCATGAGAGCCAGGGGAGCTGTGCCAGGATGGAAGAAGTGCTGAGAAAGAGTTTGTTGGGTTCCAGGCATCTCCGCTGCTCACAACCCTTGTGATGGTTTAACCCTCGGAGAGCAGCGCTGTTATCTCGCTGAACTGACCTTGACAGCCTCGTTAGCAGCAGTTTCGAAACCCTGATTGCTCCTGGGCAGGAAATCACGGGTGGATATTTACCGAACTGCTCGGGATTTTCGCTATTTCAACGCAGTGGACCCAGAGATCCAGGGAGGTTTGGGTGGGCTCTGCACCAGCTCAGGCACAAATCTGTGAATCTGTGCCCTCTGCTGGGTCACCAGCAGCCGCTGACCTGGAAAAGGCAGTTCCGGAATCTTTGGGGGTTTTCAGGTTCCTGAAGTTTGCAGAGAACTTCATTAATCTCCTACCTCCGAGTAAATGTCCAAAGCCATTGACTTGGGAAATAGGTAATTATCAAACTGCACAGACAATGAGTGACCAAGCCAGGCTTCCACTTCAGGCACCAACTCAGAGCTTTCCTCTCCCTCTGTTTCCGGAGCAGGACCCCAGCAGATGCCCTGGGATTAATAAATATCAATATAAATATAACTATAAATATAAATATCTGGGAACCCTTTAGCCCAGCAGGAAAAATCAGAGCAGTCCTTTGCTGCTTTGGAACAAGGCCCTCATTCAGAATTTCCATTTCAATGCCACCTCCCTGGCATCGTTTCCTCTTCAGGGGAAGGCAGCAGGATCACAGCTTTAATGGAATTAATTCACCTCCACATTGCCTGTCCCTACAGGGAAGGGAGTGAGGTTTACCTGTCCAAAAGGAAGGGAATTCTGTTCAGGCTTTGGGCGTGTTGGAGTTGGAAAGGCAAAGCTGGAGCCACTGATCCATGCTTTTTCATGGATAAGAATTTCAGTCTTCAGGCCTGGCAACCTGGAATTTCTGCTCTGTGCTCGGTTCCTGCCGAGCTGATGTGCCACAGCTCTGAGTCAGTCCCTGCACAGGGATTTAGAGACCTTTCCCTGCTCCCATTTTGCCCGTTTTGCTCAGGTTTGTCCCTTCCAGCCTGAGAAGGACCTTTGTGCTCAACAACCAGAGGCAGAATTCACATCTCTGTCAATACTTCAACTCATGGTGCAAAATAACCCAAAATCTAAAACTTTAATTCTGTGAGTTGCTCCCAGCTGAAGTTCATTTCAGGACAAATGTTCAGGAAATTCATCCCATGCCTCATTTTACCGATGTGAAATTCCTTTTTAGTTCATTGGCACTGCCTGTGAGTGGGTGGGTTTTTAATGCATTATCACCTCTCAGAACAGGAGGGAGTTGGACAATTTTCAGTCCTTTGTGGTACATCTCTTGAAAATTCATGGAAGAGTTGTAGCTTTAGCAGAAAAAGGTGGTTTTGGCTTCAGATAATTGAAACAAGAGGTTTATTGGGATTGAAGCAGCTCATTGATCCCTTGTGTGAATGAGTGAATTCCCCTGAGAACCTGAGCGTTGATAGCTCAAGGTGTGGGTGCCTGCATTCAAATTTGTTTTAATGTCTCCTTACAGGCAAGGCTTGGAGAAAAGTGTGAATATTTTATTATGAAATTGAGCATTGTGCTTATTCACTTCTATTTATTCTTGGCTATTTTTGAGTATCAGAGTTGAAGAGAGTGAAAACCAGAGCTTTTATTTCCTGTTTGTGTGTTCACCTAGAACTACATTAATGCCTCATCCAATCCCTGGATGGATTTTTATCTCCTATATTCCCATTTTATCTCCCATATTCCCATTCTTTGCTATGGGAATGTCAGAGGACAGACTACATCGAATTTCAACTCCTGCCCACAGTTTTTTATCTCAGTTCTGTGATGTTTGAGGCTTTGGAACAACCCAACAAGTCAAACCTCAGCTGTAGGACTTGGGTCCAGGAGGAATTTTACAGAACTTTGCATTGTAGGGTTTGGATGGAGCTGAACACTTATGGAGCAATAATCCCTGACAGGAAAAGCAACAATGAGGCCTCTCCATAAAACAAAATATTTTTCTCCGAGGGACAATGTCAAAACAAGTGTGGAATGGAATGCACTTAATAATCAGGGAAAATGATCCTCTGCTTCCTTGGGCATGTTCCTCTCAACAAGTTCAAACTGTTTGCCTCTAATTTTCCAAGGGCTGGGTGAACTCCAGGCAGTGGGAAGGGAAGGGAGAAGGGAAGGGAGGGCACTGCAGCCAGGGATGGCAGCAGGGCAATAAAGGGGAGCCAGGAGTACAAAAATTACCCCAAATTGGAATCTGCACGTCCGTGGCACTTTACCCTCCACTATCAGCTCAGGAATGGAAATCAGAGTCTCATCTGATTCATGCTGTGGTGAACTGTGCTCCACAGGAAAAACAGGAGATAGAGGAGCAGGGAATGTTCCAGGCCTGCAGGCAGGTGGAATCCCAGCAGCACGGGGCTGGCTCAAGGTGAAGAAGGGAAAAGGCTCTCCAGATTTAATGGAAATAACGGAAGGAAATGTTTGAGAAGCCTCAGGCAGAAGGGGGCTCGCTTACCCAGCCTTGCAAGCTGCCTCAGAAATCCCCTCTTGGTATCTGAGCCTCGGGCAGCCCCGCAGGTGCCGCAGGCTCTGTCCCGTTCTTCTCCAGGGCAAAGGGCCCGGATGCCTGCTCAGGGTCAGCCAGGAGCCAGCTCAGCCATGGGCAAAGGCCAGCCCTGCCTGGGGGCCTGCCTGGGACACCCCAGACCTGCCTGCAGACACCAGAGCCACCCCTCACACTGCAGGGCTGCGTGTCTGCACCATGGGAAAAACACAGCGGGAAACCCAGCTGGGGCCCAAACTTCGGTCATTGTCCATGGGAGCACAAGGAGAACAAGGAAGAGTTTGGGAGCAAGATTCCGGGCAGAAAAACAGGATAACTGGGGTCATCCCCACCTGCTCTGTCCAGCTTTTGGTGCTCTGGAAGGTTCCTGCCTTCCCTCTGGCTGTGGTTGAAAGAACAGGAAGGAAAAGCTTTAATGCTCCTTGTGACATTCAGGATTTCAACACGAGTGAAAAGCTTCAAAGCACGCTCCACTAAAATAAAATAAACACAGAGAAAAACCAGGAGATATTTTATGTGCAGGCAATGATATAAAGTTCTCAAGTAGTTGGACACCCTGGACACTCTTCCTGGGAGCTTCCACTGTGCTCTGGTTTAGGTGACAAGGTGGAGATTGGGCAGAGGTTGGACCCTTGGAGATCTTTTCCAATCTAAATTAACCTGTGGTTCTGTGATTCAAGACATATGAAGGGAAGCTGGCTCCATAAAAGATCAGGCATTTGGTTTTCCTACAAAAATTTGATATTTCAGAGCTCACCTCAGAGCCTGTGCAGGACTTCAGAGCTGTTCCTGGAAGGGGTGATAAGAAGTGCAGGCTGAGGGAAACATTTGCAAGGTGGTAAAATATCATTTTATTAGATTTATTAGTTCCAGAATGAGTGGTGCATCCCACCTGTCTGTTAAATACCTATTTATGTGCAGACTGAAAAGGATTTTAGGGGACAGAAAGAGCCATAGAGTTGCAAGAAGAATTCAAGCCTGTAAGGATGTTTTATTTATTAATCTATTTATAAATCTATTTACAGATGATGCTTTCACTTAGGCACCAGGGGCAGCAGTTAATGGGAGTCACTGGAGTGAAATTCTCCTGAAATGGAGAGAACTGGTCCCTGCTGGGAGCTGCTCACACCCACCCCAGAGCACAGGGGAGCTGGGGGAATTTTTCAGGTGTGGTTTGCTCACCTGCAATAAAAGCCCTGTGCAGATTGCACCTCCACAGGGAAGGAGCCCCTCCACAAAAGGAACTTTGTGGTTCACAGACTGATTATGAGCCCTTGTCCTTCACCCCCTTTCGTGACAGGGATCCTGGGACTTTGATCCTGACAAAAACCTTTTTGTGCAGGCTTGGTTTTAGCAGGGTCACAGGGCTGCTCTGACTCACCTCTTGGCTGCAGAACTGCTGCAGTCAACAGCAGCAATGTGGCACCAATTTGTGTCTGGGGATGAGACCTTGGGGCTGGGAAGGGCAAGACCAACCCCATGTGCAGCCAAAGGAACCAGGAAGATCCCAAAGGTCTCTCTTAAGAGAACTTCAGGTGCTGAATCATTTATTTTGGGATGCAATCCCTCAGGTTCTTAAATATTAAAGTGAAATTAAGCCACCCAAAACCAGCAGGACTTTAGCTTTTTGTTCTAAATGCTAAAATTTCACTTTGGATACATGAGAACTTCTCAGGAACTTCCCTTCTGGCTGGAGGGAGGAAAAAAACTAATTGCAAAAGGTATTTTTGTTGCTGAACAGTGGCAAAACAACTTCCCAGCACAGGGCCAGGCTCTGAGGGAAGCCTGGCAAGGAAGACAAGGGAAGGTGTGCCCCAAGACATGTTCCAGACAGGACAGTAGCTCCAAATGCAGTTGATTCATAACCCCTGCAAAGCTCCTCTTGCCCAAAGGCAGAACTGAAAGGGAAACTCATTGCCTAAAGAGCCAGAGTCAGCTGTGAGGCAACAGATAACCACTGCACTGGGGGAAGCTTTATTTGTGTGTGTGTGTGGAGCCAGATGAATGGGAGAAAGGTTTAAAAATAGCTCCTTGTGCTGCCTGCAGGAGGAGCTGGGCAGGGAGGCACGGGGCTGGTGCCAAGTGTTTGATCTGTGCTCGGATGCAGCAGCAGGGCTCTGGCAGGTGCCCTCACCAGCACAGGGCACTGAGGGATTCTTGCATATTTAACATCCCCTGGGGAAGCTGCTGCTTGCCCTGAGCCTCTCTGGGGCTGTGCTTGGCACCCAGAGCAGTGGAAAGCGTATTATTAAACATTTATTCCAGAGACTGGAAAACATTTATTTAAAAAGGATCTGTGGCGTGGAAAGAGAGGAGTGTGCCATTTATAGAAGTCAATGGTATCCAGGGGAAAACCCTGGAATTTCTGGGGAAATCAGAGCCCCTGGGCAAACAGAGGTGTGGAAATAACATTTTTGGGGGTCACAGAGTGTCAGGGCTGTGCTGTGGAGCCATGTACCCCACACTGGCTGTGGTGAAGGACAACGGGAACCAGGTTTGCTGTTTTTCTAAGGCAGTCCTGAAATTTAAAGTTCTCCTGTGTTTGAAAACCTGATTGAAGCAAAGGTGGTTTTTTAGCAAAAGTTTGGGAGAGAAATTTGCATCAGCTGGATGCAAATCTTATGGGAAGGGATCTTCTGGAGAACTTGGAGTTTGTTTTTAAGATTAGCAGGGCTGCTACAAGAATTCCTCCAGGACAAAGATTTTTCTTCCAGTGAAGCTCCCAACCCATAGTTTTCAACATGATTGTGTCAACAACTCTTCATTTTCATTTTGAAAGGGCATTTCATGAAACCACCTCAGTCTCATGGCATGTTTGGATTTTTAGAAAGCAGCTCCTCCCAAACACCTCCAGGCACAGCACCAGCAGGCCCAGCCAGCACCTCAAAATGGTGTGAAAACCTTGGACAATCCTGGTCTGAGCTGGAAAACTTCACTTCTGCCAAAAGCTGAACCTTTTTGGTGCGTGGATAGCACTGAAATTTTCAGAAATATGCAGCCATTCCTACCTTGCTGCTCTTGTCTGTGCAGACAGAGAAAATGATTTATTTTCAGCTGTTAGTCCAGGGATAGAGCTCTGCTTATCTGGCATGAGAGCCAGACTAACTAGGCAGGTTTGGTCCTGGGGTAACCTGCTCCTGAGCCACTTCCAGCAGCCTGTGCAGGACTTCACCATCTCCTCAACTTGCACAGAAATCATAAATATGGCATTGATAGTGAAAGTTTTAAAAGCTCAGGTAACAGCACGTACCTCAAAGTTAATTCTGTCATTATCAGAAGTGAATGGACTCTTCCTCTGCTTCCTCTCAGAGTTCTCTGCTCTCATTTCGTGCTGCCCTTTCCAGATTTACCTGGTACCACTGGTTGGGAGCTGAGGATCCATCGATTCTCACGCCCAGGGCTCCTCTCAGCCTGGCAGAATCCGCCCCCTTCCCTCCTGCACTCCCCACCCACCCAATTCCCTCAGCCCTGGGCTGCTTGGACAGGAGCAGAGAACACCTGCAGCTCGTGTCCATCACCAGGTCATGAAACATTGAAACATCCTGGAGACATTCATTGAAACATCCTGGAGACTCATTTCACTCTATTAGCTGAAAAGCAGGAAAAGAAAATGTATGTATTAATTTGGAAATACAGCCAAAAGAGGTATTGTAAATATAAAAATATATTGTAAATAGAATGCAAATACAAAAAAAAATATTGTAAATATAATGTAAATATAAAAAATTAATATAAACAGATGATGGGGTTTTTAATACATTTATTCTACAGCTTTTGAGGAAGCCTCATTTCACTTTACCAGCTGAAAAGCAGGAAAAGATATGTGTTAATTTGGATATACAGCCAAAAGAGATATTGTAAATATAAAAAAAAATTGTAAATATAATGTAAATATAACAAATTATTAAATATAGACAGATGATGGGGTTTTTAACACATTTATTCCACAGCTTGTGAGGAAGCCTCATTTCACTTTATCAGCTGAAAAGCAGGAAAAGATATGTGTTAATTTGGATATACAGCCAAAAGAGATATTGTAAATATAAAAAATATATTGTAAATATAAAAAATTAATAAATATAGACAGATGATGGGGTTTTTAGCACATTTATTCCACAGCTTGTGAGGAAGCCTTGTTTCACTTTACCAGCTGAAAAGCAGGAAAAGATATGTGTTAATTTGGATATACAGCCAAAAGAGATATTGTAAATATAAAAAATGTATTGTAAATATAATGTAAATATAACAAATTATTAAATATAGACAGCTGATGGGGTTTTTAACGCATTTATGCCACAGCTTGTGAGGAATTTGGAGGCGAGTGTCAGGGATCAGTTCGTTAGTATAGTATGTGGGTTTTTTTACTAAGGACAGTTAAAGTTTCCTCAGGGTTGGACTCTTGTGAGTCTATTTTTGGCATGCCTCAGTAGGAGAATGCACTGGCTGAACCTGCACTCCCACCCTGTGCTCTGCTATTAATAGCAGGGGGTTTAATGAGCAACCAGTGCCAGGGCAAGGGCTGAGGGGGAAACCAGAGACATTTTCAACCAGGCACCGCAAAATCCAGCCCAGGACCCGCCAGGATGGGGCAGGAGGGAAATGTCCCCAGCCTGGGTGTCAGAGCTGTGACACTGGGAACCCCCAGCTCTGAGGGGAGCTTGGGAAAATTGGGATTGTTCATCCTGGAGAAGCCTTGGGGTGACCTCATTGTGGCCTGGAGGAGCTGCAGGGAAAAGGGAGAGAGAATTTATAGGGATGGAGGGACAGGACACGGGGAATGGCTTCAAAGGACAGAGAGGAGGGTTAGGTGGGATATGGGGATGGATATTGGGATATTGGGAGGGTGGGCAGGCCCTGGCACGGGAATTCCCAGAGCAGCTGTGGCTGCCCCTGCATCCCTGGCAGTGCCCAAGGCCAGGCTGGACAGGGCTGGGAGCACCTGGGGCAGTGGGAGGTGTCCCTGCCATGGCAGGGGTGGGATGGGATCAGCTTTAAGGTTCCTTCAACCCAAACCATTCTGGGCTGAACTGTGGCCAAACTGCCCCAGATTCCTCCCTGCAGGCTCCAGGGGATGGAGGGAGGGGCAGCACAGGGCTGTGCTCAGGGCAGCCCCCGGGACAGGGATGCAGGCTCAGCTGGGATGCAGAATTCCCAGTTATTTCCCTAGAATTCCCAATTATTTCCCCACAATTCCCAAATATTACCTTGTTAGGAACTGCTCTGAGTCTGAAAAGCAGGGCAGAATGATGGTGCCAGATGAAATAAAAGATCCAGGTAATTTTGAGATACTTTGTAAAGATAATGAGGGTCAGGATGTGACCCAAAAATGCAGCAAGAGGGAGTCAGTGTCAGAGTGGGGGCAAGCAGCACATTGCAGCTGTGGGACCTCGGGATGCAGCAGGAACAGCAGAGCAGGAACAGCAGAGCAGGAACAGCAGAGCAGGAAAAGAGCAGGAAAAGAGCAGGAAAAGAGCAGGAACAGCAGAGCAGGAAATGAGCAGGAACAGCAGAGCAGGAACAGCAGAGCAGGAAAAGAGCAGGAAAAGAGCAGGAAAAGAGCAGGAACAGCAGAGCAGGAACAGCAGAGCAGGAAAAGAGCAGGAACAGCAGAGCAGGGTGAGACACCCCATGAGCAATGGGACCTTTCCTTGAGAGGTTAAGTAAGAAGCAGAATGGAGTGGTCGTGGCTCTGTTCCAAGGATAATATTTGAACTAATGCAGCAGCTTTGATCATCCCACTGCACATCATGTTCACTGGTGAGAAATGCCAGCATTTCTCTAAGCTCATGTGGTTTTCCCCTCTGTTTGATCCCACAGCACCCCCAGCTTTCCTGTAAGGTTCGAAGGGCTAATCCACATTTATGATAACTTGAGAAATAAAGTGTTCTTTGTTTTCATATTTTCCAGACTGACCGTGATTGAGACAAATAATAAAACAGAATGACTGGTTGCTTTTCCCTGCTCTCACAAGTTAAATATTCTTTGTCACAGGCACACTCAGAGCAAGATTTCCACCAGCTCAGAGCACAATATTTCCTGGTTTGGCAGTGATGGTTAGAAAATGGTTCAAAATGGTAGAACAATGGCTGGCTGTGCTGGAAATGACCATTTCCATTTCCCAGAGAGATCATTAAAGCTCCATGAGCCTTTACCTCAAGGAGTTTGCTCTAGCAGAGAAGCTGTCATTAATGTTGGGTGCTAAT
Organism: Agelaius phoeniceus; assembly: GCF_051311805.1. NCBI lineage: Eukaryota > Metazoa > Chordata > Aves > Passeriformes > Icteridae > Agelaius > Agelaius phoeniceus. Next base: position 14,225,801 of record NC_135281.1, read on the forward strand.
TGATGTTTTTTTCAGCCAGAACTGTCAAGAAGGAAAATTGTGGACATTTTGTCCAACAGGGCTTGAGTCAAGACCACTTTGTTTGCACTGAAAATATGCAGAGATGTAAAAATCTTTGTAGCCACTGTTGTCCCTTTGCATGAACATGATTAGAGAAATTACCTCCCAAACCCATTTCTCTATAATTTCACTCAGAATTTTCAGCTGGAACTGCTTCTGTGTTGAGTTTCTTTCTCTTTTACTCTCCCTCCCTGGCTCACCCAAGGCAGAAGCACCCTAAATCCCACACCCTAAACCCCAAGTCTGCTTTTGCATTTTCGGTTATTCCCCCACCCACCCATCCCATCTCCACATTGCACAAACTTTCTTTCAAGCCTGGGTTTGTTGCTGCCAGCAAAAACATTGGGTAGTCAGTGGTGTGAAAAAGTCTCCCTGAATTTTCTTCAATATTCTTGGGCAACCTGGTAGGAAAAAGCCAGTAGCAAAGGAGGATTGGCTGGGAGGAACATATTGCAAAAGGTTGTTCCTCCTTCTTACCAGCAATGAACTGAGTGATCTGGGCTGGAATAAATTCCTCTTGGAGGATGGATGAGTGAGTTTGTGGGATTATCAGGCTTGCCCATGAGTAAGAGCACTGCCCTGGCTTTCAGCAACTGCTGATCTGCAAGAAAACAGTTCCCACCTTTTATCTTTTATTGGACACTATTAAAGGTGGAAAAAAAAACCCCACTGGAATCTGAGGTCTCTGAATCTCTGAGCTACTTCCTTGGCAGAGTTATAACCCATTTTAGCAGCTGGGTGATCCACCAGAGCTGCAGGAAGTTCACAAGGCAGTATAAATAGATTTCTATTTTATCATGGTGTGGCTTCTCTAAACACCATTTTCAGCAGAATTGCCTTGTGCAGGCTGAGCTAGAGCAGAGGCTGGGCAGAGCTAAAGAATAAAGCAGGGATTCATTCCAAGCATCTCCTCCATGGATCCACCCTGGGCAGCACCAGAGCCCAGCCAGGGCTGCACCCAAGATGAACCAAAATGGCCCCAAAATGCACGGCCGGGCACGGGCTCTGTCCCTGGGATCAGTTCTGCTCCATTTGCACCTTGCAGTTCATTGTCCCATTCCAGCTTTAGCCCCTGCAGTCCCACCCTGCTTGTTTTTCTCTCTCCAGCCCACGGGGTTTGTGCTCCTGGGCTGAGATTTGGATCATTTGTCCTTGGTGCCCAGCTGGAGCAGGAATTGTTTTGTCTCCCTGCTCTGTGCACAGAGCTCAGCAACACTGAATGTGAAGCTCAGAATTGCTCACTAAAGCAGAACAGAACCTGAAAAACAGAAAGGCCAAACCTGAGGCATTTTTGGGGGCAGTCTCAGCCCCCAGGAATGCCCTCAGGCAGCCCCTGGAGAGCCTTGGGAGCAGGAGCAGGTTGGGGATGCCCGGGGAGCCAGGCTGGACCCTGCAGCAGCAGCAGCAGCAGCAGCAGCAGCCCGGTCCTGGCTGTGCCTCCTCCAGCCTTCTCCCACTCCTGAAGGATTTGCTGAGTGAATAAACTGCCCTTCCAAAAACCCTCCAGCTCTGGGAAAACACCGATTACAGCCCTGCTGTGTGTGCCCAGCAAACCCAGCTGACCCCGAGCAGCAGAGCAAACCTGCAGCAGGAATCCCTCTGGGATAAGGGAGAGGCCAACGAGGGCAGCCCATCCCAGCCCTGCCAGTGCCTGACCCACTCTGCCCTGCCAGAAAATCCCTGCGCTTCAAACGCCCCTGCTCTCCTCCTGTGAGCTCCAACAGCAGCCAGCAGCCACAGGAAAACTCCATTTCCCATGGTTTTCTTTAATTGGATATTTGGAGAAGGATCTATATAATAGTGGGGTGTTTTTCTCCTCTGAGAGTGGCCTCAAACTGTGTAAACTTTCAGGTTAAGTGGTCAATTAAAAGGTCAAATTACCCAAATAGAAAACTGAAGTGTCAGGCAATAATTGTCCACTGGACTCCGTTACCTGAGGAGTTCATTGCACACTGACCCCCATTAAACATTACCCAGACTAGAGGGACAGGTAGTGCTTCCTGCAGTTATTTATAACTCCTCAGATCCGGGGCAGGGAAGTGCCAGGACTGCCCTTCGGAAGTGTTTGCATGTGGAATTCGCAGGATACACAAATACAACCAAGATGCTTTGAGAATTCCCAACCAGTTTTTTCCTGGGGGAAAAGTAATAGTCCCTATGTCTCAGCAGCATTGCAAAAAGTGACATTTATGTAACAGAATACTTCAGCTGTTACTAATCCTTGCTGAAGAAGTCTCATTTTATGGAATGCACCCACAATTTCCCTATGGGATTTCTTCTCTGACTCAACATTTCGAGCTCACTCTTTATTTCTGACCTTAAAAAAATCAGCTTCTGCTGGTGCTGCGTCTGCCTCTAGCAGGAGACAGTGACACAGGAAAATCGATCCCTCTGTGATCCCTGCTCACACACTGGGATGAATTCCTCTCTGTGACACTGAGAGGGGCTGGGATGGCATTCCCAGAGCAGTGACACAGGGGACAGTGACACAGGGAAATCGTTCCCTCTGTGATCCCTGCTCACACTCTGGGATGAAATCCTCTCTGTGAGACTGAGAGGGGCTGGGATGGCATTCCCTCCTGGACAGTGACACAGGGGACAGTGACACAGGGAAATCATTCCCCCTGTGATCCCTGCTCACACTCTGGGATGAATTCCTCTCTGTGACACTGAGAGGGGCTGGGATGGCATTCCCAGAGCAGCTGTGGCTGCCCCTGGGTGGATCCCTGGAGGTGTCCCAGGCCAGGCTGCAGCAGCCTGGGCAGTGCAAGGCGTCCCTGCCGTGGCTGCAGGGAGGGATGGATGAGCTCCAGTGTCCCTGCCAGCTCTGTGGTTCTGCACAGCACTCCCATTAATCTCTGAGCACATTAAAGGTGGTTTCCAGAGCTGACTAAAATGGGTGGGCTCCCTCGCCCAGGGTTTGGATGTGCTCAGATGGGACCTGGAATGGTTCTGCCTCTTGCACCCGGCCACCCCAGCAGTGCCACACGTGCAGAGCTCCCCTGCCCTGTCCCTCAGGTGTCCCCTCTGCAGTCACATGCCAGCTGCAAAAACATTAACCACGGTGTCCTCTGTAAACCCAGCCCTGCAGCACCTGCTGCTCTCTGGGACATGTGGGCTGTCCCTGATAAGGGCTATCAATCCCCTCACACACAGATAGTGGGAACACCAAGAAAGCCCTGCTGAAATATCTGCTATTCCTCTTTCTTTTAGAATTCCGTGAGTACACATCATCTCAGCACGGTGATAAAAACCCTTCCTGAGTCACTGCTGGGTTTGTTGTGAGGCCTGAGTGAGTGAGCCCTGACATATGAGTCACCTTAAATCATTAACCACACCTGAAAACAGCAGCACGGACTCCCTGACCCCAGGGAACAAATTTAACAACACAAAAACTTGATCTGAGAGAGAAAAAAAAAAAAAAAAAAAAAGAAAGATAACTTTAGAATGAGCCTGGTTCAGAGCAAACAGTGGCAGTTGTGTGGCTGGAGTCATGTGCTGGCATTTACCCCTCCTTCACCTCTTGCCTGCACAAGAGGCATCTCCAGAAGGTTTCTCATGCCTAAATTGGGTTTTTTGTTCAGGATGGGAACAAAGGGATGAAGCTGGAGTAGGAGTCAATAATAACAGCTGGTTCATTAATGCTAGAGAGAGAAATCTGATTGTTAAAGAAATGTTTAAGTTAATTACCCAAATATCAATGCTCAAATCAACTTCTCTCGGTTGTATTTTTTTATTTAAAAGACAATCACCATGATAACCTAATTTTTTAAAGGATGTATGAGTATGTCCTTGACCTGTTGACACCCACTTGTTATTTTCACAGCTGGGACTTGGGATTTTACTCAAGAAGCTAAAAACAAACCTGCCCATGAGTCTGTCATGACAAGAACAGCTCCTGTGCAGCCAAACTCTCCCCTCAGTCACCACAGTCTGTCCATTTTATTTGTCTGTTTTAGCAGCACAAGGACAAGAGTTGGTGTTGTAGCAGCATGGAGGAAACCCAGAGGGCTTGGAAGGATTATAATTTTCCAGAGTAGGCAACTAAAGAGTAGAAATCTCACTTCCAGCTTGAGCTGCACAAACGTGCACAGACAGGTGCAGTTCATCAGCCAGGATTGTCCTTGGCTGAAGGCAGAAGAGAACAGACAGAAAATTCCTTTGCAGGAGGAAGAAATGGCTGGAAGTACCTGCAAAGGGTTGGAAGGCACAAAGCTGCTTGAGAGCACCTCATTTTGAGTTCCAAATGCTCAGAGACTTAAAACTGAGGTTGATTATCTGGTGGCACCCTCTACCAGTGAGGAAAAGGGTCAGAAACCCAGAACTGAGGTTCATTATCTTGTGGCACCTTCTCCCAGGAAGAAAACGGGTCAGAAATTTAGAACTGAGGTTGATTATCTGGTGGCACCTTCTCCCAGGAAGAAAATGGGTCAGAAATTTAGAACTGAGGTTGATTATCTGGTGGCACCTTCTCCCAGGAAGAAATCGGGTCAGAAACTCAGAACTGAGGTTGATTATCTGGTGGCACCTTCTCCCAGGGAGGAAAAGGCAAGGCAGGCAGAGTTTTCCAGCCCTGGAAGTTGCAGGACACAGATGCCAGGAGTTGTGTAAATAATGCCCAGAACCTCAGCCCCTGCTGAGCCTGGGATCTGGGGACAGGTGAGGTAAAATCAGCTTCAAACTCCCCTGTAGCAGTGGCCAAGTGGGTCAGGATCCTATGGCAAGGTATGGAGTCCCAGAGGGATTCTGGACAGCCCAGACCTGTGCTTCCAATAACCCCAAATGTGATATTGCAGTTGGCCTTTGGTGTGGGCTGGGAGGAGGTTTCTGCCGGGGAAATGATGCAAATCCCACTTTCAGAGAAATCTGCTGGGTTTAACCAGACTTCCCTGGAGCTCTCTCTAATCCCAAATTCATCAACAGGATGCAGAGCAATTGCACAAAAATAAACACAGGGATAGCTCTGAGCCAGACCAAACCCACTTGGAAAGACAAACTGCCAAAGCAGGATGAGCTGGGATCCCTGGTGCTCAGGATCACTCTCACATCCCCCAGGAACCCCAGCGTGGGTTAGAAGGAAAGAACAAATCATGGGCAAAACTGCTGCTTGCTGCAATAATGGAAATTTTGCTGGCTATAAGAAGGGAAGGAAGGGAAGGAAAGGAAAGGAAGGAAAGGAAAAGGAAAAGGAAAAGGAAAAGGAAAGGAAAGGAAAGGAAAGGAAAGGAAAGGAAAGGAAAGGAAAGGAAAGGAAAGGAAAGGAAAGGAAAGGAAAGGAAAGGAAAGGAAAGGAAAGGAAAGGAAAGGAAAGGAAAGGAAAGGAAAAGGAAAAGGAAAGGGAAAGAGGTTTGGGGTGAAACGCCGGGCTCAGCTGAGCGCACTGAGCATCTCCAGCGGTTTAACGCTGCCACCTGCTGACGGGACTTCCATGGGTATCCCTGAGCTTCCCGGAACATCCCTGAGCATCCCGAAACTTCCCTGAGCATCCCGGAACTTCCATGGGTATCCCTGAGCTTCCAGGAACATCCGTGTGCTTCCCTGAGCATCCCGAAACTTCCCTGAGCATCCCTGAATTTCCGTCCTGGCCATCTCTGCCAGCTGATGCTGAGAATGTGGTCCGATTTCAAGCTCTAATTGATTTTTACAATGGGTAAAATGAAGGGGGAAATGAAGGGTTCTGTGGGAAGTGTAACTGCCCGGCCTTGGCCACGGGCACAGGTGAGGTCCTGCTCAGGAGCGTCGCTGCTGCAGTGTCACTGCTCCCAGGGAGCTGTGCTGGAGCACGGGGCTGCTCAGGGAGCCCTGGAATTCCCCCGGAATAAAGCTTGGGCTCTCAGCAGTGCCGAGTAATCCAGCAGGGTCATGGAGCTCAGAGGAGTTCAGGAAGGGGAAGGGAAAGGGGAAAGGGGAAAGGGGAAAGGGAAAAGGGGGAAAGGGAAAGGGGAAAGGGGAAAGGGGAAAGGGAAAAGTGGAAAGGGAAAAGGGAAAAGGGAAAAGGAAAGGGGAAGGGGAAAGGGGAAAGGGGAAAGGGGAAAGGGAAAAGAGGAAAGGGAAAGGGGAAAGGGGAAAGGGGAAAAGGAAAAGGGAAAAGGGAAAGGGAAAAGGGGAAAGGGAAAAGGGGAAAGGGAGAAGGGGAAAGGGAGAAGGGGAAAAGGGAAAGGGGAAAGGGGAAAGGGGAAAGAGGAAAGGGAAAAGAGGAAAGGGAAAAGGGGAAAGGGAAAAGGGGAAAGGGAGAAGGGGAAAGGGAGAAGGGGAAAGGGGAAAGGGGAAAGGGGAAAGGGAAAATGGAAAGGGAAAAGGGGAAAGGGGAAAGGGAGAAGGGAAAAGGGGAAAGGGGAAAGGGGAAAAGGGAAGCCCCGGGGCTGGCACAGCTCATGCCTGATATCCCAGTGGCAGCAATAAGATGATATCAAGTTCTCCTCCCTCACTAAGGTTAGTATTTCCTCCCATAGCTTTAAAGCCCTTCAGTGGATTGGATCAGGGATACCCATCCTTGTGTTTTCTCTTGGCAGAAATTTAGCAAATCATATTTTTCCAGGGAGAAAAATTGGCTGCAGCTGCCCTAATCCTGCAGTGACCTGAGGAGGTTCTCCTGTGCTGCAGAGGAGCTTTAACCCCGAGCTCCAGGGCAGCTGCAGGAATTCACAGCTGGAATTCAGGGAGAGCTCTCCCAGGTGATCCCAGTGAGCAGGAAGCACCAGCACAAGGTGCCCAAGGCCATTGATGCCTTTTCTTGGGAGCAGTCCGAAGAAAACAGAAGAAAATTTTGACTTTTTCCTCAGCCCAAAGGCACCAGGGTGGGAAACAAAGGTTTCCCAGCAGCACCTGACAGGAGGGCAGGAGTGAACACCTCAGCTGTGCCCAGCTGGCAGCAGGAATTGGCCAGGACACACCTGGCTGTGGGCACTCTGCTCTTCCCAGCCCTGCCCATCCCACCAGAGCAGGCTCAGCCTCGGGCCTGGCCCCTCCTCAGCACAGGAGAACATCCCAGACCTGACTCACATGGGCCAAACTGCCCCAAAATCCATCACTTCTCTGCCCCTGCTGCAGGTCCCTGCTCAGGTGCCTGCTACTTCCTCACTTGAGGAAAAAAATTAAATACAGAATTTACAAGAAGACTTTTTAAACTTCTTTTTCTTTTTAGTAGCTGCAGCTCCTCAAATTGTCCATATTTCAGGCTTGGAAGGGGAAGCAGTGACAGGAAAGCAGAGCTGGGGGCTCAAAGCAGAGCCTGCTGGGGACAGTGGTGACCCAGGCTGTGCAGAAGGAAGTGAATATTTGACATAGTGTTGTTATCATCACTGCATATTTGATAGAGACCTAAAGTGCTCCTACAGGAGAGTAATTGTGGCTCAAATGCCTGTTCCACCCACTGAGGCACCACAGCTACAATAACTCTCTGTCTCAGTCCTGACACAGGAACCTTTTATCTGTTCTAGAGGCTCCCACGTGGAGAAATAGCTGGAGTAGAGTCTGTAATGCTCCCTCTTTGAACCCAGAACAGTGGCAGCAGGAACCTGGGGGGTTTCTGTGATGGGGGAAGGAAGAAGAGACAATCAGATCAGCAGCTCCCTTCCTACACCAACACTGTGACTCACAGTCTGCAGGAGCTCCAGGCTGGAAAATCATTGAAAACACTGCCCAGGCATCTCTGGGAAGCAGAATGAGGGAATGTTTCCCATTGAGCTCCAGCTGGAGGGTGTGAGCCAGAGTGGGGACCTGCAGGGGCTCCTCTGGCCTTGGGGCAGCTGCTGCAGAGGCAGGAGGGGCTGCAGCCTCAGCCAGGGCCTGCTGAGAGGCACAGGGAGCAGGGCATTAATCAGGGGTGGTGCTGCTTCCCAGAGCTCCTGCGCTGGAGCAATCATTGTCTGCTTTTCACTGCCCACTCAGAGCACAAAACAGACCCAGCCATCAATGGGAGCTCTGTGAGAGACAGCAGGGAAACCCCACGGGCTGAAAACATCACTGGGGCAACCTCCAGGAGCCACCAGCTGTACAGGAGCCAGGCCCAATCCGGCCTAGAACTCCAGCAGAACTTCAGCAGAACCAGTTTTCCCTGGAGCTCCCAGCCAGGCTTTTCAGGTGTGCAGGGACACAAGGAGCTCAGCTGTGCTTTCCTTCTGCAGTTCAAAGCAGCACCTGCTCCCCCAGAGAGGAGGATGTTCGTGGTGATGGGCATCACTTCACCTCTGCACCAGCTTCCAGCTTGTGCCTGTCCCCAGGATTATGGATTTTGTCATGGATATCAGGAATTTTGGAGGGCCAGCACCTTCTTTTGGGGTCTGTCAGGTGTGGAAGGCCCAGCTGTGTGACAGCATCAGTCACTGCACTGCCTCAGGTTCTTGGGAACCTTCTCTAAGAAGGATGAACTGGCAGCAGAACCCTCAGAGGGTCACTCAGAATGCAGGAATGCAGGCTCCAGGTGAAGAATCAAACCCTGTGGATCTCAGAGGCCCAGGGGCTGGATCTATGCTCTCCCTGCCCGGGATCCAGGATCCATCAATCCATGCAAATGTTGGGCTCTGCCATCTGAAAGAATCCCTGATTCACTCCATCCATCCTCTTCTGAGAGAAACATCAAAGCCGAATCAAAACCTCATTTACATTTTGTTCCAAATGTCAGGATTCCACTGGAGCTATGCTTCATTTTGCTTTTTGCTCAGCTGCTCTCCTGCAGGTTTTGCTGCTGGATAAACCTTGGCAGCAGCAGCCAGATGGAAACCCTCAGCCCCAGCCCAGCCAGCAGCATCTCCAGAGCACGTGTGGCAGGGGCACACACAGAGCAGGAGTCATCTGCTCCTCCACTGTCAATATTTGAATGCTCTTGGCTCAGGCTCTGGACAGCCATAAAGAAGCTGGTTAATCATTGATAATTGCTGGGAGCTCTGTGCCATTGATGAACAGGAAGTTTTATGCAGCTGTCAGATGCACGAGCTGAGCATTTCCTGCAGGGGAGGAAGATTTATTTGGTGACAGCTTCATTGGAGATTTTTAGAAAGAAAAAATAGCATTTTTGAGGGATGGAAAATCATGAAAGCAGCACAGCTTCCTGTGCTTTGCAGAAGATTTTCTGTGGCTGCCACCCAGCTAAATAATTCCCAGTTTGGCAAAACAAAACTCACTGTGTGCCCCTCTGGTCTGTCCTTGATTGAAACATGGGATGGCTTTGAAATTACTGGGAAAGAATATTAAGGAGTTGAAAGACACCTCAAAGAATGGATGGCTCATTGTCCACACAACTGGGAAAAATTAATCAGGATAAAGCTCACTGTGATGGGTCAGTTCAGGGAAAAGCCTTTTTTTGAGGAAAAGGAGTGCTGCAATTCTCATATTCACAGGTGAAGGACTTGATAATCCAAATTACTTCCTTCATGGTGAATATTAAGGTTTTAAGGCTGAATTTGAAGACATTTTAGGAGCAAATAGATCCGTGGAAGGCAAAACATGGTGCAAACGTATAGCGAATGTAATGAGCTTCTCTTACAGAAATGAAGCATTTCCAGCATTAAATATTTACATCTTGCATTTCAAAACCACTTCAAATAATATTTAACCAGGGAGAAAGACAAAAAAAAAATTAAAATAAAAAGACAATTATTCCAGCATTATTGTATGGGTGAGTGGTTTCACAGCCAGGCTGGGATTCTTGCCTCAGCCCAGGGATAAGTTCTGTTCCAGGGATGGTTCCTAAACCAGATCCTGTCTGTGGATGGAACTTTGAGACTGCCCTGGTGGGATGTCACCTGAGCTTGTAGCAGACAGGGATTTGCACCAAGGAGTAAATGAGAAAGATGCTTGACCCAGTGCTGGAAGGAAAGGGGAATCAGGATATCCCCTCCCTGCTGAGGTGCTGGATGCAGATTCCTGCTCTGGTTCCACCCCTGCAGGTTCCTCATCACCCCTGAAACATCTGAACCCTCCCCAGCCAGCACAACCCTCCTGACAAATCCATTTTCCTCTCTTTGTCACGATTAATAACAGAATTATACCCAAATCCATAAAGCAACTCTGAAATAAAAGTGCCAGCTGGACCATGCAAGCAAGTCAATGGTGTTCCTTTCAAACCATAGAACTGGGAATGTTTTTCTTGCTATTTTGCTCGCCTGTGGAAACCTTTGCAAAGGCAGCTTTTATTGACTGAGGTGCTGTGGAAACTGAGCACAAAAAACTCTCCCTGCTGCAGACACCCCCAGTGTGAGTGTGGGCTCTGTGACTCACCTGAGGGAGCAGCAAATGGTGACAATGGCTTTAAAATAGCAGCACTTAGTCAGGCTGCACACTCTGGAAGGGGCATTAGGAGCCACACTGACAACAGCAAACAGTCGTGCCACTAAAAGAACTTTGGGATTTTTCTGCATTTGGGAAAAGCCCACATTGGGAAGGGGTTTGTGGGTGTCCAGCACAATGTCACCATTCCCACGGCAGGTGGTGAGGGGCTGCCCCAGGGATCCACAGGTGCCTTGGAGCAGGTTTGGGCAGCCAGAGAGCTGGGAAAACACCTGGGGAGGGGCACGGGGCCGCTCCACCCGGCTGTGTTTGCAGGCAGTGTTTGTTTGTGAGCACTCCCTGCTCTCTGGGGCAGAGCAGGGACAGTGGCACAGCACTCGGGGCTGGCTGAGCAGCGCACCCATCACCTGCACCAGCTCCCACAGGCTGTCCCAGCCCCTCTGCCCCAGGTAACTCCCTCAGATCCTTTCTATTCTCCATCTCCCTCCTTCCCTCTCTGCAGCTCTGCTCTGCTGGTTTGGCTTTTCCCAGGTTTTCCTCTCACAAAAGCATTTTTTGCATTTGCTTTTTGCTGCTCTGCTCCAGCATTCCTGCCTGTGCTCTCCTGCCCAAGGATCTCGGGAGCTCCTGCAAGTCTCATTTTCTGTATTTGTGTTTTAAAGCACCAGCAGTGCCCTGGCCTTTGCTGCACGATGGGAGCACAGCTGTGTGGCAGAGCTTTCCCCAGCCACACTGGCACTGCTTGCTCACCTGGTGCCATTGTCCCCTCCCTGAGAGCCCAGGGTGTGAATGTTTGAGCTGTTTTGCTGTTCCCACTCGGCTCCAGCGTGGAGTGGCTGAAAGAATTGTTCAAAACAGTCCCAAGAGCCTGAAGGGCAGTGAGGCAGCATGTCCTGCCTGCCCAGCCCCTGCCAGGCTGGCTCCCAGGTGCTCCGGGGTGTTCCTTGTTTGCTGTGGTGACTCATCCCAGCTGTCCCAGCTCCTGCTGTCCCTGTGTGCCCACTGCTCCTGCCCGGCTCTGCCAGGGCTCAGAGCCACCTGCCCTGCTCCCCTGTCCCTCCCTGCAGGACCAGGCAGAGCTGCTCCCAAGGTAAGCAGGATTTCTGAACTCTGTGCTGTTATCAGCCCTTTCTTTGCTCCGCGTCAATCAGAGCTGGAAATTCTGCTTTTCCACCTGGACGTGGCCACGTCCTCAAGCTCAGCTGGGTTCCAAGGGCAGGGAAATTGATTGTTTTCTGTGATGTTTAAATGCAACATTTGCTAAGTTTTAGGGGGGAGTTAATTGTGGGCTTTTGGCATTTACAGACATGGGTGATATTCCCATGTCAATATTCCCATTGCAATATTCCAGGCTGGTCAATACCTCAGGGAGGTGAGGCTTGGCTGCCTTTAGCAGCACACAGCAGATCATAGATTTTGATATAATATTCTCTCGTTTTTTCAAAGCTTTTACCATTCTGCCAGGACCAAACTAGTGATTTGTGAGAGAGAGTGAAAAAGGAGGATTTTCCCAAGCCTTGAACTTGGCACACTATGGTGCACCTAACATTAAAACCAATTAAAAATGCATTTATTTTCCTTTTGAATTATTTTCTGCATTACAATGGAAGCAGTGAGGCATAATTTGGGAAAGGGATTGTTTCAGAGCTGTAGAAGCTGGTAGTTCATGTTCCTTTTGCAACCAGTCAGGCTGGATTCCAGCTGGCCTGAGGGAGCCCCCACAAGGAGAATACCCTTGGAACTGGGTAAAAATCTGCACCTAGAAAGGGAGCCTCAGGACAGGAATTACTGCAGCTCCTGCTGACTTTTAGGGGCTTTCCTCTCATTTTGAAGAATGATCAGAATCATCTCTTTTCCCCTCTCAGCCCTCCAAATTCATCTCCTCCCATCAAAGCTGTGACATTTTCCCTCCCAAGGTGAGGAAGTCCTTTCTGCAAAGCCCTGGCACAGCTGCAGGCAGGAGGATCTCTTTTCATCCCTCTGCATGAAGATGCAAGGTGCATCTCCCTGTCTGGAGCCTCCCCAGGCTGAGCTCCTGTGTCACTGCCCCAGGTGGCCCTGCCTGGCCAGGGGCTGGGTGATCTCCAAGGGCCCTTCCAACCAAATTCTGCTGCAATTCCCCGATTATCCACCCCACAAACACATCGTGAGGGCTCCTTTATTTGCCTTTATTTGCCTTCACATTGAATAACTCCAGCTCTAAGCCACGGTGTATCAAATGAGAGAAAAACGGATCTGAGCACATCAACAGCGGCCTGAGCACTCTGGGAAAAACAGAAAAAAAACCCATTCCATGGGAATGCCAGGGCTGGAGCTGCTGTTTGTCACTCTGGAGCCACACGGGGACACTCAGCTGCAGGAGCTGGCACAAGGGCACAGCTGTGACATCAGCTGCCACTTGGAGTCATTTTGTGCTTGGATCACCACTGCTGCTGCTCACAGCTGTCTATAGGTGGCAGTGACCTGTCATTTTTCCTTAAAATAGGGCAGAAGCAGCACACATGGATGTTTCTAAATCACACAGGGGTTTGGGGTGGAAGGGACCTTAAAGCTCATCCTGTCCCATCCCTGCCAGGACAGGGACACCTTCCAGTGTCCCAGGCTGCTCCAGCCTGGCCTTGGGCACTGCCAGGCACCCAGGGGCAGCCACAGCTCCAAACTCTCCATGTGCACAGCAGAGAACAGAGTTTGGTGTTCTGGGATCACATTTGGGATTGTGTAGCCAAGTTTTCCCATGTTTAGCAGAAAGCCCCTCCTGTTCATCTTTCCTTGAGGGAGTTCCTGTGAGTGAAAATGTTTTGAAATTCCACATGGCTGCTGTGTGTGTTTTATTTCAGTGAGAATTATAAACTGGATTTTAGGAAATGGCCGAGCTCCCCTGGAGCAGAATCTGCCAGAGCTCAGAGCCTGTGGCCCCTGCTCTGCATCAGCTCCAGACACCTCACCTGGAGTGAGGAAATCTGCACCAACAGGAGGCTACAGGGGCTGAGGATCAGAAATCGTGTTTGAAATCTTTTTCAAACAAGAAATCTTTTTCAAATCTTTTCAAACAAACCTTGTTTGAAATCTTTTTCAAACCAGAAAAGTTCGTTGGCTCGTGCCATTTTTGGGAGCAGCTGTGAGCCCTGAGCACAATGGGCTTGGGGCAGGCTGAGGATGGGGCAGGTGCCCTGGGTGGGGTTTTAGGGATTTTATCACCTGCCCCCATTGGCTCTCTCCTAACTAGAACTGGCAGTGAATTCATATTAATGGCAGAGAAGGGTGATTTGGGGTTTGTCTCTCCTGTGCCCCGCAGCAGCGATGGGGAACAACCTGAACGTGCCAGAGGAAGCTGAGGATGGCAACACCTGCACGGTGAAGAGTTACCAGGTGAGCCACCCCATCCCACCTCCCCTGGCTGCTGCCAGTGCGATTTTCACCCCTTTGATGTCCTAAAAACTCTGTTCTTTGTTACTCCAGCCTCTCTCCGAGTCTCCCGAGGGTACTGCGAATGGATCCGTGGTGTTTGTTCAGAGCCCTCCCCCGGCAGTGAATGGTGAAGGTACGGGCTGGGAAAGGGGTTGGAAATGCCCTGGGGGAGGCTGGGGCTGAAGGAACAATAAATGATGGCTTTGAATTGGGGATGGACCCGTGGTCCAGCTCTGACTTGGAAATGTGGCTCTGCAGAAACTGCAAAGTTTAAACACAGCAAAAAGAAAAATAAGGAATTCTTTCCAAAGTTCTCTGGATGCTGGTTAACAGTTCTGGGGGTTTGGTTGTGCCCTGGCCCCAAAAAGTGGATTTACAGGGGAGGGCTTTGTGTGGAGCATCACCAGGCAGGGGTGCTCTGGTGCTGGTCCCTGCCGGGTGTGGGACAATTCCCCCTTGCCCAGGCTCTGGGGGAATTCCTGGTGCAGTTCGTGTCTCCAGCCAGCCCTGGGGGAATTGGTGCTGCAAGGAGCCCAAATGTTGGCTCGTGGAAAGGACAGAATGCGGCAGTGTAGGGGGATCCTGGACTCTTGGAGAGGTTTGGGGTTTCTGGGGGACACCAGGAGATGTTTTACAGGAAGAGAACAGTCCATGTGTTGGAAAGGGATAAAAATCCATGCCCTGGCTGTGTGTTCTGATCCACAGGATGATAAAGTCTTAGAAACCACCTCTGCATTTTTAAATATGAACCCATATTTCTGATCTTCTCTGCAGCAATTTCCAACAACTGAAATTGTAGAAATGCCTTATTCATGATAGAATCCTTATCCAGCTGAACGTTTCCATCTTATTCTCTCTTTTCCGGCCCTGTGTTCTTGAGCAGGGGCATTGCTTTGACTTGATATATACTGAGCAGTTATTTATTAACAATTAAATATATATAGGGAATTTTTCTGTCTTGTTTTTAATTTTTCAATAGTGATTGGCTGGGGAAAGCACCAGAGAGGGGCAGGCATTAAAGCTGCAGTGAAGTTATTGAATCAGAATTACATTTGGCCCCTTCTGCTCCTGAGCTGGGCCTTAGTGAGTGTTTAATGTACAGAAACCATCCTTGCTCTCATTCTGGAGGTTGCAGCCCTTCCTAAAGAGAGGAAATCTCCAGCAAGAGCTTCATAACAAAATCTCGCTGTTTAACAAAATGTAATAAAATGGAGCTCCTGAACTTGAATTCTAGAGAATTTAGAATAAATCTCAGTTATTTCTTCCCCTGCCCACTAATTAAATAAACTCTGTCCCTTCTATGGATAAACTGTGGATATGGAATGGGATTAAATAACCCCATTCCAGCCCAGTTTGGCGGGGTCAGAGGGGATGGCTCTGCAGGTGAGTGTGCCCAGGTGTGCAGCCGGACCCCAGCCCCACTTCCACCTCACAATCCAGCTGTGAACTGCACGGCCCGAGCGTTACAAAGTGGTTTCCAAGTGGTTTTGAGAAGTTATCTCCTCATATTCAAGGGCAGCTGCTCTCATCCACAGGCACGTGGCTCTTCTTGCTTTTCACACCTCATTAATTTCTCCTTCCACCTCGTGCTGCCTTTGGAGCCTTTCTGAGCAGCAGCTCCACCCCATGCACAGCTCTGAGGCCCAGCCACGCTCGTGGGCACTGCTGCTCCTTTTCTTTTCAGGATAAATAAAACCCAACGATTCCTCTTCAATCTTATCAGCAAAGAAAATGCTTGATAATTCTGTGCTGAGAAAAATACTTTATGATTTGTTGTTGACCCTCTCAGTCTGTCACAGGCACTTGAAAAATCTAAATTTTGGTAAAAATAATCAAAGGCTGGTGGGGGATATGCAGCTGGATCTGATAACAGCTCAGAACCTCTGCTCCACGGCCCAAATTTCCCAGTGCCATCCCACCATAAGTCACTTTAAGCAGTTGCCTACCAGCAAAGCCTCTCTGTGTGGTTTTTTTCTGGTGTAAACCAGCAGAGTTCTGAGGAGGAAATAGAAGCCAGATGATTTTCACTGCCTGAAGACCTAGAAAATACACGTACATTTTATTCCTCATACGTAAAATGAAGCATATGGGACTGCTTTACTTAAATGGATTATCTAATTAATGTAACTGCTAAATCAGTTTAAGTAGCAAGTTGAAAAATTAGACGTTCCTGTGTTGATATTTCTCGTGTTTAAACTTTTTTCCTGTTTGAAAAGCAGCTTAAATCATTGAGATACCATTGAAATCTCCATGTTTGTGCAATGTAGTCCAGGTTTTGGAGAAATACAAGTGATAGAAGCTATTACTACAAAAACATAGTTGGTGACATTTCTAAAATGAAATACTGTAATAAATAGCATTTTTGAGGCATGGAGTGAGGAATTTGGAGGAAAAAAAAGGGAATCTTGTTGTACTTTCAGTAATAAAAGCACTTGGTGAGCAACAGGTGAAGGGGCAAGGTTGGAATTGGAGGTTTCTGTCTCCGATTTGCACTACACAGAGCAGAAATGCAGCAGGAGGACAAAACAGCAACAATTCCCGAGGGCTTGGCTGGTAATTCCATGCAGATTGGAGCAACCTGCTCCTAAAAGGAATTACAAAGGAGTTAAAAAGATTACAAAGGGGAAAGGTTGAGTGGAGATGCAGCTCCTTTGTCCCAGAGGATAAATCCCATTCAGCAGATCCTGCCAGCAGCCAGAGCCCAGCAGAAATCCTGAAATGTGAAATATTTCAGGGATGTTTTTAGAGAATAATCGTTCCTGTTCTTGCTGCTGACTCCTCTGCCCCTATTTCCATTAATTTCTGGAAATCTGCAGGAAAATAACAATGCAAGTTAAATTAGTGAAACAAGATGATTCTTGGAGCAAAAAAAATTATTTGCATGGAATAGTGGAGTAAGATGGCAAAAAGATATTAGTGTGTTCCTTCTTTTTTTAAGGAAGGATGAGACTTTTTTTTTTTTGTTTTATTTTTTATTTGTATTTGCTGCAGGAATTCATTCAGGGCTGTTGTACCCTGTGCTGCCCTGCTCTGCTGGAATTCCTGGTGCCAAATGTTGCCTTGTAGCCCTTAATGGTTTCTTCATGGCCATTAAAATATTTTCTTCAGGATTATCTGAACAGCAGGGGAGAAAAAAGTGCTGTGTAGAAAAAAGGCTCTAATTCCATGGCTAAGCAAAATATTTGTTTGTGGCTGGCTTGTAGTCAAAAGAGAGGAATGAGATGAGTTTTAAGGTCCCTTCCAACCCAAACCAATCCATGATTCTGTGATATTGCATTAACCATTGAGCTTCTCTAGTTTTTACTAAGTCAAGGAAAAAATGTTGGTCTAATTTGCCAAATTCCAGGGGGAAAAAATGTGTTTTTACAGAAGAGGGACTTTGTATAGCCACAAAATTTCCTTTTTAACACACCCTGATGAAGGGAAGGGGAAAGAGAGACAAATCTTCTGGAGTGTGGCTGCCTTTTGTTGAAAGAGTTGGAAGGGAAATGCTGGAGCAGGAGTAGTCTGAAATGCAGTCTGTAAATTGTGTATTGATTTTCATCTCAGAGCAGCTTTTAATCTCAGTCACAGCGAGCAGCTTTGATCTGCTCAAAGACCTGGCCTAGAATTTGGGGAGGTTTGCTTATCTTTGCAATTCTGCCTCTGGGTTGAGGAATAAATCTGGAAGAAAAAATGCCACTTGTGTGTCTTTAAAAACAAAAATAACACACACTTTTCACCCAAATACTGGAATTTCAAGGCTTTTCTCCCTCGGCTTGCTGTGCCTGTTCAGCGCAGCCCAGCGCTGGGATCTGCCCTGCCCCTGGCTGAACAGAATTTCCTTGGAGCAGCTGGAGCTCTCCTGACACAGCACACACACAGCAGAGCCCATGGCAGTGACATTTGCCAGGGCTTCCATTCCTTCCACGAGAATTTGAGATAAAAGGAGATCCATGGGTTCCTGAGCTGCTACTTGTTTAGCTGGTTTTCCTAGTGCTGAGCTTCTGTCCCTATTTTTGAGCCCAAGCCAGTTTTCCTGTGGTTCATTTGTTATCTGTTACATAAAGCAGAAGTTCAGCATCTCTTACAATTATTTTCCTATGGATATTGTTTCTCCTTTCTTTAGCTGGGGAAGGGTTTTTGATTTTTGCTTCCTTCCCAAGTTTCCAACTATAATTAGAAGTCCTTTTTCAAACTTTACTACAGGAGGCTCAGGAAACTACAGCTGGTCCTTAGTGGCCCCAGCTGAGTATCTCAATAGGTGCTGGAGTAGCTGTAATTTGCACTTTTGCTGTGCCTGTCAGGACACTGAAATTGAAACTGGTGCTCATGAAATATCACAGGAGGATATTGCTGCCCAAGGGCTTCTGCCAGTGGAGCTGCTTCCTCACAGGAACAGCACAAGAAGAATGCAGGGGAAAAAATAAATTCATGTATGCCCAGAAAGTGGAAACCTCTTTGCCTGCCAGAACAGGCTGTGCTGGGGAGCTCTGGCCACTCTGCCCAAAACACAAAGAGGGGGCAAAAGGCTCGTTAAGGATGATCCAAGGGCAGCTGTGGCTGCTGTCACCACGGCCCTGAGGTGTCACCTGTGCCCCTGCTGCTGGCAGGTGTTTGGGGGAAGTCCCTTCAGGTGATGCTGGCACATTCCAGCACTGCCCCACTGCACCCCCAGCACGGGCAGGAGCTGCTGGAGAGGGTCCAGAGGGGGCTCCAGGATGGGCAGAGGGATGGAGCAGAGCTGGGATTGTTCACCTGCACAGGAGAAGCTCTGGGGTGAGCTCAGTGCAGCCTGGAGGAGCCAAGAGCAAAGGTGGAGAGAGAGGATTTCCAAGGGATGGAGGGACAGCACCCAGGGAATGGCTTCACACTGGCACAGAACAGGTTTGGGTTGGGTATTAGGGAAAAATCCCTCCCTGTGATGGAGCCCCTGGCACAGGAATTGCCAGAGCAGCTGGGGCTGCCCCTGGATCCTGGCAGTGCCCAAGGCCAGGCTGGACAGGGCTGGGAGCACCTGGGACAGGGGGAGGTGTCCCTGCCATGGCAGGGTGGGGTGAGAGGGTCCCCAGGGTCCCTCCCAACCCAGAGCGTTCCAGGATCCTGGGGTTCATGGAAATCCCCACTGCTGCTCACCAGGAGAGCCTGGGCTGTGGGGCAGGGCCCCATGGGGACACCCAGCCATGGGGACATTCCAGGATCCTGGGGTTCATGGAAATCCCCACTGCTGCTCGCCAGGAGCAGCCTGGGCTGTGGGGCAGGGCCCCATGGGGACACCCACCCATGGGGACATTCCACGATCCTGGGGTTCATGGAAATCCCCACTGCTGCTCGCCAGGAGCAGCCTGGGCTGTGGGGCAGGGCCCCATGGGGACACCCAGCCATGGGATCAAAGCTGTGGGAAAAGGAACCTCCAGGCTGGGCCTGGGCTCTGCTCTGCTCCTGGGAGCTCCAGGGATGGGCCCTGGGTGCTGCCAGGCAGGACAGGGTCTGATGGGCACAGACACAGCAGCCCAGGACCTGCTGATGCTCTGTGGGATTATCCAGAATCCCTGGCCAGGTGGGAAGCTTGGGGGAATTTTGCTGGGAAAGTTGGGATCTAAAATTGTTCTGTTTTCCTAATCCCAAAGAATTTCACACTGAAGATCTGTGCTGTGTGGAAGATGTGCTTCAGTCAGGTTTTTTTGGTATCTGGGGTTTTCTTTCTCTTAAAGGAAAATGTGGAAGGCATAATATTGACTAGACTATTACAATTATAATTTGAAATAATTTCAATTTTACATTGAAACTGACAATTTTCCTGTTCTAATTCAGCAAGTCAGTTGGAGCCTGTCAGTTTTCCACAGTTATAATTAAATACATCTAAATTCATCCTTGAAATGTGGTGATGACTGACAGGGAAATCAGATCCATATTCCAGCCCAAGGAGGGAAGAGAAGCTGGAGCTCAGGGGGAGCTGTAAGATTTACATCTCAACAAGACCCTTTTTTATATTGGGGTTTCACACCACATCATCTGTGCTTCCAGCCACAAAAAAGATCCAAGCAAGATTATTTTTCTTTTGTGTCTTGTTTCTTTTGTCTTGGGTAAAGCAGGAGCTGCCTTTTCCTGCCTGTGGATCCCATACCAGGGATTTTCACCTCACCTGTGTTATCAAAGCTCCATTGTTTTATAAAATCATAAAATAGACTTCTAAATCAAAAGGGGTTTTGCATCTAAGGTGTGATGGCCACATGTGTACGCATGGAATGATTTGTGTGTGTTTTGGGGGAGGAAATGTGATTCTGAGCCACAGTTTGTGAGAGAAGAAATGTGAAATGTAAAGAGAAATGTGAGGCTAAGAAACCTGGCTGGGATGTGATTTATCAGCATTCAAATCAGGCTCGAAGTAACCCACAGGCAAAGGACAGGCACAGGTAGGAGCTGCACTGAGGAGAACAGGAGCAGGGTGAGGAAAAATGAATGAAATCACTTGTGACTGCACAGAACTCCCTGCTGGGAGTTTGGCCAGCCAGGAAATGGGATCAGTCCTGGTGCTTCCCTTTCCTTTTGTGTCTTTAGCTTTGACAGAGGAGCAGGTGATACATTGATATATAACTGTCCCAAGTTTTACTAGTTTTGGGGTTTTTTTGAATATCACTGATTTTAATTTGCTGTCTGCTGGGCTGATTAGTGCCAAACAGGGGTAGTATCTGACTTTGACACTGCAAGGGGGTTGTGCAGGGGGTAAATTCACACTGATTTCAGTGAGGAGTGGCAGAAATCAGATCTGGGGATGAACAAAGGGTAAAATTTGCACTTATTTCAGTGAGGGGTGGCAGGGGAGCAGAAATCAGCTCTGGGGATGAGCAGAGGATAAAATTCACACTGATGTCAGTGATGGGTGGCAAAAATCAGATCTGGGGGATAAACAGAGGGTAAAATGTGCACTCAGTGTGTGATTTCAGTGAGGGGTGGCAGGGGAGCAAAAATCAGCTCTGGGGATGAGCAGAGGATGAAATTCACACTGATTTCAGTGAGGGGTGGCAGAAATCTGCCCTGGGAATGAGTACAGGGTAAAATGTGCACTCATATCTGTGAGGGGTGGCAAAAATCAGCTCTGGGGATGAGCAGAGGATAAAATTCACACTGATATCAGGGGTGGCAAAAATCAGCTCTGGGGATGAGCAGAGGGTAAAGTGTGCACTGATTTCAGGGTGCAGGGGTGGCAGGGGAGCAAATATCAACTCTGGGGATGAGCAGAGGGTAAAATTCACACTGATTTCAGTGAGGGGTGGCAGAAATCAGCTCTGGTGGATAAACAGAGGGTAAAATGTGCACTCTGTGATTTCAGTGAGGGGTGGCAGGGGAGCAAAAATCAGCTCTGGGGATGAGCAGAGGGTAAAATGTGCGCTGATTTCAGGGTCAGGGGTGGCGGGGGAGCAAATATCAACTCTGGGGATGAGCAGAGGGTAAAATGTGCACTGATTTCAGTGAGGGCTGGCAGAAATCAGCTCTGGGGCTGAGCAACAGCACTGGGGTCCCCAGTGTACTCTCGCCCCCTCAGGCCCAGCTCACCCCAGCCCGGGTGCCCGTGGCTGCCCGTGCCCGTGGATAATTCCCTGTCTCTCCTGTGTTGCAGCGGATCCCAGGGCAGCTGCAGCCCAGGATAACGCGGCCGTTGCTGCAGCAGAGCCGGGTGCCGGTGCCCGGGCGGGCGGGCAGAGCGGCGGGAGCGCTGCCAGCAGGGCCCCGCCAGCTGCCAGGCCCCGCTCCCTGCTGCCCTTCCCCTGGGCCGTGCCAGCGCCTGCCCGGGAGCCGGCGGCAGCTCCGGCCCCTGCACAGGCCGCCCTGGGTGCCAACAAAGGCCTGGGCGAGGGCACGGAGGGGCCTGGGGCAGCCCCTCAGCAGGGAAGCCATAAAAACCCGGCGCAGGCCCCGCTGCAGGACGTGGAGCTCGCGGGGACGCCTGAGGGGCGCGATGTGGCCGCCCCGAAGGGCAGGCAAGTGACGCTCCTGGACAGGATCTTCAGGCTGGAGAAGGGCACGGCGAGGACGGCGGGTGACCCTGAGCAGGGCAGGCAGGGGCTGGACGTCCCCAACGGGAGCATCGCGGCCGGCGCGCCCCACGGGGAACCGCTGCGCAAGGCAAGTGCTTCGTAAATAGCCTTTAATTTCATTTTCACTGATTAAACCTCCTGGGAATGTTGGCAGGGTGGGATAACTCCATGTAGGATGGGGACGAGTCGGTGTTGCCCTGAAAATGACCGCAGGTAACGCCCCAGGACGGAGGCGTGGAAGATGAACCTGTGGCCAAGGAGTGAAGCTCTGTCTCATGACTAAATCCTGACCTCCAGCTTAATTCAATTTATAATTCCCCAAAAGGTTTGGGCAGCACAGCTCCAACTGCCAGGAGGAACAGCTGCCAGCTGCAAATGAAAGCAAAAATACCTGAAACTAAACCAGTTTCTTGGGGTTTGACTCTGGATGGGTTTCTAAAAGTTCTTTGGTGTGTTTTGTGCCATTTTTAAAATAGCCCTACTTCTCCAGCTAGGATACCCTATTCAGCAAAATAAGGAATATTATGCAGCAATGCTTTTTGTACTCCAGCTTATTGTAATGTTTTAGTCAAGGAAAAGTGGTTCATTAGAAATGATTTTACAGGATGAGAATGTGATATAAGAAACTATGGATCTTAACGGAAAGAGCACTCTGGTCAAAGGAGCTGGAAGTTAATGCGAGTTTAGATTTTGCACTTCCTGCCAGATCTGATGTATAGTATGTACAAAAGGTATAATTTTCAGGTAATTAACTACAGAAGAAGCCCATCATCTGAAAGGGAATAATGGTGTAACTCTGAGTTCTGCTGGAGAGGTGGAATGCAGGAATTGGTGATCAAATTGAAACCCTGTCTAATGTCAGGAACAGGAGGGAAAACCAATGTGTAAATACCACTTTAATAATTGCTTTTATTGGCCAATTCAGGCTTATAAATAAGATGATGATCACTGATGCACTACTCACTACCATCTTATTTGTAAGCCTGAACTTAACTCATGAGATACTCACTGCTTACACTGCCAGCATTGCAAGTTGTCCCAAAATTCTTTTATTTTTAATCTTTGTCTTCTCTTAGCCCTTCTCAGATTTGAAGAGCACATTTCTTGTATAAATTTACACATTGTAATATTTTCCTGAGGGTTCATTTTTAAGAAGGAGCAGTCACATTTTCCACCCCTGCCCCTCAGGAGTGCTCCCATCTCTGGTGTTTCAGACAGCTCAGGATGCACATTTAAAGAACCCATAAAGACATTCAGCACCTAAGCAGAGCAGGGTGGATAATCTGCAATGAATCCTCTGTTCAGGGCACACTGGCACTTCTGTGTCCAGCCTCTTAGAATGGAGCTTCTCAACACCCCAAATTCCTGGATATTTTTGACTGTCACACTCAACAAATCCTCACCATGGCTTGCAGGCATTGTCTCTTTTCCCACCAAAAGCCAAATTCTCATTTCCTATTTTGCTGTCACTGCAGTGGCACTGCTGTCATTTACAGAGCAGGGAAGGTCACAGGTGGTGCTGCTGAAGGAATGCTGTGAAAGTCCAAGGAAAGAACACTTTGGAGCAGTTTTAACTAAAATTCAGAGTTAAGCATTGCTGGGAGCAAACAGGTTGAAAGCTTAGGTGAGGCAGTGCATGATCAGGGACTGAAGGGAATCGAAATCATTCTCCCAGTTCAAGCAGGGAAGCTCATCCAGATCAAGCTTTATTTCATCAATAACACCTGGATTTCTCATTAATTCCTACTGAGGGGCAGTTCTGCCCCAGTCCCCTTGTGCCCATCTCCATCCTGGAGGTCCCTGGTGGGAATAACCTGGAAATCCCAGGCACAGCTGAGCCCTGGGTGCTGCTGGGGCTGGCTGGGAGTGTCTGCAGGATCCCAGCAGCTTTCTGGAACATTCCTGAGCACAGGTCTGGTTATCAAAAATGCCTCTACGCCTCCTGGGTGTGTGCTTAAAGCTGCAGCATGGATATCTTTGAGGAATCAGAAAATTGGTGTTCACTGTGTAAGTAAATGACAGAACTGGATCACAGGGAGAGGAATTCTAAACTTGAATTTTTGGGCTATAATTTTGTCTTTGGTTCTTTCAGGTATGAGAAGGAATATATGGTGGGGGCAGAGAGGAGTTAAGCACCTTTTTTGGGGAAAACACATCAGCTAAACACTGCAATGTGTTGCCAAATTTAACTCCATCCCTAAAACAAAGGCTGTGGCTCTGCCTTGCAGCACAGTTGCCTTCTGTTCCCTCTGAAGTTCCAATTCTCCTGCTGGATGGGAGAATGACCAAGCCTAATTTAATCACTGTAACTGTAGAAACTACAAACTGTTACCAAATAATCATACTAAAAATCAAGATATCGCTGCCAACAGCTCCTCTTTTCTCTCTCTCTCTGTCTTTTTTTTTCCTTTGTGGATTATGACTTGTAGTATCTGTAAATGCTAAAAGCAAAGTTTCCCTGCACTGAGTGCCAAGACAAAACAAACAGCGTTGCTGGTGAGTAAGAGAGAGGCTCCACAGTTGTAGCTTAAGAGCTGCACAAACATTCTGTGTTTGCTGAGCCACTCTTTATTTTTGTGGTCTACAAAACTACATTCAGAGCGCAGCATAATTAAAACAAGGGCAGAATTCATGAATTCATGAAGCATTTACTATGTAAGCCAAAGAAAAGATAAATTATATGCCTGAAATGTTTCACTGAGCCATGATTCATGCAAACAAAAGTGCTGGCAGGAATACATTCTTTTGATATGTTTGGGGTTTTTTTTTCCTGATGACTGAACTGAAACTACAGTATATTTAAGGTGTTTATTACCCCCAAATTTAGCTTCTCAAAGGCATGAATTGAACATTTACATAGCATCTATTAACTCCTAATACTGATCTTCTGTTATTCCTGGGGTTTCTTTCATGATTTACCCCCAGGGCTTTGAGCAGGGAGCTGCCACAGAGGCTTTTGTGGTGATTTTGTGGCTCTGCAAACGTGATCCTGCAGGGCTGTGTGTTCTCCGTGCCTGATTTCTGTGCCGATGGCCCCAGCCCGGGCTCTTCCTGCAGGAACATTCCCATGGGAGCACAGGAGGGAGCACAGCCCCTCTCCAAGGCCAGGCTGGAGTGAGCCAAGGGCAGCCTCGGCTTGGGCTGGGACATTTTTAGTGAGAAAAAATAGAATAAAAGCGTTCTAAAGAACCTTTCCCCGCACTGGGTGATTAAAATAGCACAATAATTGTACATATGGATTTCTTTTTGTCACCAGTGGAAGGAACAGACTTTAAATGGTTTAAGATTTCAGAGGGGTCGGGACAGCCGAGGGCGTGGTGGGCAGTGCCAGCAGAATACAGGGAGTTGAAATGGGCACATCAAATGGGGCACATCGGAGCTGTGAGTGCAGTTTAGGGATTTTGGGATGGCCCCAATGCTCAGGATCTGCAGTGGCTTTCTCTTCAGTGTGACTTTGTCAGGGAGATGTCCTGGACCAGCCAGGGATGCTGGAAACAGCTGTGGGCAGCTCCCTCCCGAAATGCACCCCAAGGGATGCACTGGGCTTGTCTCTAATTCCAAAACCTCATTAAATCTGTTCCTTTTTCTTGGTGGCATCCAGCTCTGAGGAGTGTGATGGCACCAAGCACTTGTGCTGTGAAGCTGGTTTTGTTCAGCAGCACATCAGCCTCCTCCTCCTCCTCCTCCTCCTGCCTCAGTGGTCCCTTGAAGCCCTGGAGCAGAGCCAGCATTTCCATGGCTCCAGAGCTCTGTGAGTGCCACCCCGGGCTGGCGTGGCCACGCGTGTCCTGCATGGGACAGATTGTTCTGGGGCTGGCAGCTGCACAGGGTGCTGCTGTGTGAGACCCTTCAGTGGCCTGCTGGGCATTCCAGCCCTGCTCTGCTGCTCCTGGGCCAGCTTGCAGAGCTGGGTGGGTGGGGAATGACACTGAAGTCCCTTCTGGCATTTCAATGGATGCTTTAACTCCCTGTATTCTGCTGGCACTGCCCACCCCACACCTGGCTGTCCCGATCCCTCTGAAATCTTAAAGCATTTCAAGTCTGTTCCTTCCACTGGTGACATAAAGAAATCCATATTGTACAATTATTGTGGTGTTTTAATCACCCAGCATAGGGAAAGGTTCTTTAGAATGCTTTTATTCTAATTTTTCCCACTAAAAAAAGCACTAAGCTGTAATGAGCTGTTTAGGGAAAAATTCCTTTGATGTCACTTAGGCATTCTTTGATGTCACTCTCTCCTGCACAACACTTCTGTTGAGTTTTCCTGTGCAGGTTCGAGGCAAAGGTGGCCAAAATGGAAGGTAAATTCAGTGTGAGAGGTGCCAAACTGTCCAAAACTGGTTCAAGACATGGTTTTTTAGAAGCAGACCTTTGTCCAGGTGTCTAAACAGAAAACAAGTACCTAAATATTCCCTACTTGTGAGTGCTTGAGCACTGGAAAACGTTTTGGAGCTCTGGGAAGTGTAATTCCATGTGCAATTCCATGAAGAGAAGAGGCAGCTCCAGCTGGCTAAGAGGAATTACGTTGATTTGTTGCCTTTTTCCTTCTTTTAATATGTGCCACATTGATGTTTAATAGATAAAAATGATTCCTGGCATGCCAAAATAGAGAATCAGAAGCCATCTTTGTAAGGTGCACTCAGACACGGAGCTGGCAGGGCCCAAAATCGCAGCATTTGCTCCCATTTTTCACAAGTTCAGCCTCGAAAGGACAAAAGTGGAGTTTGGGGCTCGCCCTGTGCTTGTTGTGGCCGAGAGCAGCGTTCCCCAGGCAGCAGCAGTGCTGAGTGGCTGAGCAGAGAGGGCAAGGAGAGGGATAAATGCTGGATTGTTCTGCCCGTGGGCTGGCCAGGAATGGTTGGAATTGCTGTTGTGACTCCCAGCCAGTCACAAAAGGCACTTTTGCATTCCACGGGGGAATCAGGCAAGCTGGCACCCAGCAATCTGTGCCCCCTTTTATTTTTTAGGAGATAGATGAGTGCAGCCAAGAGCAGCTTGGGCAGGACTCTGCAGGTGAGCAAGGCCTGGCTGCAGCACCTGGGAGGGCACAGGCAGAGCAGCACAGTCCCCAGGCAGCTGCAGGACAGGGCT
Source organism: Agelaius phoeniceus (assembly GCF_051311805.1). Taxonomy (NCBI): domain Eukaryota; kingdom Metazoa; phylum Chordata; class Aves; order Passeriformes; family Icteridae; genus Agelaius; species Agelaius phoeniceus. Next base: position 14,252,605 of record NC_135281.1, read on the forward strand.
CAGTCATGAGCTTCCTCAAAACACTGGTAAGTTCTGCCTTTCCTTTCCATCTCTTTGGGGTTCAGTTCCTTCCAAAAATCCCCTGTGGGACTGGAAAATTTGTATAAATAATGTAAAAATGTACCAATAAATGTAAAATGTTCTCTGTCCTGGGGGGGATGAGGAGGGGGACACTGAAATGATCAAGTGAGTGCCACCTGCTCTGCAAAATTCCACTTCTACACAGATTATACAGATCTTGAACTGTCTCAAGGACTTTCTGCTTGATATTCCTCTTGTACCACCTCTAAAAGTTCATTTTTATTAATTGATTAGAAGCTTGAATAGTAAATATTCGATCCAGGCATTTTTCATCATAGCCATTATGTGTTCTCAAGGAATATTTGCATTATCAATTTTCCCACTTGAGGCAAGCAATATTTGTATTTTCCCTTTGTGCAAATAAAACCTGCTGGTTTTAAACTTATCTTTTTGACCCTTTGAAAGGCTGGGTTGAGTGACTGTTTTTTCTCAAATTCTTTTAAGGTCTCCCCAAGCAAAGCTGAAGCCAAAAGTGATTCTGAAGATAAGGTAGGCAGTTCCTTGTTCACTGGTCATTAGGTGTTTTTCACAAAGGGATTTCCTCTTCATTTTGTTGGGTTTTTTTCCCAACTGATGTCATCATTTGAAGTAATTTAAAATATTTTTCCCCTGGATAAATTGAAAAGGAAGAGACTGAACAGTGCCATTCTTAATATCATCTGTTACAATCAAAATCTGTTGTGTTTTCTGCAAGCCTGGTGATGATTGGTGATGCTTTTGGTTGTTTCTCTGCCTTGTCTTTGATTTAAAATTTCAGTGAAAACTTGAGTCCATAAAAGATTCTGTTTGCTCATAGAACAGTTTTCCTTGTGACTTGAAAAATTTTTTTAAGAAACAAGGAATAAAATCCTAAAAATGGAACTGGTTTTCTCCATGCAGCTATTAGCCAAAATCACAACATTTTTGGGTCCTCTCCTATTTTTTAATTCTTTTGTCCTATTCAGTGTTCAGTCTTTGCAGCAAGCTTGGTGAGTATGTGGGGGATTTAATTCTGAGTAACTCTGAAAATTATTCTCAATAATTCTGAATAACTCGGGAAATCATCAGATAGGGTGAAGCTTCTGCAAGCAATGCAGAAAATGCAGTTATTGAATTGCCCTGGCTCAGGGAGACTTGCAGCTCTTCCCAGAGGTGGTGAACAATGTGATTGGGATGGAAACACCCCCATTTCCTTCCCTGCCTGTGTCAGCTGTGCCAGGTGACTGCTGGTGCTGCTGCCGTTTGGACAGGGATATTCTGGGTGGGTTTGGTTTGCTGGCACACCTGGCAGGGCAAACAAACCCGGGTGACTTGCAGGATGTGCAAACTCCTTCCAGGAGATTAAGTGGGAGTTCTCTTTTATTGGGAATTCCTTTATCTGATATGGCATTTGTACTTCAATAAAGGGGAAATGTGTTGAGGAGGTGAATTTATCAGCTCCCAGGTAGAAAGGCTGCAGATTTTTTGGCTGATAGGAAATAATGTTCCTTTTTTTTCCCCCCCAAAAAATAACTGAAGTGTGTTAAAGTTAAAGCTTTGTTAAGTGAAGTTTTCCCGAGTGCCACGGGGCTGTTGGGTGGCTGCTGTGCCTTCAAATGATAGAATCATGGAATATCCTGGAGCTGGAAATGATCCAAAGGTTCATCCAGCCCTGGCCCTGCACAGTCCCCCAACAATCCCACCCAGAGCATTGTCCAGGTGCTCCTGGAGCTCTGGAAGGTTTGGAGCAGGGAACAATCTCTGGGGAGCCTGGGCAGTGTCTCAGCACCCTCTGGGGGGAAAACTTTCTGTTTCTGTAGGGTCAGGCTCTTATCAGTGCTGGCTGCAGCTCTGATCAGCTGCTGGGCCACGTGTGCTGCCAGCAGCCGGGCACACCCTCGCTGTGGCCATCCCTCTGATGCCCTGTGCAGGCTGAGCTGCAGCAGAGACTGGATGGAGCTACAGAATAAAGCAGGGATTCATTCCAAGCATCTCCTCCATGGATCCACCTTGGGCAGCACCAGAGCCCAGCCAGGGCTGCACCCAAGATGAACCAAAATGGCCCCAAAATGCACGGCCGGGCACGGGCTCTGTCCCTGGGATCAGTTCTGCTCCATTTGCATCTTGCAGTTCATTGTCCCATTCCAGCTTTAGCCCCTGCAGTCCCACCCTGCTTGTTTTTCTCTCTCCAGCCCACGGGGTTTGTGCTCTTGGGCTGAGATTTGGGTCATTTGAGAAGGAATTGTTTTGTGTCCCTGCTCTGAGGGAGGAGAGCTCACCTGCACAGAGCTCCCTGCACAGAGCTCACCATCCCCTCATGTGAACCCAGACCCACACACTAGAGGAGCACGGAATGTGGAAAATAGAAAAGCCAAACCTGAGGCATCACCTCAGTGCCTGTCCCTCAGTGCCTGTCCCTCAGTTCCTGTCCCTCAGTGCCTGTCCCTTGGTTCCTGTCCCTCAGTGCCTGTCCCTCAGTGCCTGTCCCTTGGTTCCTGTCCCTCAGTTCTTGTCCCTCAGTGCCTGTCCCTCAGTTCCTGTCCCTCAGTGCCTGTCCCTCGGTGCCTGTCCCTCGGTGCCTGTCCCTCGGTTCCTGTCCCTCAGTGCCTGTCCCTCAGTGCCTGTCCCTCAGTTCCTGTCCCTCAGTTCCTGTCCCTTCCTCTGTGCTCACCCTGGTTCAGAGCCCGGCCACACCTGCTCGGGCAGTTCTATAAACCAGGAGGTTCTTTGGACAAGGTCTGCCCCAATCACTGACCTCACCCTCCTGTTGCAGACACTGAGCTGATCCTGTGACACTCTCTGTTCAGGAATTATAAGAATTTTGCAGGAAAAAGGGTCATTTTTGCTGTGAGAATTAGTAAGGAATAATCCTTCATCCTCCTCCATGCCAGGTAACCAAAGGCATCTTCCTGCTTTAAAGCCTGAGACCTCAAAAAATTAATTAATTAATTTCAAGGACATTAATGCAAGCTTGAAATATCTGAGGCAGTGTATATCATGAATATTCACACTGCCCTTTTCCTAAATAATGCATTATATAAACCATTTTAAAGTCCCTATTATGCTGCAATAAAAAGACTGAATGTTCCTCCAAAGATTTATATATTTGCCAAAAATGTAATTTTAAAACATATATAATCCGAAGATTATATATGTCTTAAAATTATAAATCCTAAATTGCTTCTTCATGACTTGGAAAGGCAGATGTTTCTGGGGTTTAGGTTTCAGTTTAGTGGAGATTTTAGAGGGAAAGTTGTGGTTTAGTTTGGAATCAGATGGATTGCCTTGGCTTTTATTTTGCTACTCATGTCAAAGAAACTCTGAGGAGAGCTGAGAAATCAGCTCAGGGAAAAAACCCACAATTTATCCAGAGCTAAGAGGGAATATTTTCCTTTAATCCCACGTGTGTGATGATGGAATAATGTCTTTGATAAAGCAAATGTCTGCAGTAAACACTCACCTGCACCTGCTGTTGTGCACAAGGGCTCCAAGGCGGAGAAGGGCCCTGGGGGACAGCCTGGCCCGAAGGCAGCAGCAGAATCCCCCTCCAAAGGAGCCAAGAAAAAGAAGGCAGAGAGCCCCAAGCTGGGCCATGGCACCTTTAGCAAACTCTTTAGGCACAAGGTGGGTATGGAGCTCCAGGAGCAGCAGAACCCTGGGAAATCACAGCTGGCTGCTGGCACACAGAGAGGAGCTCTTTCCCAACATCTGGGCAGATGTGCAGAGCTCTGCAGGTCCCTGGGGGAGCATTTCTGTGCTGGGGCATGGGAACCATCCTGAGCTGCACCTTCCTCTCGTTGGGCCCTCTGTGACCTCGGGGTTCTGGAGCAATCCCTGGAGCAATAAATTCCTGCCAGTTACTAACACCGACTAAACCCCCCTGGCCACTAAAAACCAAAATCAAACAATGAGCTGTGCAGAGGTGACCAAAGCCTCCAACCACAGAGGTTTGGGAGCTCAGCCCAGCCACAGGTCAGGTTTTATGTCATTAATGTACACCAGAACTTGGCTCAAATTGGCATTTTGGGGCATCTGATACATCACAGAGGAGCTGGAACATGGAATTTCCTGCGGAAATAGGGATTTCTCCCTGCAACCAAGAAAATTAATTTATTTTAGTTCTGATTTGAAGTAGAAAAAAAAATCTGAGTTTGATGGGTACTTTAAAGAGCTTAAAATGCACAGTCAAGCAAATGGATGTTTCAGAGGACATAAGCTTTTATGTTAAAAACCAGAAATTACCAAAAACTTTTGGTCTCAAGCTCTGTGTTTGAAGATTTCTGAACTCTCTCAAGATGATCATGGCAGGGAAGCAGAGCATTGCAGCTTTTTAGCCCAGAGAATGCAAAAGCAGGGACCCTTCCAGTGGGGGAGGAGCATAATTAGTATTTAATTCTCCCTCCAGACACCCACGTGGAATTTCTGGTGAGTAGGGGGCTTTATAACCAAGGGCATAGGCCAATCTTTAATACATTTTAAAACCAAAAATGTTCTTTCCACTCTCTCGTTTTTGAGGGAAAAAAAAGTCATCTGCATATTACTGAAGGAATAATTGTATTCCAAGTGAATTCAAGTGTGCAGTTCTTCCCAAAACCTTAAAATTGATATCTCAACTTCGTTTCTTAATAAAATTAAAATGTTAATTACTTGTTCATAACGAGTTAAGGTTTCCTGGTAAAAACCAAACCTGACTGGCATTTTTAAAGATTCGATTCCAATCAATAATCTTGCAATAAATTGTAGTGAGGAAATTGCCTGGAATATTTAATGGAAGTTGAAAGAGTTTGTGAGTTAACAGAAACATTGTTTTTCAGGCTCCTGTGTTACAAAATCCTAACTCTAAAGCAGCTTGTGATGCTCTTCCCATCCATGCATGTTTGCCCTTCATTCCATGCTAATTTTGCATATAACTGTGCTGATTTATGGAAGTTTCCCTCGGAAGAGAAGGGTGAATCCCTCACTCGCAGCACTAATGCTGAAGCCAGCCCGTGGCATCCTCACCCTTGTTCTCACCTCCTCTTCTGGATGTTGTTTGTCAGAGCTGACCACAAAAAAAACTTCCTGGCTCCTGCAAAATACCTCACCTGCCCTGCAAAATATCTCACCTGCCCTGCAAAATACCTCACCTGTTCTGTGGAGAACTTCCCAAAGCCTGCCCAGGCTGCCGGAGCCTGGCCCCAGGCTGTGGCTGGATGGGTTTTTGTACAGCTCAAGTCATTCTTCCGTGTGAGGGGTAAGAGATGCAGCCAATGTCCCAAGGAGGAATGCAACTCTCTCCTCCTGGCTTTGTGTATCCCGATGAAATCAGCAGCCCCATCGCGGAATGGCTGTGCTAAAGGAAATGCCACCTCATGCCCAAAACCATGAGAGGCTGGGTGGAAGCAGCCTCCAGCCCTGCAGAGCTGCTCTTTGCTCCTGCCCGAGTTCCAGTTCAGGGCTTTTCCGTGCCCTGGCTTTCCAGCATTTTCTGTGCTGTTTTGGACCCCGGGCATCCGAGCCTCCTGCTGGAAGGTGACGGGAGCACATCCCTGGTGGCGCTGCGAGATTCCCACGGAAAACACCCAGCTCTGTGTCCCTGAGCACTGGAAGCTGCAGACACAGAAAAATCTGTTAATACCTTTAAATCCTCTGTAGTGATTTACCTGAGCTGAATGGGAATGTGAATATGGGGAATACATGTATAAATATACATATTCTTAAAGAACAAGTTGAGAACTACAAGCACAAAGAATGCAGCACCAGGCTGGTGCAGGTACAAGGATGGGACCTGGCATTCCCTCCAGCAGCCTCCACTCTTCCAGGGATCAGTTTCCATGGCTGCAGGAGCCAGGACTTGCACACACATTCACTAAAAATAAAATAATTGGTGACACAGACAATTGCTGGCCTGTGGAACTGCAGTGCTGCCGTTGCCTCAGACAGACTCATCTTTGTGTTTTGTTTCCCTGCAGGCTGCAAAAGAAACCCAGCAGACAACCAACACCAAAGTGAGTAGGAGGGGTTGAATTATCCGTGCAGTGCAGGAAAAGGGGAATTCTCACTGGCATGTTCAGTCTCTAAGTGTTTTAATTTCTTTATCTGTGTTCTGGCTTTGCTGTGTCAAGCAGGGATGGAAGGGCAGGGGAGAATGGGGAGAGGCGGTGCTCACCTGCCCAGGTGATGATGGCTGAGAGTGCTGGGTTTGTCACTCACAATCTCCATGTCCTTTGGTTCCCAGAGCCCTGAGCAGCCTCCTGTGAGCTGTGTAAAAGCAGACAGAAACGTCCCTCCCTGCCAAGAGGCACTGCCCAAGCAGAACCCGAAAGCGCCGGAGGCCGCGGCGCCTCCGCAGGGCGTGAGCACAGAGCAGCCCCGGGAGGGCAGCAAGGACAAGGGCTCAGCCACCCCTCTGCCCCTCAGCAAGCTCTTCTGGAAAAAGGTACTGGGGCTGGGGCTGCAGGTCATTGCTGCCAAACCCACCACGGGTTCAACAGCAGTGAATTTACCCTGGCAGTTCTCTGGGACCGTGTTCACAGGGGTTCTTGGGTGAGGGAGGAGACGAGGCTCTGACTCCATGTTTCAGAAGGCTGATTTATTATTTTATTATATATACTACATTAAAACTACACTAAAAGAATGGAAGAAAAGGTTTCATCAGAAGGCTGGCTAAGAATAGAATAGCAAAGAATGATAACAAAGGCTTGTGGCTCGGCTCTCTGTCCGAGCCAGCTGGGCTGTGATTGGCCATTAATTAGAAACAACCACATGAGCCAAATCCCAGATGCACCTGTTGTATTCCACAGCAGCAGATAATCAATGTTCACATTTTGTTCCTGAGGACTCTCAGCTTCTCAGGAGGAAAAATCCTAAGGAAAGGATTTTCCATAAAAGATGTCTGTGATAGTTCTCTTGTTTTATGGAATCAGGAATGTTATCCTCTCTCAATTGAATGCTTCTGTTGAATATCCCCCAAAGATCACAAAGTTCTTTACTAAAATTCATTATTAATAGAGATAAAGCTCAAAAACCTCGTTTCATTTCTTTGCTATAAATATCTGAAAAGCTGGGATCAGGGGGGGTCTGTTCTTACCCAGCAGAAAATTATCTGTGACAGAGCAGATCAGGCTTTAATTTGGGGTCTCAATTGCTTAGGAAGACACATTGTTCCTCAGGTTAAATAATGATTTTAACTAAATTTAGGGCTAACTCTAAAAACACAGTTCCTGTTTCCACAATCCTTATGGTTTATAAGCTGAAGTTTATTCATTCTTAATTTCATTTCATAGAAGGGCTGTATGAAACTTTACTGAGTCACTGGATGTTAAATAACTGTTTTTCTGGGCTTCTGCTCAAGCTCAAATCTCAGAAATTTGCTGCTTCCAAACACCCAGATGCCCTTGAGTGGCTGCTGCTCCTGCAGCTTCTTTAGCTGAGTTTTCCCACTGGAGATGCAGTTTGGATATTTTATTTATGTTAAAAAAAAAAAAAAAAACAAAGGTGCTTAGATATTTACAGAGTAAACATGCTTGAAAATAATCAAAGCTTCAAACATTTGCCACTTGGGACTGAATTTCCAGGGGAACTGAGGGAATCAGGTGCTTGGAATGAGAGGAAAGTTGGGAAGAAGAGGCAGAGGGAGGTTTTTCTGTAGTTGTTATTGCTATAGAAATCTCCTCCTCTGAGTAGTCTGGCTTATTTGAAAACAGAGCTGGGAAGCAGGATGTGTGCTGAACATCAGGATGAAAGAAGGGAAAGAAGAGGCCCTCTGGCAGGCTGCTGTGTGAAACAGCAATAAATTCTGTCTGAATTCAGACATTTCTTAATGAAGTATCAAGGATTAAAAAAAAAAGAAAGAGGAGAGATGTACAAAAAACCAAAAGACAACAGGTTGGCCTCAAACTCAGCTTGGTTTGAAGACTCTGTGGGGTGTCCTGGAGTGAATTTATCTTTTTCTGGCACATTTAATGCACTGTCCTTTTGCTAGGACAGAGAATCCAAGCTCAGATAGGTGGAGAATTCAGAGGCAGGAGTCACTTTGCTTTTGAAGTCACAAACAGCAACCACAACACTCAATAGATGCAGGATTCAGCTCCAGCTTCTCTTTCCAGGCACTCTCTTAAATATCCATCTTCTGATGAGCTTTCACTTCAAAGTGCAGCTAATGAAGTGCCTGTCAACACGTGGCAGTTAATGCTGCTGCTCTGCCTGCAGATGAATAAATATGGAAAGGGAAAATGAAAAATTCCTTATTCAGCTTCTCAGCTGGGAGCCACTTTGTATTTGCCCCATTTCCTGATCAGTCTTCACGAGAATTTTCAGAACTGTTACTCAAATATTTGCTGGGCCAGCATTTCTCTTTTTTTCTTTTCTTCTTTTTTTTTCAGAAGGAATACGAATAGGGAATTACAGTGGGCAATTTCCAATATTTGTGTTGGAAAGCTGCTTCCAAGGCCTTGTAGATATCTGATCAGGGCAGAGAAACATGATGCTTCACATTTATCTGATCAAAGCAGGCCAGGCCAGGGTGGAAGGTGATCAAGGCAGCATTATTTACACTGCTCTGGGACCTGTCTTTAAAAGCAGATGTGTTTGCTTTAAAAACTTGAATTTTAAGCAACTCTTGCCATGCAACTGCAGGAAAATCCTGCTCTTTTTGCTGATGTACAAACAGCCAACTGGTTAATTACTGGGTGAAGCAGAACATGGAATCCTAGAATGGTTTGGGTTGGAGGGACCTTAAAGTGGCCCACGCAGAGCCCCCCTGGCATGCCAGGGACACCTCCCCCTGTCCCAGGGGGCTCCAGCCTGGCCTTGGGCACTGCCAGGGGTCCAGGGGCAGCCCCAGCTGCTCTGAGCACCTGTGCCAGGGCTCAGCACCCTCACAGGGAGGAATTTCCTCTGTGTATCCAACCTAAATTTCCCTTCTTTCAGTGTGAACCCATTCCCCCTTGTCCTGCAGAAAAATTTCCTGAAGAAATGTGCACAAATCCCTGATACTTGAAACAGCTCAATCCCTGAATAGCTGCCTAACCCTAATTTAACTGGGCAGTGCTTTTTGGAGGTTGGCATTTGGTCCCAGGGTGCTTTTGTTGGTTGTGCCACCAATTCCACCGCAGAGCCAGAGCTGCAGAGACAAAACTGCTTTGGGTGCAGCAGAGTGACCCCAACCTGCCCCCTTGGAGTTGAGAGACCCCAGGAGCTGAGCTCTGCCTTACTGAGCCACTGCTTCCACTCTGCTCTGAATCATTTCCTCCCAGCAAATAGATGGGGAATTGATGCTATGGATGTGTGCATAGGCAGAGATCCAGAGTAAAATTATTATAGATTGATTATCTCCGAGCTGTTCATAAATATAAATTAAATGTACAATTCCACGGGGAAGTGGGATGTGCTGCAGCCATCTCGGGCAGCAGGGGATAAGGAATATTTATTCCCTTATCATTCTTCTCCCTGTTGCTCCACCCCCAAAATGTTGTTTCTTCCACAAAAGAGGAGTCAGGAACAAAGCAAAATCTTTCCTGCTGTGGTAGAAATCCATGGTGAATCCCCTTCTTGAATGTGGAATTCCCTGCAACTTAAAAATATGCCAGAACTAAAAAGTGTGATTGAATACTGAGTAAATATATGGATAGCTTCTGCATGAAGGACTAAATAAACTGGGGTTTTATTTGCTCAGAAAGGGAGATGACAACAGCACACAGAAAAAACTGCTGGAAAGGGGAACAGGAAATATAATTGTTCACAATAAATGTGGCAGAGTCCAAGTAAAAGAATGTGGTGACAAATAAGAATAAACGAGCGACAGGACAGGGGGAACGGCTCCAAACTGGCACAGAGGAGGTTTAGATGGGATATTGGGAAGGAATTGTTCCCTGGGAGAGAGGAGAGGTCCTGACAGATTCCCAGAGGAGCTGTGGCTGCCCCATCCCTGGCAGTGTCCAAGGCCAGGTTTCAGCAGTTAATAGTGCCCACAGTGTGTTGCAAACAATCTTAGTTCTGCTCTTGTGTGCAAATTCCTGAGTGTGATTTTTCTCATATTTACTGGATTTACTTGAGCCTCATCTCCTCAGGACAGCATTGCTGTGTGTGATTTCATTTTCATTCTTCTTACATTGTAATCAAAGCTGGGTTCTTGTGATTGGGAACCAGCAACTCAAGGAAGGTTATTTATTTTGTTTATATAAACTGGTGGGATTTTAACACTTATTTACTTCCTTCCATTTGGGATTAATCTAATTCCTGAAGCAACATAAAGACAACAGGGAAACTGAGGATGCTTTTATGCTCTGTTTGATTGTAAAATTTTAAGAAATGAACCAACTCCTCACGGATTGAGTCAGAATGTTTCTTCCACTTGATTCCCAACCCCAGAACTCCTCGGAAGAAGCAGAGGCCGTGAGCAATGAGAAGGCAGAGGTGGCTCTGGAGGCCGTGGCTCCCGACAGGGACGAGAGCAAGGGCACAGAAAGCACCGAGGTGAAACCGAGAGGGGCGGAGAGCAAAACACCCAAGGCAAACCTGAGGAAGTTCTTTAAGCTGGTAAGAGCAGCTTTGTCCTTCTGGAGCTCAGAGAGCTGGGGACAGGCTGGGAAAACACTTTGCCTTTGTCTGGGAGGGTGCAGGGATGCTCAGGGATGGGGGAGGCTTAGGGATGCTCAGGGATGCTCAGGGATGGGGGATGCTCAGGTATGCTCAGGGATGCTCAGGGATGCTCAGGGATGCTCAGGGATGAGGGATGCTCAGGGGTGGGGGATGCTCAGGGATGCTCAGGGATTCTCAGGGATTCTCAGGGATGAAGGATGCTCAGGGATGAGGGACACTCAGGGATGCTCAGGGATGCTCAGAGATGAGGGATGTTCAGGGTTGGGGGATGCTCAGGGATGGGGGATGCTCAGGGACGCTCAGGGATGCTCAGAGATGAGGGATGTTCAGGGTTGGGGGATGCTCAGGGATGGGGGATGCTCAGGGATGCTCAGGGATGCTCAGGGATGCTCAGGGATGCTCAGGGATGAGGGACGCTCAGGGATGCTCAGGGATGCTCAGGGATGAAGGATGCTCAGGGATGAGGGACGCTCAGGGATGCTCAGGGATGCTCAGGGATGAAGGATGCTCAGGGATGAGGGACGCTCAGGGATGCTCAGGGATCCTCAGGGACGCTCAGGGATGCTCAGACATGAGGGACGCTCAGGGATGCACGGCTGGGACTTCTCCCCGCATCCCCCCGCGCATTCCCCGTCCTGCATCTCCCTCTCGCGGCTCCTCCCGGAACGTCCTGAGGGCTCGGGTGCCCTTTCCCCGCCGAGGTGGCCCAGGGAGCTCCAGGGGTGGCGACACCGGGGATGCTCCTCTTCAGAAACCGCAGCATCCCCCGGTGGGAAGCTCCTGGAGGAGCCCTCCTCCAACCCCGCCTCCAAACCCATCTCCCGCTCTCAGTGTTCCTGTGCCGTGTCCTGGTGCTCCTGCACTGGCTTTGGGGAGCTGTATTTTTAGTGGCACGATTTTTTTGACAGTTAATGTAGGTTAGGTGAAGTGGCACGTGAAAGGAAAGGAGGCTGTCACTCCTGCAAAGGTCCATCAGGTGGGAGAGAGGAAAGGCAGAAAGTAGAATCTACTCCTGCTTCCCAGAGGAAAATTAAAATTGTTCCCAAATCATCTGCAGTCCCTGTGCTGCCCTGCTTCCCCACATAATCAAACTTAGGCAATAAATAGCATTTAGAATTGAGAATAATTATGTTGTCACAACTACTGATGAAAATGTAGCAGTGTATTGGCTGTCCCCACCCTCCTCATTTAAAAACATCCCAACCCACCCTGCTCACTGCAGAAACCTTTGTGGGCAGCCTTGGCCAACAGCAAGCCCAAGTGACCAGAGGCAAGGACAAGAGGTCAGCAGTGCTCTGGAGAGAAATCCTTGGCATTGTTTCGTCCTCGTCTCACTGGCAGCAAGAGGGAGCTTTGTCTAGACCTCAAGGTCTTTACTCTGTTTTTGGTTAAAAATAATAATAGCAATAAAAATACGAGGTGGATTAGAGAGGTTGGCTAAAGCAGGGCTATTTTTATCTGGGTTTGGGGTGTTTATAGGGGAAAAGGTAACACTGATTGCTGCTAGAGCAGGTTTGTTTTTGTTCCTAAAGGCATTTGAGGACTTGCTAAAACACAAATGCAGAGCAGATCTTATCACAGCCCATCCTCGTGCAGCCTGGACGGGGTTTGTCCCCAGCACACACCTCACTGTGCTTCCTCCCCTGCAGCTCCTGCACAGATAAAGCTCCCTGAGCACAAACCTGTGCCAGGCTCGGCAGTGGCACCTTCCAGGGACAGGGTTTTCCCACAAAAGCCATGAATGGTCGTGGAGTGGTTTCATTTTCTCTCCTGCTGCTGCCATGCATTGATTTCTGTGGTTTTGTAGGAAAGTCAGGTTGCAGCGAGCCCATCTGTGGGACCAGGCTGGTGCTGCTGCGCTCCGCGTTACAAGCGCAGAGCTGCAGCAAACCGCAATTCCGCCCCAGATAAATTTAGAACCAAAGTCACATCCTTTCATTGTTTTCATTGAACTTCTGCAATGAAAAATGACATTTAAACTTGGGCACTCTGAAATCCTGCAGTTTATTTGACGCTTTGCTGCTGAGCTCTGTGCATTCTGTGGCACCCAGGAGAACACCTCCATCACATTTTTAAACACAAATGCTCATTGCTGTTTTCCCTTTTGTAGCACTAATTGTAACTTAAGCTTAACCTAATTCTCACAAAGCTTGTCCTACTTACTCAGTTTGGTCAAACGGGGGTTTCTCACTTTTAAATCTAGATGGAAATGGGTTTTTACCTTAAAAGATATTTCAGGTCAAGGTTTGCTCTGAGTGACCTTCCAGTGCTGCAGCCTCAGGCTCTGCTTGGATTGTCCTGGCTGGGAAGTGTGGGAAGCAAGGAGGATTATTATTTAGAGGTTTAAGGGCTGCAGGAATAAACTGGAAAGCAAAAATCAGGATTAAATGGATGCTGATGACAAAATATGGAAACATCCCTCTAAAGCTGAGTGGGCTTTAATTATTCACAGCACATGCACTTAGTAGGGTGGATAAATAGAGGGCAAGTCCCACTAGGACTTGTATGACAGATTTGGCTCTGGAAAGCAAAGAAAAGCTCTTTCCTAGAAAATTCCAGCAGCAGGGCTGACAGCAGGTTCTTGTTTAGTGGCTGAAATGATCCCTGCTCAGGCCTTGGTGGGAAACCTGACTGGCAGGAGACAATCCCACAGAGCAGGGCCAGCAAAAGCCACCCTGGAGATGGGGACATTTCCAAAGTGGAGTTGCTGAGGTGCCTTCAAGCCTTCATTCCTGGGAGTTTCCATCCTGAATGAGGGCCTCAAACAGGACCTTTGTTGTTTTAGTCAGGCAAGGGTGATGGTGGAGGGAGCCCCCGTTGGGAAGAGGGAGATGGCCCCGGCCCCAGACACCACGTAAGTGGATTTTGTATTTTTGGCCTGGGCTTCTTCATCCCCTGGTGATGGGCTCTTGTCACTTCCTTCCACACAGCTCTGCCTCTTGAAATGTAAAAGTCACTGAAAGGAAAGTGCTACACTCACCGAGCTTCGTATATTTACACATGACTTCTCTGTTTCTTTTATCTGTTCATAATATTAAACAAGATTTTAAAGAGTCAACATCATATTTTTTTTTAAAAGAAAGCTTTTTCCGGGTGTGTTCCTTTTCTTAAAATAATCAGTGGGTTTGTGTTCAGTCTTCTTCCTCTCTCTTGCTGCTTTTTGACTTTCTGGAAGAACCTTGGCTCAGGCAGTGGAACTAAATACACACAGAATTATTTTTACTTTGTTGATTTACTTGTCTTCTGAGGAAAGAATCATTTTGGTGGAAACTGTACAAAAGAGAACTGAAAATGAGAATGAAAACTGTTCACTGCAATGTAACAAAAGCCATGAAAAGATTTGTTTCTTGTTCTGTTTTTGTTTCTTTCGTTCTGTGTTCATAAAATCTAAACCCGACCTTTGGGTGTGGTATTTTCACTCTATTCTTCATGGCTTCCAAATGCTTCATAAAAATCATATTTTCATTAGAAATACAAATTCTATTAATTTGAGAGTCAAAGCCTCATCTGCTCCAAGTGAAGATATTCCGAAGAATTCACCTCTCAGTAATGAGAACTAAAACAAGCTTCTGTCTATAGACAGTTTCCTTTAAGAGGAAAACTAAAGTTGCATTCAAAACCGTCATTTCAGAATTTCCTTTTTTAAATAGCTGTAAAATAATATCTCTCTCTTCCTATTTTCACAATGTCTGATAACACCAAGGTTAATTTTCATGAATTATGTCTCTAAAAGCATCCTAAATATAGAAGGGCCTTGTCTTGTGACACTTAATCCTTATTTCATACAAGAGCTTTGTGAAGTGATCTGAGTAAGACACCAAAAGTTTCAGCCCTGGATCTATTTTATTATTTTAATGAGCAGCCAGCTTCCTTCCATTTTTGTAAATCAGTTTATTGTTCTTCCTCCTTCTCTCCCTTGCCCTGGTGTAAAGTAGAACAGTTTTATTCCTCAGAGGAGCCCAAGGAAAACTGGATCTGCTGCTGACTTCTTCCTTTTTTGGGGATTTCTTTGAAAGGATTTCCTTAAATTATGCTGCAGCGTCTCTGGAATGCTGTGATTCTTCTCCCCTTCCCTTCCCTGCCACTCTGCACCCTCCAGAAATTTCTGCACTGCTCCAAAACCACAGAAATCCTGGGCTTAAAAATCAGCCTTGGCCCAAGGCCTCCTGTAAGATAAGGGGGGAAATGTGTCCATTTTTCTTTTCTTATTTCAGTGGCACTGCTAATGTTGAGGGAGGCAAAGCAAACTGCCAGGAGCAGCTCCCCTTTGGAATAAGGAGCATTAACATCTTTCATTATTCATTGGCCTCACACCACATTTCCTGAGCTGCTCCCATCAATATCAAATCTGCCAATTTCCTGCCTTTCAAGGTTAATATGAAACACCTCAAAGAGATTATCTGATAGGGTTTGAGTTGGGTATTTTTTTGCCTGGAAAATGTATTATGAATATTTTTAAGAAGTGTTTAGTCTGCCTGACATCAAAGGCCCCACCTGCTCCCAGCCATGGGGACGGCTCTGCTTTGGCTGCAGAGCTCTCTCAGGCACGTGTGGGGAGGAAAGCTCTACTTTTACACCCACAGAGCAAAGCCACAGATTCCACAGAGTGTTTCTGAGGCTTCCAGGCTCCTCTGGCCCCTCTGAACTCAGCTGTGTCTGGGCTCAGCCCCAGGGCTGCGCTTGTGGCTGCAGCGAAGGTGAACGTTTGCAATTGCACCTGAGAATCGTTTCAGAGGTGAGCTGAGGTCAGGAGGCTCTTGGGAAGCAACTGCTCAGAGCTCCCAGAGTTAACTGAGCCAGAGGCAGCTTTCAGTTTGCCCTGTGTCCATCCTTGTGCTGGGAGAGCTCCTGCACCCCTGGGCACTGCAGTGCCACTTCCCAGGTGAGGTGACACAGGTGGGCTGTGGGCTCTGCTCACCTCTGACCCCACTGAACCTGCTTGAAACATTTATAAATCTGCTGATCTTCACGTTCTCCTGCACAAAGACTGGATTTTTAAAGTCTTAAGAGCAAAGCAATCCAGGTGTGAGGAAATATTTACCCACGTACATCAATCTCTGGAAAAAGAAATCATCCCAAATGTTTAGTGGAGGAGTTGAGTCTCCTGGTCAAGCCTGAATGTATTAAATGGGTTCTGTGATTTAAACATGGAACTTTTTAAAGATTGGGTAGTGAGAAAAGCTGAATTGAGTGAAGAAGGCAAAGCAGCAGGATTGTTGTCCCCTCTCATTCTTGTTTCCCCAAAATTAGACTGGCTTGAACGTTTTTTATTTTTAAATACAAGAGGTGCGTTTGCATTCTGTTTCTCTAAGGTTTCTGCTTTCAGGGTTTTCTCTGAAATCATGATATCTAAAAATGTTTTTGTTTTGAATGAAAGCTAAGCCTGGCGTGTGAGCACATAACCCCAGGCCTTCAGAAGAACACCAAATATTTCAAGACTAATGGTAAAATTCCCGAAGCTGGAAAAATACACAGCATTAAGCTTGGGCCATGGCCTGAGGGCAGATGTGAGATTTCCAGCTTTTCAACATGGCAAATTTGTGCTGTTTTAATGATGGCAATAAATAAAGCCATATGGGTTTGGGGTTCTTTTTTACATTGAAAAAAAAAATCCTATTTGCAAACAGATTTCCTGGCAAAACCACCCTCATTTACTGCTTTCCAAACAGTGACGATTTCGTGGTCTGATCCTTTGTTTGCCAGATATGATTTTTCTTGTGTGAACTTCAAATATGTCCTGATCTTCTGTGAGCTCCAGAATCTTCCCCTTTACTTTAGACAGGTGCTTTGTGATTGTGGTGTTTTTTGGAAGATTTCCTGTCTCTTCTTTTGCACTTGTACATGAAATTTTCTATGATATTCTGGCTTTCCACAGCCAACCCCTGTGTTGTTAATTTTTGGTTGGAGTGTTGCTCATTCACAGGGAATTTGTTTTAATCCTTTGCTTTATGGGGTCTCATGATTCTCTCCTCTCTCAGATCGTTTCCTTGCACTTTTTGGGGCGCAAACTCTGGGGGTATTTCAGTGGGCAGTGACTCTCAGTGACGTTCCCTGCCTCCTTGAGCAGCCCCAGCAGACACATCCATGAAGTTGGTCCAGGCAGGGATGGTTTGATCCCTCAGTCTTTGCTCATGGAATTCCATCAGCTCCCCAGGAGCCTACCCTGAGCCAACACTGCAGGAGTTCATCCCAGCCTCTGGAAATGCAAACCTGCTGGGCACCAGGACTCCTCCTGCCAGGTGGCCTTCCATTGTTTAAATTATTTTTTTTCCCTAACATATTTACGGATCTCCTCCTGAACTCTTTCTGCTCCCCACTAAAAATAACCCCTGTTTGAAACCACTGCAGACTTTAAACGCCACGGAGAAGCCTCTTGCCCCGTCTGAGAGTGACCCTGGGGGCCCAAGGAGCAAAGAGGGCTCCAAAGACAAGAAGTCCACGCTGGAGCTGGGCAAGCAGAAGGGCAGGGAGCAGCCAGAGCCCCGGGAGCAGCCAGCAGCTGAGCCTGACTCCATCCACAACGGCGGCGACGCCAAGGAGCCCTCCTACAAGAAGGCAGAGAAGAGGCAGTCCCTGGGAGGGTTTTTTAAA
Organism: Agelaius phoeniceus; assembly: GCF_051311805.1. NCBI lineage: Eukaryota > Metazoa > Chordata > Aves > Passeriformes > Icteridae > Agelaius > Agelaius phoeniceus. Next base: position 14,269,816 of record NC_135281.1, read on the forward strand.
GGCCTTGTATGTTCATTTCCTTTTTTTTACTGTTTTCTGGGTGGTTTAGGCACTCTGATCCACGTGGGATTGGTGCTTCAATTTCACCAGCAGGACTTGGGCCAAAGAACAGCAGGGTTTTGGGAAAGGGAGGAAAATTCAGGGCTTGGGGTCCTGGCTGAGGCAGGGATGGTTTGGTGCTTTGCCCTTTGGGTCCTGGCTGAGGCAGGGATGGCTTGGTGCTTTGCCCTGGGGGTGCAGTTGAGGCAGGGGTGGTTTGGTGCTTTGCCCTTTGGGTGCTGTTGAGGCAGGGGTGGTTTGGTGCTTTGCCCTTTGGGGTCCTGGTTGAGGCAGGGGTGGTTTGGTGCTTTGCCCTTTGGGTGCTGTTGAGGCAGGGGTGGTTTGGTGCTTTGCCCTTTGGGTTCCTGGTTGAGGCAGGGATGGTTTGGTGCTTTGCCCTTTGGTGTCCTGGTTGAGGCAGGGATGGTTTGGTGCTTTGCCCTGGGGGTGCTGTTGAGGCAGGGATGGTTTGGTGCTTTGCCCTTTGGGGTCCTGGTTGAGGCAGGGATGGTTTGGTGCTTTGCCCTGGGGTTCCTGGTTGAGGCAGGGATGGTTTGGTGCTTTGCCCTGGGGGTGCTGTTGAGGCAGGGATGGTTTGGTGCTTTGCCCTTTGGGTGCAGTTGAGGCAGGGACGGTTTGGTGCTTTGGGGTCCTGGTTGAGGCAGGGGTGGTTTGGTGCTTTGCCCTTTGGGTTCCTGGTTGAGGCAGGGATGGTTTGGTGCTTTGCCCTTTGGGTGCTGTTGAGGCAGGGATGGTTTGGTGCTTTGGGGTCCTGGTTGAGGCAGGGATGGTTTGGTGCTTTGCCCTGGGGGTCCTGGTTGAGGCAGGGGTGGTTTGGTGCTTTGCCCTTTGGGTTCCTGGTTGAGGCAGGGATGGTTTGGTGCTTTGCCCTGGGGGTCCTGGTTGAGGCAGGGGTGGTTTGCCCTTTGGGAGCTGGAATTGTTGGCCCAGATATGATTTTTGGCACTGTTGGCACAGCGCTGGATTTGGGGTTCGTGCCTGGCTGTGGGGATGATTCAATGTTCCTACAAACTACAGGGAAAGTGGAGGTGGGGCTGGTGTAGCAGAGGAACCTGTCTACCCCTGGGCGAGTGCAGCTGGGACATCCCTGCCAAGGAAAATCCCTGCAAAACAAAACCCCTGCAAGTTCAAAATCAAGGGAGGTGGTCAAAATCAAAACTCCTTTGTGGAGTTCAACGAGAGACACACATTTAGAATTCTTCCAGAAAGGGAGATCTGGAGGAGTGAGGAAACACCTTCAAAATTCATGAAAGACACAGAGAGAGGCAGGAAAGGTGGCTCAGACTGAAAGGACAAGAAAAGCTTTAAGATCAAGGGAGGAGATTGTGAGAGGTAAAAAGACCATTTGAGGAATAAAACAGAATCAGTGTCGAGGAGGTAGAGATGTTCTGTAGGATTTATTTTTTCAGTTTGCCTCAGTTTGGTTGTGCAGTCCCTTATCTTCTGCTGCAGTTATAGAGAGTGCTCCTGCAGCTTCCCTCTCCCATTAACTCTAAAAAAATAGAAATTTTTGACAATATTAAAGTTGATCTGGTCAGTTTATTATGCTTCAAAGTGGCAGCAAACCACATAACAATGAGGTCTGCGTATGGGAAAACTCTCATGGGATATTATTATGGATTATTATTATTATTACCTCTCTTAGAGTATGCTCAGGACTACCAAGAGCTAAGAATTTAGATTGCTCATTCTGCAATCTAAAAAAAATAATCTTATCTCCTAGGTGATCAGAAGGTGTAATCATTGATCTAAAATATTAGATCACACACATCAACCAACACCAGCATTGCCATTTCAAGATAACAGCTCGATTGTCTGGGAACAACTCAGCAGAGAAATTCAGCTTTTTGTTGGTAAAATGGGAGCAGGAGATGTTGAAGAGGGGATCCAGCAGCTCCTGTTCTGGATTTTAACCCCACCCTCTCCAGGATCTGAGTCCCCTGGGAATGCACAGAGCAGGAGGATGGCACAGTGCAGGAATGGAGATTAAACACTGCAGCTCCAGCCCCTGCTCCCAGCTGCACTAGGAATGCCGGAATTTTGGCTACAAATGCTGAAATTTTGGCTACAACTGGAGCCATTGATGTAAGCAAACAGCATCAGTGCCTGGCTGCAGGGTTTGAGCACAGATAAGGTTGTTCCTATGGTAAAAGAGATTAATTTATAAGCTGTAGCAAATGTATTTAGGGAGTCTTTGAAAGATTAGATTAGAAAGGAAAAGAAAAGGGGAAAAAAAGATTAAGAACATTGTTTCCTGAGCTGGAATAACTCACAGTCCAGTTGTCAGGAGCTGGGAGTGCTCAGCACGTGGAAAGTATTCGGATTTTTTCTGATCAGAGTATGTGCTGCACTAACCCAGGCTTCTCCTGAGCAAAATCTGGGGGGGGGGGAAATACTCCAGCACCACGATTTTGCTGTGTGTGCCCTTTAAAATGCTCTGCCCAAATGTTCCAGGCTCGCTGTGACAAAGCCATGGGCTGGTGGTACCTGAGCTCCTGAATCCCAGGGCAGAGCTGGAATTTGTCCCTTAAAAAAGGCAGAACAAAGTTCTTTCTTTCACAAGAAAGAAGGGCTTGGAAATTCCAGTTCAGCAGGAATCATCAGCCAGTCTGATCTTCCTGCTTTAATCAGCAACCACCTTGAAAATGGGTGCAGTAGGAGACTGCAGTGAGCAAGTGAGTGACCTCTGCAAAATGGGTGCTAAATGAGGCAAAATGGGGATTTTCGACAAGGGGAATCCTCCTCCTTCCACCCTTTTATAGGAAGAAAGGCAAATGGTATCATTGCATTCCCTGATCAGTTCAGAAGTGACTTCCTCATGCTCAGACAGGAGCTGGAGCTGGCAGACCCCATTGCTCCTGTGATGTGGGAAATCTTCACCCGACGGGGAGGTTTTTAGGGGTTTTGGGAAAATTTGGAACGAGGAGCTCATGTAGTATTGGTTGGTGGATAAATGATGGATTTGCTGCTACCTGTAAATGGCCAAACCCTTTCATTCTGCTCTAGAGCATCCTCCAAACTCAACACCAGGGGAAGCAGAAGCGAAGCCACTGCAGCCAGCTCAGCTGCACGAGGTCACAATCAGCTTTCGATGGCATTTTTCAGTCCATTGTGATTTTTGGCTGCTCTTTTTCATACTTAGATCCCCCAAGGTGAAACATTGAAAGAAGATCAGCGAGGTGGAGCCTTATCAGTGTAAAAACCTTGCTGGTTTTACTTCCCTGAAGGGGATAAGGAAGTTGAGACCTTTCACTCCCCATGCATAACGCGGAATCCTCCTGAAGTGGAGACTCAGGTTTCCTGGAAGGAACAATTCACACATTATTCTGCCTGGTTCCTATCCTAGGGAAAGCACAGAGGCACCTATAGCTTTGTCACGCTGGATTTTCTGCTCAGCAAGGCATGATTTGGGTTTCAGACAGCACTGACACCCCACAGTGGTAACAGTGACCTCAAACACTCTTTGTGGGTCCTTTTTGCTCAAGTTTTGGCAGCTTCAAGGCCGGCAAAATTAGGTCAAGCACCTTAAACCAGATCCAAGTTTTTATCAGTTAGTGAAAAATGTGGTTGGTATAGTTAGAGCTATACATTTCCTTCATCTAAGCTGGATTAGTGTCTTGGAGTGGTTCCAAACCCAGAATTATGTTTGCAGTGTAAAAAAAGCTTTATCACTTGAACATTGTCGAATACCTGTCATGCATAAAAGTATTTAATGTTCCTTTAACCCAGAGCAGAGCAGGGCTCTGGCTATAATACACCATTCATCATGCCTGAAGGACTCTTAGCAGGGCTGCAGTGAAGCGTTCAGGGCAAGGAAATGTTAGAGAAATTATGCCAAAACTCCAATACTACAGACACACAGCAGCCTGGCTCTGGTGTGTGAGCCCAGCTCCTGACAACAATTGTTTCCATGCCAATTGAGACAATTCTATTAAAATAACCCCCACATTTAGGCAGGAACTTTGTGTGGTTCTCATGATGCAGATAGTGCTCGTGTATTTGTGCATATTAAATGAAGAAAAGCAGGGAGATTAAATCAGTGGGAAACATCTGGCACCAAAAGTCCAGGACACAATTCCAGACTTGACCATTCAGAAACACTTGGAAATGTTTCTAAAGGTGTCTCCCTTGTCTCCACAGGGCTCCAAAAGGATGTCGGATGCAGAAGTGCAGACAGATCCCGTGTCCATCCTCCCTGCTGGGAAATCCAAGTAGTGCCCAGCCCTGGCTGCTGGAGGGAGGCTCAGCAGCCTCTGGGAGCTCCAGGAATGACTCCTTTCCTTTCTGGCAGCAGGAATGACTCCTTTTCCCTCCCACGGCTGTCACAAACACCCAGGGCTGAAGCAAACACACACTGGGTACCATTGCAGGTTGTCACTGGCAGGGTTTGTTCCTCACCTGTAGAAAGCAGCTCTACAGAACCCCGTGAAATGTGTTTAAGGTAAGGTGCTGTGGATGGTTTGAGGCGTGCAGAGGGCAGGGTAAGGCAGGTAGGAGGGTGGCAGAGAATTCAGTAAATGGCAGGAAAAGCAGGCAGGTGACAGAGGAGGGCAGCGAGGCACGGGCACGGGAGAATCCTCCGCTTCAGAGAGCTTGAAAGCAGCTGGGAAAACACAAATGCCTGCAGAAATGTCCTGCTTTGGTGTAACAACAGCCGAGTCACTTCTGGGGGCGTTTGGACAGAGCTGGAACTGGAGCTGAGCCCTTCAGCCTGGCAGAGCCCGTGGCGATCGAGTCCTGCTTGCTGCTGGTTATTAATGTAAATTAAAACGCTAAAATGCAAAGGCTCGGCGGGATTGGGGCAGCTCCCGTCTCGGCCGGCGGGGTGGGATAACAAATTAAAAGCTATTTAAGGTTCTAATAGGACACAAGAGGGCAGCCACGTCCCCTAACGCCGGGCTGTGCCTGCCAGCCCGGAATTAATGTTCCTTAGATCATAGAAAACTTAAGTGTTCATCCCGATGTTTGTTTATATCCATACTTGTAATTAATCCTAATAAAAACCAAAATCAAAGCTGCCCAGGCAGCTCTCTGCTTCACAAGACTCCTGTAATAACTGTAGTTAATAAATTTTACAGAAAATTAAGATTTCTGTTCCTTCAGTCCTAGCCTGTACAGGGAACCAGGGGCCTGACATTTTAATCCACACTGATCTTAATGATGCAATACTGTATATTTTGACATCCTTATCTTTAAATAAACTAATACTTATCAATTGAAACAAAAAATCAGTTGCTGTTTGAATTTCCAAACCAAGTTTGTTATTTACATCCCCGTGGTCTGATGATTGATGTGACATTAAGGCATAAACCAGCACAGACAAACCTTGCCTGTGGAGGGAACAGTTGCTTTCTCTCTTTATTTGAGTGAAGATTACACCTGGAACGCAGGGGGGAATTCTGTACATGCACAATTATGTTTCTAACTAATCAGAGAGCACAGAGGTGCAAAGGCCCTGCAGTTCAGTGGGGTTTTGGCTCTGGGTTCTGCAAACCTGCAGGTTTGGGGTGCCCAGTCCAAGCTTGCAGCTGGTTCTGTGCACAAAGAGCACAGACCAAGGGCTCTGTAGCTGCAAAGGCACTTCCTGCTCCCTCCCTGGCACTTTGATGATACAAAGGGATATCAGTCCTCTGGTTCTGTTGGATTCCTCCCCTGGTTTTGATTCCTCCCCTGGTTCTATTGGATTTCTCCTCTGGTTCTGTTTGATTTCTCCCCTGGTTCTGTTGGATTCCTCCCCTGGTTCTGTTTGATTTCTCCTCTGGTTCTATTGGATTTCTCCCCTGGTTCTGTTTGATTCCTCCTGTGGTTCTGTTTGATTTCTCCCCTGGTTCTGTTGGATTTCTCCCCTCGTTCTGTTGGATTCATCCCCTAGTTCTGTTTGATTCCTCCTGTGGTTCTGTTGGATTTCTCCTCTGGTTCTGTTGGATTCCTCCCCTGGTTTTGATTCCTCCCCTGGTTCTGTGTGATCCCTCCTGCCAGCAGCAGCTTTGCAGAGCCCCTCATCCTGCCCATACCGCAGCCACACGTGGAAGGAGAGGAAGAAAGGTCTTAGGAGAAGCATCCCCAGCTCGGGGAGTTTCCGCATTCCACACGGATATAAGGAACATTAAATGCAGCTTTCATGTCCAGGAAAGCTTAGGGAGTCATTTGGAAATCAAAGCTTTGGAAGGGCTGCAGCCCAGGACAAAGGAAAAGAGCAGCCGAGGCAGTACATTGCATTTGGAGCCCATTGTCAACAAACAGGCTCTGGTTTGGTGCTGTGGAGTACAACTGGAGCAGATCACACTGATCAAGGGTCTCAGGGTGTGTTTCATGGGGTATTTTTGGAAGGGTTTTAAGCATCTGATGAATATAAAAGGGAATGGATCAAAAGTGCAGATTTTTGTGCAAGAAACGCTGGCTTACAGCACACAGAGGTTTATTTGCCCCTCAGGAGGAGCAGTTCCCAGTGGGGTTCTTGGTGCCCATCCCAGGAGCTGAGCTCAGCTCCCACCCTGCATTCCCAGGAGGGCTGAGGGTACCTAGAAAGCACCAACTCCTCCCTGCTGACCAGGCCAGACCCATCCACCCTCAGAGCAGGGAATCTCACCAGGACCTTGCCCTTGGAGGTTTAAGGTCCTTCACTTTAGGAGCTGAGTCTGCTCCCACTGAGCCAGGCCCTGATTCAGGGTTTGTGTTTCACAGCTCTGCACCCACAACATGGTGTAAGAGCACATGGACACCTTTTGGGACATAAATGTTCACAGCTGGCTTTAAAGGAACTCATGCCACAAAAGCCATGGTTTTCTGCATGGAAGGATGGTGTGACAGGAGATAGATAAACACAGAGGGGTCTGGCTGTGGGACTGAGCCCATGGCAGCTGCAGGTGGAATGGCTCTGGATTCTGTGCAGTCTCACAATCTGAGAATATCAGTGAGAAATCTGGATTTGTTACAGACTCCACCTCTTCTGGATAACACACCCTGGGCTTTACTGGCAATTTCAGCAGCTCAGCAGTTCTGAGAACACAAAAACAGGAAATTCTGCAGCAGCCCTGATGAGGCTGAAGATGCTTACGAATTCCTTAAAGAAGTGTCATTTTCTGGAAACAAATTATCAAAAGCCTCGAAGAAGAATAAACCTCTTATCAGCACTCTTTGCTTTGACTTCATCATTTCCTATTAAATCTGTCACCTGCTGCAGGGCAGAGGAAAGAACCTCCTGCACAGGAAGCACCAGAGACTGGACTTTACACCGGAAAGGGACAGAGTCCAAATTCCTCCTTTATCACATCCCAGAGTGAGTGAGCAGGTGATGCAGAGCCAGCTGTGCCCCTTCACCTGCCTTTGCACACAGCAAGGGCCTTCATTCTGATCACAGACCTTTAATCTGGTCATAGTCCTTTATTCTGGTCATAGTCCTTTATTCTGACCACAATCCTTCATTCTGATCACAGTGCTTTATTCTGATCAAAATCCTTCATTCTGATCACAACCCTTTATTCTGATCACAGTCCATTCTGATCACAATCCTTCATTCTGATCACAATCCTTCATTCTGATCACAATCCTTCATTCTGATCACAATCTTTCATTCTGATCACAGTCCATTCTGATCACAGACCTTCATTCTGATCACAATCCTTCATTCTGATCACAATCCTTCATTCTGATCACAATCCTTCATTCTGATCACAGTCCATTCTGATCACAGACCTTCATTCTGATCACAATCCTTCATTCTGCTCACAATCCTTCATTCTGCTCACAGGGGTGATAAGGACAGACCCTCACCGATGGCATCTACACCACAGTTAGAATTTTGCAGACTCATCTTTGTGCACCAGTTCCAGGGATGTTTGTGATGACTTCATTGGAGTTGTTTGGAGAACAGAAGGGAAGTGGGGATTAAGCTGCAGAGGTTTCACTTTTTTTTTTTTTTGCTGTCAGCAGTTTCAAGTCCATTGGAGAAATGGATTCTGAGCTGGTACAGGCTGAAATTTTATTACTTTGGTAAATGAATCTGAAGTAGCCCAGAATGTTGGGACTCCATCATCACAGGAAGCTTTTCTCTCTGCAGCTTTTGAGCCCTGGCAGTGGCTGCCATGAGTGAAGGAAAAGAATTGCTTGTGAAAAATTTGCTTGTAAAATTGAGCTGAAGCAATCTTTTTTCCCTGTTTTTAAAAATTTTTAATTTTTTTTTTTTAACTACTGCTTCACATACTGAAAAGCCACATTATTATCAAATGCCTTGTTCAGGAACCCCTCATCAAATTCAGTAATCAGGGCTAGATAACTTTATTGCTCCCTGTTTATTGCCACAAAATGCTCTATCAACATTCACAACCCCAGCCACGGAGCAGAACCAGTCTTAAACATTATAGAAAAAATTCTTTTTACCCCAAGAACCCAGAATTGGGCCACACCAGAAGGATTTTGGTACTTCCAGCCCTGCCAGAGACACAGCCACACAAATTTCACTGCAGCGAGACTAAATCCATGCAAAGGCTTTTATTGCCACTGTGACTACAGTCAAAAATAATTTTTTTTTGCTCTCTTCTCCCACTTTGTTGCCTCCACGCAGTCCTAGCACAGTAAAACTGCCAAGTAAAAATCAGATTTTGCTGAGGGGGTCTGCAGGTGCCGCGGGGCACTGAAAGGGTTAAGCCTGCAGTGGGGTCAGCCCAGTTGGGTTCATTTGGGAGGTGATGAGAAGGTTTAATCCCCTAAAGGGATGGGCCAGGGAGGAAGAGCTGCAGGAGGAAGGCCTGGCTGTTCCCAGGAGCAGGTAAGAGCTGTGCCCAGCCAGTTTGGGGTGGGTTTGTGGGGTTTGGTGCCTTTCCAGTCTTTTTGTGGCTTCCCAAGGAGACAGCAGTGCTTGATAAGGTTTTATGGTTCCATTCCAGTCTTTTTGTGGAGTGGTTCTCCTGCGGTTTGGGCTGGTTCCTCTGGGGTTTGTGGGGTTGTTGTCCTGTGATTTGGGGTGGTTCCTCCATGGTTGTTTGGGTGATTCCCCTGGGCTGATTCCTCCATGGTTTGTGGGGTGATTCCCATGGATTGTTTGGGGTGGTTCCCCCATGGTTTGGGCTGATTTTCCTGGATTTTGTGGGGTGGTTCCCCCATAGTTTGGGGTGGTTTCCCCCTGGAGTTTGTGGGGTGATTCTCCTGGACTGATTCCCTGTGGTTTATGGGGTGGTTTCCCCTGGATTTTATGGGGTGGTTCCCTTGTGGTTTGTGGGGTGGCTCTCCCATGTTTTGGGCTGATTCCCCTGGATGTTATGGGGTGGTTCTCCTGTGTTTTGGGCTGATTCCCCTGGATTTTATGGGGTGGTTCTCCTGTGTTTTGGGCTGATTCCCCTGGATTTTATGGGGTGGTTCTCCCGTTGTTTGTGGGGTGGTTCTCCCGTGTTTTGGGCTGATTCCCCTGGATTTTATGGGGTGGCTCTCCTGTGTTTGGGGCTGATTCCCCTGGATGTTATGGGGTGGTTCCCCTGGTTTGTGGGGTGGTTCTCCCATGGTTTGGGCTGATTCCCCTGGATGTTATGGGGTGGTTCCCCTGGTTTGTGGGGTGGCTCTCCTGTGTTTTGGGCTGATTCCCCTGGATGTTATGGGGTGGTTTCCCCGTGGTTTGTGGGGTGGTTCTCCTGCGTTTTGGGCTGATTCCCCTGGATTTTATGGGGTGGTTCCCCTGGTTTGTGGGGTGGCTCTCCTGTGTTTGGGCTGATTCCCCTGGATTTTATGGGGTGGTTTCCCCGTGGTTTGTGGGGTGGCTCTCCTGTGTTTTGGGCTGATTCCCCTGGATTTTGTGTAGTGGTTCCCCCATGGTTTGTGGGGTGGCTCTCCTGTGTTTTGGGCTGATTCCCCTGGATGTTATGGGGTGGTTTCCCCGTGGTTTGTGGGGTGGTTCTCCTGTGTTTTGGGCTGATTCCCCTGGATGTTATGGGGTGGTTCCCCCCTGGTTTGTGGGGTGGCTCCCCTGGCAGTGCTGTGCAGCTCCCTGGCTCTGTCCCCACCAAGCCCCACTGCCTGGGAGGTGCTGCCCACCTGCAGCCCAGCACATCCCTCTGCCCTCCCACCTTTTTGCTGGAAGCCAAAATGTGGCCTTGGCCACCTCATTCAACCCTGAGAGCATAAATAACTCTGACCTCCTCAAATACCTATTTAAAGGTGAATGGCAATGCTAAAATGTGAGTTTAGTGGTGGCTGGAAGTACAGGGCAGCATTTATCACAGAAAGAACAAGTTTTTAAAGTTGCCTTTCCCTGTAAAACGTGCTGGGAAGGAGGGGATGTGACACTAAAACCTCTGAGAGAACCAAACAGGGCTGGTATTGAGAGTTTTGATGTGAAAAAATGATGGATTTTGGTGCATCAGAAAAGCTTTCTTGGTGAAGGAAATTGCGAAATGCTCTTCCTTGGGTTAACTTTGGTGGGGGATTTTTTCTGTTTTATTAATTCTCAACAAATAAAATTCTCAGCATCACTTAAGTTTGTAACTGCCTTGATTAGTGCAGGGAGATTAAGAAATGGTGCAAAAGGAACCTGAATTCATCAGAAAAGCTTTCTTGGTGAAGGAAATTGTGAAATACTCTTCCTTGGGTTAATCTTGGTGGGAAATCATGTCTGTTGTATTCATTCTCAACAACAACAAAAAATTTCTCAGCATCTCTTAAGTTTGTAACTGCCTTGATTAGTGCAGGGAGATTGAGAAATGGTGTAAAAGGAACCTGAATTCTGCCTTCAGAGCACTCTGGGGCTGTGGCAAGGTGAGGGTTAAGGGAAATCTCCTTTTTCCTGGCCCTGTGTGTCAGTCACAGAGCTGACCTGCAGTGATGTAACATAATATGGACACGAGGCTTTTACCAAATGTCACTCTGAAACAAAGCATGTGCTTTTAGGGAAAGTTGTTTGTTTTAACTGAGCCCAAAATGAAGCATTCATCATCTTGTCTCTTGTGCAGCACATTGTTCTAGCTTGGAAAAAACTGAAACTAAACCATATGCTGAAAGGGGAAGAACTCAGAAAAAATCTCCTCACTTTCCATCCAGTCTGTGCCTCGTTTTTGAGCTTCAAGGGGAGCAAAAATGTGATTGCTGTAGACAGGGTAAAGATGGTGTTGCTATTCCCAGTCCTTTACACAGAGTAGGTGCTTTCAGGAACTTGGAAACAAACATTGCACTAAAATTACTGCTGGTTCCTGGCAGAATTGCTTGTAAATGTCTGCATTGGAGGCTGGAAATAGAATTTGGGGGTTTGCAGAACGTGTTCCTCAGGCTTGTTGTCCACAGATGTAGCTTTGTTCTTACGGGCACGCGGCTGCCAAGAATTCCCTAAGCAACTGCTGATTCTGCAGACTCACATTTGGGGGTTCTGCTTGTAATTTCTCCAAGAACTGAAGATTTTATAAATGCTGATTCCTTGGCAGGGAGATGTTGTGGAGGTCACCCCAAATTGGCATTGTCAGCTTGTTTGCAACTTCCCTTTTATCTTGAATTTACTCCTAATTGATTCTTCATAAGATTGTACTGTTAGCTCCTATAAAAGGCCAAAAATATGATGTTAGTTTGGAAATTGATTTGGAAGTCTGGGGACAAATCACTGTTTTTGTGGAGCATTGTCTATTTTCAATTTACTGTTGGACTCCACATATCAACCACATTTATCTGAGTGCTTCTTTATATCTGATTTCTTGACACATTCAGTTGATCTCTGCCCTGCCAGCAGGAGAACACAAAGTACTCCTGAAAGATCTCAGCTTGCAATCTGAGATCGTTAAAACTCATGTGGCAGCCTAGTTGTTATCACCAACAGCCATCTCAGATATTTAAAGTGAGATTTTTATTCCAGCTGTTAGACTGAATTTAGATTTTGCTGTTAATTTTGCTGAATTTAGATTTTTGCTGTCTGTAGAAAAAAAAATTAAAATTAACCATCAGTTTTTGCAAGTTAATGCCGTGTTGACTTCAAATCAGGCACCTCCAGGAGGAGAATGCTTTATTCTTCCTACATTTGTTTACACTCCTTGGGTGTCTTTGGGGTTTTTTTACATTCAAGGCAGAGATGCAGAGCACCCACAGTAAGAGAGCTCCATGCACTGTTTAATTTCCCTTTGCCCAGTGTTTATTACACCTGAACTCTTTCTGCACAAGGTTTGGTACCAGAGGCTGCCCTCAGGTCAGAGATGGCCACACTCAGGCATGACAGGCTCTTCTTTTTTGCTTTTTCTCTGTTTTTCCTTGCTGCACATCTAACCTGCATCACCAGGAGCAGCCCTGAGCTGGAATTCTGTGTGAATCTCACAAATCCCAGTCTGACAAATGCAAAGGATTTACCTGGAATTCTGTGTGACTCTCACAAATCCCAATCTGACAAATGCAAAATATTTACCTGGAATTCTGTGTGACTCTCACAAATCCCAATCAAAAAAAAATACAAAATATTTACCTGGAATTCTGTGTGACTCTCACAAATCCCAATGTAACAAAGGACTTGTTAGATTGGGATTTTGTAACAAACCCCAAACAATGCAAAGGATTTACCTGGAATCCTGTGTGATTCTCACAATTTCCAGTCTAAAAAATACAAAAGATTTACCTGGAATTCTGTGTGACTCTCACAAATCCCAATCTAACAAATGCAAAATACGGTTTTTTGTTGGTTTTTTTTTTCATGAAAAAGTCTAATGCACGAGCCTGGGCTCACACAGTCTTGTCACCCTTTCAGGCAGGTTTCGATGTGTGGCAGGATAATTGAGATGTCAAAAAGTGCCTTGCTTTTACTGTCGTTAAATGGGTGTACCTGAGAATTCCTGAACTGGATTCAGCAGAACCCCAGAGTGCAGAGCAGAACAGTGCTGCCAATGCTGATAAATAGTGCAGCTGCTCCCTGAATTACCTGGGGTATGATGATTCTGGGCAGAAACTCTCAAAAGCATCACTGCTGTTATTGCACAGTTTGGAAATTATTCCCTTAGAATTAGAGAGATTTTTAACCACCAGTTTGACAAAGTTTGCTGCTTTATTTATTTATTTATTTATTTATTTTAAATTTTTTTTTAATTTAATTTTTAATTTTTTTCTTACCACAGCCCTGCTGTTGGCACTGCAGTCACTCTATAGTGATGTTAGTTTGGTTTAAGTTTTATGAAGGCAGTTGAGAGCATCCTGTGGATTCCTGAGCTCAGTCAAATCTCAGAGCCCTGCAACCCTGTTTGACACAGAACTTCCCCATCCTGCAAGCTCAATGGCAGCAATAAAACCATAGATGCTGCTTTTCTAACAGGGCAGAAATGAGTTCCTCTGTGCAGAAATGTCTGCCTGAAGCAGATTTTCCATGGAGTGTTCTGCCAGTGTGTGTCACCACCCAGCATTCCTGGGACCCCGGGGATGAAGTTCCCATAAGCACAGATGATATAATTCCTTCCAGGACCAGATTCTTGTGCTAATGTCATTGTTACACAACTCAGCTTTAAATTAACGACATGAGGTGCTAAATAATCAAAAAGCTTTCTTCTTCCTTACCTCCACCACTAATATTTCCAATGAGAAACTGAAAATGTGATTTTTTTTTAATGTAAAGAAATAGAGTTCTCTTCTGTCCTAACACAGACCTTACATCAAAAAGAGTTTTGTTATCTCCCTTCCCTGCCCCTGAACCAGAAGCAATTTCCTCACCCTGCCTGGCCCTGCTCTCACACAGAAAAATGTTCTTTAATATCTTCTTTAATATGTTCTTTGCCATGTCCCGAGCCTGGCAGCAGCAGCCCAGCCCCTCCCAGCCCTGCTGGGTTTTCAGCCATCCCCTGGTTCCTGCCCGAGTTTCCTTTGAGTGCTGCCTCCCATCACTTCCCTCCTCCCTTCCCCTGCTCAGCCCCATCTCCCTCTCCAGTGCCAGTAGAGGGCACTTGGATTTAATTTCTTGCACAGTTCAGGCTCTATAACTATTCAGCAGTAGCATTTACAGGTTTTTTGTTTGTTTTATTTTTCCCTGAGAAACCCCAAACCAGCCCATAATCCCAGTTTAGGATCCTGGATTCCAAACCCCAAACCAGCCCATAATCCCAACCTGTGTGATCCCAGTTTAGGATCCTGGCTCCCAAAAAACCCATAATCCCGGTTTAGGATCCCAGATCCCAAACGAGCCCATAATCCCAGTTTGGGATCCCAAACCAGCCCATAATCCCAGTTTGGGATCCCAAACCAGCCCATAATCCCAGTTTGGGATCCCAAACCAGCCCATAATCCCAGTTTGGGATCCCAAACCAGCCCATAATCCCAGTTTGGGATCCCAAACCAGTCCATAATCCCGGTTTGGGATCCCAGATCCCATCTGGAGCGCAGGCAGGAGCTGGGGTGGCACTGAGGGTTCCCCTGTGCTGATCCCAGCTCTCTGCTCCTGAGGAGGATTTTTCTCCTCTGGGGGAGGACAATGAGCAGCTCCTGAGATGTTTTTGGAGCAGTTTCTGCCCAGCTCTGGGTCAATAAACTCCTGCAGCCTCAGCAAAACAAGGCTGATCCCAGCCAGGCTCAGATCCCCCTGAACTCCCTGCTCATCTCTGTTGCCCTTTTGGGGTATTTGGATGTTTTCTGGATTTGCAGTTCAGGATGGAGGTTGTGTCTGGTGATCTCTGCTCAGGTTCCTGCTGCCCTCCCCTCCCTCATGCAGAATAAAGCAATTTATCCAGAATAAAGCAATTTATCCAGAATAAAGCAATGCCCCTGCCTGCTCCCATCCCAATTCCTGCCCCAGAGAGCTCCTGCCTGGCACTGCTGGGGCCTCACTGGGGTTCCTTTGGTGCCTTTGTTGGGACCCCACTGGTTAAAAGCTGATGTGGGGCAAACCAAAGCCAAGGAGTGCCGGGAAAGGGGTGATGATAAAGGGGAAATGAGAACTGATCCTTGCAAAAACTGGTGTGCTTAGGGCAGAAAAAAAATAATGCAACTAAAACGAAAAGTGTAACTGCACGGTTTGATGGGAATGCTAGGCAAGCACCACAGAAATGCCTTTAAATTAAAAAGAGAGAGGATAAATAAGTGCCTGATGTATATGAACAGATATATATTCCCTGCTCCATTCTCCCTTTGTCTTTCAAATGCAGAAGAAACAAAAAGGTCAGGAGAGATTTGGTGGTGCCACAACACGGAAGTCACTTTTTGTGCTGCTGTGAATGTGGCATTGTTCTTCCCTTCGTGTCCCCTTCAGAGTCAGAATGAAATTAGAGCAATGCTGCTGAGGAAGGGGCAGAGCTGTGCTGAGAGGAAACGGAGCTCACCTGGAGCCTGAGCACGGGGCTCGCAGGGGAAGCTGCAGCTCGCCCTCAGCAGAAGCCGCTCAGGAAGCAGCACCCTGAGAACCCTCGCGCTCTGCCCGAGCCCTGAGATCCCGGCGTGAGCCTCCCCAGCACTGCCAAAGCCCGAGCCCTGAGATCCCGGCGTGAGCCTCCCCAGCACTGCCAAAGCCCGAGCCCTGAGATCCCGGTGTGAGCCTCCCCAGCACTGCCAGCCACCCCTGGGGATGCTCTGGGCAGAATGGGAACGGGCTGGGGCCTGGCAGTGGCACAGGGTGGGGCAGAGACAGCTATTCATGATTTCATGTGATGCACAGGCCATAAATGGGTTCAGTTCCACGTGTCCGCTCAGGTGTGTGCTTTGAGCTCAGGCAGCACTCAGGGAACTGCATGGATACTCTGGGAGAGACAGAGCTGCCTGCTCCTGGCCTTAATTAATGAGAAACTGCTGCAATTAGCTGCCTGAGGAAAGCAGGGGTGCAGCTGCCAGCATCAGCTGAGTTGTAAATGTGGGTGCACTGGGAGCCTTGAGTTATGTGTGGGATAAACTGGGGCAACTGGCGGCCTTGAGTTGTTCATTTTGAGAACAATGGGGTAACTGGGATCCTTGAGTTATTGATTTGGGGTACACTGGGATCCTTGAGTCATTAATGTGGGGTACACTGGGATCCTTGACTTATTAATGTGGGGTACATTGGGATCGTTGAGTTATTAATGTGGGGTACACTAGGATCCTTGAGTTATTAATGTGGGGTACACTGGGATCCTTGAGTTATTAATTTGGGGTACATTGGGATCCTTGAGTTATTAATGTGGGGTGCACTGGGATAACTGGGATCCTTGAACTGTTAATGTGGGGTACACTGGGATAACTGGGAGCCTTGAGTTATTAATGAGGGGTACACTGGGGTAACTGGGAGCCTGGAATTATTAATTTGGAGTACACTGGCAGCCTTGAGCTATAAATATGGCCTACACTGGGATAACTGTGAGCCTTGAGTCATTAATGAGGGGTAAACTGGGATAACTGGGAGCCTTGAGTTATCAATTTGGGGTACATTGGGATCCTTGAGTTATTAATGTGGGGTGCACTGGGATAACTGGGATCCTTGGACTGTTAATGAGGTGTACACTGGGATAACTGGGATCCTTGAGTTATTAATGTGGGGTACACTGGGAGCCTTGAGTTGTTAATGTGGGGTACACTGGGATAACTGGAATCCTTGAGTTATTAATTTGGGGCAACTGGGAGCCTTGAGTTGTTAATGTGGGGTACACTGGGATAACTGGGAACCTTGAGTTATTAATTTGGGATAACTGGGAGCCTTGAGTTGTTAATCTGGGGTACACACACATTTTTCTTTTTAAAAAATACCCGTTCTTGGAAAGAGCTCTGAGAAATCACTTCTTTTAGGCACCAGATGAAACTCTGGGGGCAGAGAGAGAGAAACAGAAGGAGAATTTCAGCCCCAGTTTGCCGGGGTTTGCTGGAGCCAAACAATCCATGTTGTGCAGGGTGATTTATTCTGTGAAGCAAGAGCAGCACTTCCTTCTCCACAGCCCATCAGGAGACAACAGCATTGAGGCACAAACCCCAATTCTGGAGCCTGACCCTGAATATTTGGGGGTCTCTGCCCAGCCTGGGTGCAGGGATTGATAATCTGTGAGTTCCTGCCTGTCTGGGCCAGAGGCTGCTGATGTTTTCTGTGTCAGAGGGAGTTACAGAGAGAGGAATTGCTGACTTTGGTTCCACACAGGGGATGTTTGGAGATTGGTGTGCTCAAAAAGGGAAAAACAAACAAACAGAAAATAAAAATCAAAACATATAGAAACAAACAAACAAAACCCTCAAAATAAAAAGAAAACAAATAAACAAAAAAAACCCACCCCAAACTTCACAGTATTGGAGTAGGGAAGTGACATTTTTAATGCTGTTGGGGGTCAGGTTTGGGTTTGGAATGAGCAGACTGGGCTGAGTAAAATAAGTGACCCAAATCTGAGGTGCAACAGGCTCAAAACTTTGTTCTTCTTCTCTTAAAATCTCACTCAGTGTTTCTCACTCAAGCATTTAATACTTAAACAAGTTTAACTTAGGCACTGGGTTTTTTAGATGAAAAATAGTATTTTGTGGAGTAAGACAAGATAAAGCACTTAGAATTGACCGTGAATAATTGAATTTAACCCTTTTTGCATTTAAAATCACCTGATTCAAATCATTTTATTCACAATGGTTTGTCAGATATCGGTGCAATCAAGGCCTGTCCTGTGATTTTTCCTGTAGATGCTCCAGGAGCAGCCTCACATTGTTCAGTTCTTTGTCACATGGCTGGCCACAAGTCACAGTCTGTTATTTCTGTTTCCTGTTTGATGACAGAAATAAGAGATTTGCAGGTCTTGCATATTATCTGATCTATTATGGAAATAAACCCCAGCTTCTGAGAACTGACCCAGGAGCACTTTCCCTGCCTCCCTTCCACCCAAAACCAGTTTGACTTTAGGAGCTCCTGCTGGAGCTGCATTTCCTCAGTGTGCTGGAGAACAGCAATGCACAAATCCTCCTTCTTTGTATTAACACAAAGTATTTCTATACCTTTGGTCTTTTGTATTTATGCACCTATATTTATATATAAATATATATAAAAATATTAAAATATATATTTATAATATTTAAAATAAAAATAATTATATTAATATATTTTTATATTTATATACCTATATATTTGTAGTTATACACCTTTGCTTTGAAGCCCCATCAGAGCCGTGGTTTATTTGATTTATCACCTTTATTTCATGTACCATGGGCCGGTTTCTTTTGTCTCCTTGAGCAGAAGCACTGAGAGGAGCCCATGGAAAGCAGCCCCACGCACATTTGGGGGTGTTCTGTGTGAATTCACACACCAGAGTGGAACCATGGAATGGGCTGGGTTGGGAGGGACATTGAGGATCTCACCCATCCCTGGCAGGGACATTGAGGATCTCACCCATCCTGGCAGGGACGTTGAGGATCTCCTTATCCATGGCAGGGACATTGAGGATCTCCTCATCCACCCATCCCTGGCAGGGACATTGAGGGTCTCCTCATCCCCCCCATCCCTGGCAGGGACATTGAGGGTCTCCTCATCCACCCATCCATGGGAGGGACATTGAGGATCTCCTCATCCACCCATCCCTGGCAGGGACATTGAGGGTCTCCTCATGCCACCCATCCCTGCCAGGGACATTGAGGATCTCCTTATCCCTGGCAGGGACATTGAGGATCTCCTCATCCCTGGCAGGGACATTGAGGGTCTCCTCATGCCACCCATCCCTGGCAGGGACATTGAGGATCTCCTCATCCCTGGCAGGGACACTGAGGGTCTCCTCATCCACCCATCCCTGGCAGGGACACTGAGGATCTCCTCATCCCACCCATCCCTGGCAGGGACACCTCCCACCATCCCAGGCTGGAACTGGGCAGTGCCAGGGATCCAGAACAGCCCCAGCTGCTCTGGGAATCCCATCCCAGCCCTGCCCACCCTCCCAGCAAAGGTTCCAGCAGAGCTTGGGTGCAGGATTCCAGGTGGGGCAGTTCCAGCTGCTGGTGCCCAGCCCCAGAGCATCTCATCCCAACCTGGCACCTTTCACTCTTGGGCTGCTGGGGCCCTGCCGTGGCTGTCCATCCATAACTGAGCTAAAATGGGACAAAAGTACCACAAATGGGTGATGGTTGAGGGAGAAATTCATCCCCTGGAGCTCACAGAACCCTGCTATTCCTGAGCTCAGCCACAGCATTTCCCATCACCTCAAATCAAAGGGAAAGAGCAGAGATCACACTCCAAAGGAAGGGCACTAAGATAACTCAGTGCCAGCTCATAAAAGACATTTTACAAAGGATGTTTAGCAAAAAGCCAATGTTCAAGCAGTGTCTGACATCTAACAGGTCATTGCCCACTCTCAGGAGCCTCTGGAAATTCAGGGGGTGGGGGAGACACAAAGCAAAACCCAGCATGGGGAACAGATGTCAGTGATGAGAATAATCCCAAATGCCCATCCCAGCCCTGCTCTGAACCCATCAGTGATGAGAATAATCCCAAACACCCATCCCAGCCCTCTGAACCCATCAGTGAGGAGAATAATCCCAAATGCCCATCCCAGCCCTGCTCTGGACCCATCAGTGATGAGAATAATCCCAAATGCCCATCCCAGCCCTGCTCTGAACCCATCAGTGAGGAGAATAATCCCAAATGCCCATCCCAGCCCTCTGAGCCCATCAGTGATGAGAATAATCCCAAATGCCCATCCCAGCCCTCTGAACCCATCAGTGATGAGAATAATCCCAAATGCCCATCCCAGCCCTCTGAACCCATCAGCAGTGAGTAAGGACAGGCAGGGGCTGCTCCTGGCACCCCCAGCCTGGGTCATTCACCCCAGGAAAGCAGGAGCTGAGTCTCTGCAGGGCTCCTGGAGGTGGTGAATGCTTTGTGAAACCACACCACTGCAACCAGAGTTCTGCTCAGGACAAACACACAAAGGTTTGACAAGGTTACATTAGAGAGAATTTTAGCAATAAAGCCCCCATGGTATTTGGTTTTGTCGAATTTTTTTTTTTTTTTTTTGTAGTTTAGACTGCAGTGCTATCAATTCTAAAAAGAAAAATAGAGTTTTCAAGTCTGGGTATGTGAGACTTTTTTAACATTTGGAGTAGATCCAGCAATTCAGTATCTTAATCCAAAGTCAAGCTTTCTGCAGAACTGCAGTTTTATTGTTGTGGTTTAGGTGTATCTGGAAGGGGGGGGAGAACAAACTGAATTTTGTTGTATTTCAGTTAGAACAAAATACAACCCCTTAAAGCTGCAGTGCCTAAAATAAATATATCTGACTAGGCTGGATTTATGCAACATAAATATAACAAAACAGTGCCAGCAAACTTTGATTTTGTGACATAAACACAGACTTGGTGTCAATCAGTACATGCCTCAGTTCACGTTCATTCAATACCCTGGTTTTCAGTAGCATTTTTAAATAGACTGTAGGACCAATTTTAAAGCTTTGTTTTTAAATTTTAAATGAGATAAATTAGGAATATGGTCCCCTTGGTCCCCTGGGATTTCAGGATTCTTCTGTGCTCTGAACCTGTGACGTTATTTATCTGTAAAAATCAACTCCTAGAAAAGATTTATTTAATAATTCTGCTGGAATAAGTGCCCTTTTGGAGGGAGAAGTTTTGCTCAGAGGTCAGAGTGTGCAGGAGCAGAGCTGCAGTGGATTTCCCAGAGCTCTGGGTCATTCCTGCACCTCAGGATCAAAGCTGAGCTGGGATGAGACCTCTGTGATGTGTTGGGTGCTGTTTCCTTTATTCCCTCCCTCTCTGGAGTGACTTGGTTGCACTTTGAGAGCAGAGGGAAGTGTCAGCATCTCCCTCATCTCCTCCTGGAGGGATTTAGGGAACCTTTGAGGCTGTGCTGTTTCCCAGCCTCATTTCATTTTGTGCCAGTCTATAAGGCTGACACACATCAAATATTTTAGGTTGTTGTCATATCCTCCCTTAGTCATAATTTGGTCAAATCACACTCATTCAACCTTTATCTTGTTGTCTTCCTTTTGCTTTTAATAGATTAATTTATTTAATTTACTTTCTATTCCCTGAACTAGCAATAGAGCTCTATAAACAAATGGTCACAAAGGGGGGGAAGGGGGACTTTTAAAAATCAAATTGAGTAATATAGAAATATTAGAAGTATTTTAAATTGAAAGTGTTAAGAATGGGGGTTTAAATTCTGTCTAAAGATTGTGCAAATTAATCCTGGAGGGTTTTTGTGTGTGATTTTGTTTGTTAAGAAACCACAAAACAAACAATCCTCTCCCTGCCACTTCAGAGCTCCTGAACTGTTCTAAAATTAGACAGTGTTAATTTTTTTTCCCTGGCTCTCTGATGGTGATTTAATTTGAGCACAGCTATGATTAACGTGGGACAATAAATTGCCCCTTCCAAAGAACAGCCTGGCTTTGGCAGAGGAGGGGGCAGAAAATGCTGCAGGTGAAACCCGGAGGTGAAAACACACACAAGGACCTCAAATTAAATTGAGGGTTTTTTTTCCCAAATTTCCCGGAATTTTACCTGATGTTGGGATGGTTTTTGGGCTGCCCTGCATTTCCTCCACGTAGAACAAACACACCAAGTGTCGGGGGCAGTGATGGGGTTTCCTGTCACTGGGAATTGTTTAGCAGCTGATGGCTCCAGAAATAGCCGGGAATAGGAAATTCCTGCCTCGGGGAGAGGCTTGGAGGCCTCCAAGAGAGGGAGATGGAGATGGAGCTGGAGATGGAGCTGGAGATGGAGATGGAGATGGAGATGGAGCTGGAGCTGCTGCTCCTGTCCCCCCGCAGGGCTTGGGGTCGCTGGGAGGGATGCGGGTCCCGCTCCCCATCACATATCCAGCAACACAAAAACCCCAAAAAACTCCTAAATCTGCCTTTCTTTCGCCCCTTGCCGCTCTTTTTGCAGCACCCAATTGTCGATTACAGCCGGCAGGTCTCCCCAGCGCTTGGGGAAATGCTGCTTTCCAGGGGATGCGGAGGCAAACTTCCCGGGCTGGGGGAAGGGAGAGGAACAAAGCGTTTATTTATCCCTCCCTTCCCCTCCCCCAGGACAGCGAGGAAGCGGAGGGTGGTGGGGGCACAAGTGGGAAGAAGAAAGGAATTAAAAAGTAAAGACAACTTGAAAGTGGAGTAAGGAAAGGAATTTAAAGGGGAACTGTACGGTTTCAGCAAGAAGGGCTGGATTCCAGGGGGCAGCGGCAGCTCTGCCCTTAGCGAGCCAGTTCCTTTAATTGGAATTGACTCTAATCGAACGAGCCTTGTCCTGCCGACTGCAGCATCGATTCCCAGCAAGGTGTGGCCCCAGGTTTGGGATGGAGCAGAGCTGGTTTGTGTAACATCACCGAGCTTTCATAACCTTTAAGCTGGGCGTGTGCTGATTGCAGGGGCAGAGCCAGCCTGCCTTTGTGCGCTGTGCTGGGGATTAACCCAGCCACCTGTCACTAAAACGTGAAACTCGGCACCAAAACACCCCCAGCCTTTCCTGGGGCACCCCGGGGCAAGGATG